>NC_091791.1:22980000-23287500 GCF_041296235.1 Equus asinus
TGTTTATGGGTTTTTCATAGCCATTCTTTTGAAAGTAGGTAGCCATGTCCTTATTCCTAGTCTGTATTAGTCTGGAAGCTCTGCTGAAAACTATCCACCATGGGTGACCCTACTGGTGTTTGAAATACCAGTGGTATTGTTTTCACATCATAGCAACATGCAACCCCCACCGTATGACAGCCTACAAACGGACCATATGGTTCCCTCACAGGGAAACAAACCCAGGCCGTGGTAATGAGAGCACAAAATCTTAACCACTAGACCACCAGAGCTGGCTAGATGCTCAGTAAATGTTTGTTAATTCAATAATTCAATAAAGAGAAAGAAAATAACAGAGCAGAGGCACACTAAGCTGGGCCCCCTTTTTGAAAGCTCTCTTATTTCCTTCTAGCTTTTTTCAAAATCATTTTCTCTCATTTCTTATTCTTTTCTGACCCTCCATTTGGTCCTTTTCTCACAGTCAGTTTCTCCCACGTGCTCTCTCTCCTCTTCTCATCCTCTTCCATCTTTGATAAAGCTCTGTGGCTTTGTCGAAAGCTCCCATTTTTCTCCTTATTTCCCCTTATTCCTTTCTCAGACTTTTTCTTTCAAATTTCCTCTCTTACTCACCCCCTCTCTCAGTTCAAGTCTATTCAGAAAGTGATACAAATAAAATTGTTCCAAAGCTGAGACAATGTGGGTAAGCTTTGCCCGTAGAAAAGTTTTATAGCTGATAAATTGGAATCATTATGGAGACGTTCACAAACCGTGAACTAGTGCATTTCTGGGGATGTTTTCACAAGGATTACTGCAGGTGAGAGAGTCAATGCTTAACAGATTCTGTAGTAAAATTAAGTCAGCAAACAGCAACTATGTATAAGAGCTATTGTGGTCAATTTGGGGTGGAATTGGGGTAAAGTTTGTCAGTGAGGACAGACTCTGGCCTGACCTGGAGACAGTTCCACTTGAGTAGGGTAGGGACTGGGAATCCAGGAAGGCAGTTAGCAATAGGGGGATTCGACACCTGGTCCCTGGATCAGGAACTTGTTGGAGCGTCAGGGAGCCTTCACTCCCTATCTTTCTTAGTTATCAGTTCCTTGTCTTGAGGTACTGGAAACAATTTCAAGATAGAGACTCAGACAGAGGAAACAAGGCAAGTAATTGGTTACTAGAGTGGGAGCATAATATTTCTCTAAAGAAACCAAGGAGAAAGCAGTTACTAATTTGAGGCATAAGGTTAGTTGTAGAGACTGTTCACCAAACGATTTACTTTCTCCACTGGACACAAACATAAATTACATTTGCCAGCCTCTCCACACCTCCTCATAGTATGGAGGGAAATAATATTTGCCACTTCCAGGCCTGCTCATAAAGCCATCCCATGTGTGATCCTTCCAATTTTTTTTCCCTATCTGATGGACTACTGGACAGTTGTTTAAAGATTGAAAAATGGTAGAGCTACAGATGGAAGGGGCTCGAGTCCCCAACTCCCCACTCAGAGAGTAGCTGTCCAGAAGAACTACCTAATCAAAGATAACTCTGTGAGGGTTAGTGGAAAAACTGTATTGGGTTAAACAGCTGAGATCTCATTTTGTTGTTACAGTAGTAACCATAGCAACCATGGGCTCCACTGCTAATCCAAGGTCAGAACGCAACTGGCAGCAAGGCTGACTGATGGATGTGGGTTGATTTGGGTTGCTCAGCATCCCTTTTACTTATCATTCTGAAAACCACAGAATAGTATTCTTAAGAAATCACTCCTGATCTCAATTTGTGTGTCTTGCATGGATTGACATACTCCTTTCCAGATTCAAAGCGTATAACACAAACCTAGATAGTTAGCATTCTTCATCTCCTTACCATAACAAAATATCTATAAAACCAAATTTGGTCTAATAAGAGTGAATCTTGAAATTTTTATTGGCATTTACAGGAAAGAAATAATCACTCCTCAATGACCTATCTCCATGAGATCATGAGTCTATAGCTTCTGGGGTCTCGATGAAAGGAGAACATACCTGGAAATGAAATGGAAATAACAGAAGGCAGAATTGAAAACCAGAGATAAACAGGTTTATGATGATATTTATTGACCATTAGGATCCAGCTGTGTCTGAAGTGAGGCCATGCTTGGGGTTTTCAGTTTTGTGGACAAACACACAGTCCATGTATTAGTCAGAATTGAAATTCTGTTACTTAGACCTGGCACAGTTTCTGAGATCTCCTAAAACTTTGTTCTTCAAATGATTCAGGCCATGCATCTAAGTGAAATTCAGACATGTGGTCCCACATGAGAGAAGAAAGTTGTGTAGGAATAGGGAGAGAAGGAGATTATCAGGCAGAGGAAAATGTGATTACAGTCGTGTAACTTAACCACAGGAATATGTTCTGAGAAATGTGTCATTAGGCAATTTTACATTGTGCAAACATCATAGAGTGTACTTACACAAACCTGGATGGTGTAGCCTACCACACACCTAGGTTCTATGGTGTAGCCTATTGCTCCTAAGCTACACACCTGTACCGCATGTTACTGTCCTGATTACTGTAGGCAATTGTAACACAATGGTAGGGATTTGTGTATCTAAATATATCTAAACACAGAAGAGGTACAGTAAATGATATGGTATAAAAGACAAAAAAATGGTACAACTATATAGGGCCTTTATCCTGAATGTAGCTTGCAGGACTGGAAGTTGCTCCGGGTGAGTCAGTGAGTGAATGTGAAGGCATAGAGCATTACTGGACACTGATGAGGATCAAGGCTGCCACAGGGAGAGAAGCCCAATGCGTCCTGCCCTGCACACTGGTCTATATCATCCTCCAGGAAGTATAGGATGTCCTGACCTGATCCGATCTAATTCTTATCTAAAGTTATAGGACCACCCAATAACCAGGCCCTACCTACGCTGATACCATTTTAACGTGTTTTTTTCATGATCTGTCCTTTGTCTGGTAAAGAAATAACTCATATACCTGTGTCTCATAAATTTAGCCCTGATCATCAACACGTTGCAGCTCTTCACTGCCTGTGGGTTCTGTCCCCATGCTATTCTCTGAATAAAGGAGCACTACCACCAGAACTTGAGAGTCCAAGAAATCTTTCTTTTGACTCCTCGGCTTGCTGAGCCCACATCATACACTACAGTAGACTTTATAGACACTGTACACTTAGGCTATACTAAATTTATAAAAATATTTTTCTTTTATCAATAATAAATTAACCTTAGCTTAGTGTAATTTTTCTACTTTATAAATTTAATTTTTAAAAACTTTTTGACTTATAATACACTTGGCTTAAAACACAAATACATTGTACAAATGTACAAAAATATTTTCTTTCTTTATGTCCTGATTCAATGAGCTTTTAAAAGATTTTTCTATTTTTAAACTTTTTATTTTTATTTTTTTACTTTTTAAAGTTTTTTGTTAAAATCTAAGAGATACACACATTAGCCTAGGCCTACACAGGGTCAGGATCATCAATATTACTGTCTTCCATTTCCACATCTTGTCCCATTAGAAGATCTTCAAGGCAATAACATGAATGGAGGTGTCATCTCTTGTGATAACAACGTCTTCTTCTGGAGTACCTCCTAAAGGACCTGAGGATGTGTCACTCTTTTCAGAAATAAGTGCATGGTAATTTGCTTGGTTTGCTTGTAAACAGACAACACACCACAAACATTCCTCTCTATTAATGAAAACCTTTCATTGTTGGGATCTACATTTTCAATCTTTTCAAGGAGATTCTTGAGGTCTGCAAAAGTTTCCGTTAAACCCTTCCCTGTGAATTTCCTTGGGGTTCTTCTTTTCTCTTTTCCTGCAGTTTCCTTTCCTCTTGCCTCTTTTTCAGCCATGCATTCCTATTCCAATTCCAACAACTCCTCATTAGTCAATTTCTCAGGAACCTCCTCTAAGGAGCCTAATGTCATCCTTATCGTCATCCCCACCGAGGTTGAAGTTGTTTGTCAGCTCAACCACAGCCTTGTTGATTTTCGCAGCCTCTTCATCCTTGACAGATCCTGTGAAGTCATGAACAAACCTCCGAAGTATCTTCTTCCAGGTGTCATTCATCTACTCCTTGATGACATGACCCCAAGCTTGAAAAAGGTTCTTGATGCAGTCATAGATGTTGTGATCCTTCCAGAATTGTGTCACTGTCTTCTCAGTTGCAGCAATAGCCTGGCAATAGTTCTCCTCAGGCAGTAGGCCTTAAAAGCTGCTGCAACTTCTTGATCCATTGACTGGATCAAAAAGGTGGTGTTTGGAAGCAGAAACACCACTTTGATGCTGGAATGAAGATCATGAATAAAAGGAGGATGTTGAAAGCATTATCAACAATAAGCAAAATCTTAAAAGGTGTCTTATTCTCCAAGCAGTACTACTCCATTTTGCTAGCATAGCAATTCAGGAGGGCATCTTGTAAGAGGAGCTGGATTATCCATGACTTCCTATCGCTCCTGTGGTACACTGGCAGTGTGTGCTTACAGATATGCTTGAAGGCCCCAGGGTTCTCACTGAGCCAGATCACAAAGGATTTCCCTTTGCAGTCTGCAACTTTGCCCTCAAGCAAGATTTTTATCCTGTCCTTAAAAGCCTTGCAACCTGGCATTGACTTGGCCTCCTTACCACTGAAAACCCTTTCAGGCATCGTTTCCAGAATAGGGAGGTTTCATTCTTACTGAACATTTGTTCTTGCAAGTAATTTTCCTCCATAATCAGCTTATCTAGAGTTTCCAAAAATTCTTCAGCTGCCTTAACATCAGCACTTATAGACTTACTGCTCACTTTCACATTATGTAATGAATAATGATTCTCGAATTGTTTAAACCACCCAGAACTAGCAGTAAATTCAACATTATAGTTGGGTCTGGCCTTTTCTTTCAACATTACAAGCAAACTCTCTGCTTTGGTGATGCTCATCGTGGTGCTAATAGGGATGTGCTTCTGTGTCTGGTCTTTAATCCAGGTCATTAGAAGTTTCTCCAAGCCTGATATAGGCCCTTGTCGAATTTTTGTTAGTCTCGTTGCCTTTGATGAAGCAGATCCTTTAACAGCTTCTGTTACTTTGTTCTCGTTCTTCAAGATCATAGCTATGAATGAATGAGATATGCCTGACTGGCAAGCAGTAACCATCACTGATTTTCCACTTTCGTAGTCCTTAATCACTTTTAATTTTGTTTCATTTTTCCAATCACTCGACATGGCCTCTTACTGGCAACATTAGCAGTGGATTTTGTACACTTAGAGGCCATGATGAACAAAACAACAAGAGATTAAATCAAGCGCAAGAGAAAATGATGCAATCAGGAGAAGTAGTAAACACCAGATGTATGAGGCTGCTGCCAGTGTAACATGGCATACTATTTTACAGTGAACTTTTCTTTTTTGAGGAAGATTAGCCCTGAGTTAACATCCACTGCCAATCCTCCTCCTTTTTTTTTTTTTTTTTTTTGCTGAGTAAGATTGGCCCTGGGCTAACATCTGTGCCCATCTTTCTCTACTTTATATGTGGGACACCTGCTACAGCATGGCTTGATAAGTGGTGCATAGGTCCACATCTGGGATCCTAACCGACGAACCCTAGGCAGCCACAGCAGAGCATGTGAACTTAACTACTGCACCACTGGGCCAGCCCCTAAACTTTTTTTTTGTAAGTAGAAAGAGTACACACTAAAATAATGATAAAAAGTATAGTATAGTAAATACATAAACCAGTAATATAATTGTTTATTGTCACTATCAAGTATAATGTACCGTACCTAATTGTATGTGCTGTACTTTTATTCAACTGGCACTGCAGTAGGTTTGTTTACATCAGCATCACCACAAACACATGAATAATGTGTTGCGGTATGACGCTGTGATGGCTACAACGTCGCTAGGTGATAGGAACTTTTCAGCTCCATTAGTCTTATGGGATCTCTGTCACATATGTGGTCCATCATTGACCAAAACGTTGTTATGTAGCACATGACTGCATTATTTCCGCATAATCCAGAGGCTGTTACACAGAACATATTCACGAAATATTTTTTGATTCATAGAATTCATAACATGCATCGTGTAAATAATAACGTAATAGATTTGGGATATTATTTGTAGACAAGGATTTGCTCTTTTTGGATGTCTTAAACATACTATACGTTGATTCTTTCTATCACCTTAAAGATAAAAATACTTTATAACTAGAGTGATCATAAAATGTATAGTTCAGATCAAATCACTTTTGAGAGTCTAAGATAGGCAGGATAAGAAGGTAGGATAATTGGCTTACTTGAGAAACGTTCTGAACAATGGTACAACTGTGGTCATTCTACTTACGTCATTTTATAAGACCAAGTGTCTAAACCAACTTCCTCAAAAGCTGTGTTAGTTTTCTATTGCTATGTAACAAATCATCACAAACTTAGCAGCTTAAAACAATGTCCATTTATTATCTCAGTTTCCATGGGGCAGGAGTCTGGCCATTCTGCTCAGGCTCTCTCCATGCTGAGATGAAGGTGTTGGCTGGGCCTGTGAGCTCATCTGAGGGGCAAGCTCAACGGTTATTGGCAGAATTTAGTTCCTTGTGGTGTCAGGACTGAAATCCCTGCTTTCTTGCTAGTTGTTGTCTGGGGGTTACTGTCAGCTCTTAGATGTCACCCTCAGGTCCTAGCCAAGTGGCGCTCTCACAGCAGAAACTTACTTCTTCAAAACCAACAGGGGATTATTTCCACAGCCTGTTTCAGTGGAGTCTTATATCATGTAACATAATCGTGGAAATGACTAGCCTGTCACCTTCACTACATAATGCACCCAAATCAAGGGAAGAATTATCCCACCATATTCTCAGGTACATCCTAAACTCAAGGGGATGGGATTATACAGGAAATGTACACAAGGGACCGGGAATCTCAAGGGCCATTTTATAATCCTGTCTATCACAGAAGGGATGCTCTTACTCTGAATTCTGCTTTATAGAAAAAATAAACAATAACAACAAGAAAAGCACAATCAAACAAACAAAAACCAGGATGTTCGAGTAAGAAAAACAATCCCAAATTAATGTGCAGCGTGCTTTCCTCCCGAGTGGAAAGTAAGTTGGAGTTTCTGAAAGACATTGACCTTTCTTATAAACTACGAGTTTGTGGGGGCCGGCCCTGTAGCATAGTGGTTGGGTTCATTCACTCCACTTCAGAGGCCTGGGGTTTGTGGTTTCACAGCCTGGGCATGGACCTACACACCTCTCATTAGACCATGCTTTGGCAGTGTCCCACATACAGAATAGAGGAAGATTGGCATGAATGTTAGCTCAGGCCAATCTTCCTCATAAAAAAAAAAAAAAAACATAGAAATCCTGGTTTTGGGAAAAAATACTTTTTTATGATGAGCTATTACTAGGACATAATTTTTTATTTCATAAACCACTACAGCTGACAATTTTAGGGCTTTCATTTATTTAGTTATCCACTCATTTATTTATCATTTATTGAGCATCTACCCTGTGCGAACCGCTATGCTAGGACAACAGTTACACATCGATATTATTCTAACCTGGAAAACGAAGCTCAAGAAGATGCTTATGATGCCCTGCAACGAGGGCAATGGCAGAGGTATGTATGTGACTCTCAGGAGGAAGAGAAAGGACGCATAACGTCACAGAGGAATTTGCTGAAAGGTTCAGAAAAGGCTATGACAGGTTTGGAGAAGTGAGAAATGTTTATTTTATCGTAAATGTTGGGTAAAGTGGAGGACTGTTTAGAGAAAAGGATTAAGCTGGGTTCAGATCTTGAATGACCAGGAAATATGATTGGGAGAGAGAGGGAGAGAAAATGAGTGAAGTCATATATAGCAGTGGCAGTGGTTATGGAAGAGATGGACAAAGAATGTTGAAATTTGACTTTTTCTCACTTTGTACCCAGGACAGATTCTGTGCTGTGGTTATCAAATGTATTCCTTTTTTGGATTTTTAAAATCTTACATTGACACAGCTTGAGACAATGTACAAGGCACTTTCACTGAAATAACTTCATTGAATATTCACGTAAAGATGCTGGGGTGGGAATCGGGATTGAGTGAAGGACTTGCCTGTGGTCAAGTGAAGGGGCCAGAAATAGCCTCTTCATTCCATCATTTCCATTCCATTGGCCCCCACTGCAAGTGTGATAGAGTCAAGGAATATCACTGTGAGAAAGAATATCAAAAGTCTTCTACGCATCTCCCAACCAGGATTTCTCTCTAGCATTTTCTATGTTGGCAAGCTCCTTGCTTCTCTAGGAAACCCATCCTTACACTTTGCTCTAATTTCTAGGACATAAACACAAGTTTTTTCTTCAATTAAAAAAATGTAAAAAATTTTTCATGAACACAAGTTGTAATTCTCCAATGCAGTTATAAAGATTCTGAGGAATGGAACATATCACATGCTGACTGCTTACTGCTGTCAGGGCCTAGCATAAAACAAGACGTCAACACATCCTCTTCATGTCTGCTGAATTCCTTTCAATGCACGACATAAACAGAAATGAACTTGAGAAGTTGGAATAAATGCAGACAAAGTAGATTGACATAAAATGACATGAGGTGCTGATGCAAGGAGGTACGTCAATATTAACTTCAGCCCCTGATTCTAGATTGTTGTCTCTCTCTCTCTGTGATTTATGTGTGAAATTTCTGAGGTTAAAAGGGGAGACTGCTCACAACCCTTGAACTAAACATAAAACTAACGTTCTTTACTGAGCAGTTGCTTTGAACTTCAATTCAGGGGAAAGCTCTTTTTGGAAAAGTGTACCTTTGTTCTTCTCACTAATAATAGATCGTCATTGTTATGTTACCACATCTGACCAGCACAGGAGGACTTGAATGGCTGTTTTTCTCTAGTTCCATTGGGGTGAAAGCCAGCCTCTTAACTGTGCACATGGGTGAATATATAAGCAATACCTTGGATTTGGCACCCTTCTGAAAAGCAAGTATCGAAAAAACATTTTCCATAAAGCGGCTGCCATGGTACCATTAAAGGAGAAATAAATCTTACCATCTTGATGACAGCCTGTGAAACTGAAACTATGCAATATAGATTTCTCGGAGATAATGGAAACTTATATTTTTGACAGTGTAATTATTACGCTTTGTCAAATTACTTGGCTTTTTTCCATAAAAATCACTTAATGCTTCATGCAGATATTCCTTTCACCATCAAATATCACTTTGGGGAAAGTTAATAATTTAGGAACTTTTATATTTAAAAATGGCAAATCCAATAATTGCATGAGCTGCCATAGCCGGCTAGTCCTCCCACTCTGAAAGTTTTGTGTGATTGCTTCAGCCTCAAAGTAGTGTTCCAGAGAGAACAAGGGGATTGCACATTAGGGAGACTCTGCTTAGGAGATCTGGAGGTCCGAGTGTCAACAACAGTGCTGGAAATAGTTTAAGACAGTGTTGTGACTTTTATTTAGAAGAGAGACATTTCCTCACCAGCAATAGTCTCTTTTATTTTATGACACTTTGAACGCAGAGATCTCATTTTTGCCAAGTCTATACACTGAGCTGATATTTACTGGTAAGTGAAATGCATTTTTATTCCTATGACAGCAATTATAGTAATAATGATAATTTTAACTGGCATTTACTAAATGATTAATATATGCCTGACACTCCTCTAGGCTCTTTGCACATACTATCTTGTTTAATTTCCTTAAACAATAGATTATATTATTAATGATAGATTATATCATTACCCCATTTTTCAGAAGTGGAAGTGGCAGTTCAGCAATAGTAAATAACTTTCCCAAGGTCACACAACTAATTGTCCTAGTGTGAATTTGTACCCAGACAATCTGAGTCAGAGCCAATCATTGTAAGCACCACACTTTAACGCTTTCCTGTAACAGCTGTCAATTATTGAACACTTGCTCCTGAGCACATGGTAAGCGTGTTTTCATTTGGAACTTACAACAAATTCAATATATCTTTTGATTCTCATTTTATAGATGAGGAAACTGAGGCTTTTCATGATTAAGCCATCTGTCCACAGTCACTCTCCTATTAATTAATTTTCAAACACATCTTTAAATCTCAGTCTTAGAAATTACAGAATGTTTAAATTTTTTTTAACAGCAACATTATCCTATTTCTTTATTGATTTTTATTTCTCATTCATCTCAACATGACACAGCTTTTGCAGATAGAACGACTTTTTGGACACGAATAGAAAGAGTCTTCCATACTTCAAGATAATGAAGGACATAATAAATTATATTTGGTAGAAAACAGATTTTGTCTTTATCTTGATTTTTTCAACTTTGATTTTTAAGGGTTGAACAAATATATACTCAAATCTAATTGCATGAGTTTGACATGTAGAGGGAAGTTTTATATACATTTCAACATCAAATTGTCACTCAAGAAACTACATCTTTTTCCAAGGATGAAGAGTTAAACATTTCAAAGCTAGATAACTTATATTAATGCCTTTTTTGTGACCACTCTAGAATTAGAAGCATCTGCTACCTCAGAAAGATGTATAAAGGGAGTATTTGGTGGGTTTTTCCAATGTATTTGTGATAATAATATTGTGTTTGGCTCTTTTGTCTCCCATAAAATACCCTGAAGCACTTTATGTAAGTATTTTAATTAATCCTCACTGTACTTTGTACATCGATGCTATATCAATCTTACTGAGGCACAGAAATGTGGGAAGCAAATGTGAGGAATTAGAATCAGATCCATGGACTGATGGGAATGATTTATGGTTTATCATAGTGGAAGTAGGTCCATGAGAAGATGGAGTAGGAAACAGCACCCAAGAAACCCTAATGTCTGATGTTTTCTCAGCAATAGCTAACCTTTAGACATCCCAGTGGTCCTTTGGATATCAATTTCTCAATCCATTTCCAAATAAGAAAATATCCTGATTCTTTACCCTACACTCCTTCCCAGACTGGAATGTAGGTCTACAACAAAGGAGAGGTGTGGTGAGGTATGGAGGGGTTATCTCTTTTCTTGATGACCATCAAAATTTCAGTCCAATCTCACACTACTGCCAGGTACACTGTTAGGCATCTTTAATTATGTTCATGATGTTCTTTGTTATCATAGTATTCACACAGTAGTGTCTTATCCATGAATAGTTAGTAGTTGGTCTTCCTATGAGAGGGAGTGAAGTTAAGAATGATCTATGTTGCCATCTTGGTGACGCCACCCCTTCTTTGTCAGCACAGAAACCGAACCTGGTTAAGGTTTTTTCAGGGAGTGACATCAGCATCATGGCAGCGTGAACTTGCCTGGGATTCTCTCCCTGCCAACATACAATGAAAAGAGGCATCCATACTCCAACAGGGGACATCCTAACACAACACAAAAACATCAGAGAAACATGCAGCCATACAACAGAGGGTGGAGAGGTAGGAGCCCCCCTCAGAGAAGCTGGAATGGGGTAAGAGAGAACTTCCCTCCCTCCCTGAAAGACTGCTATCCATGACAACAGCAGGCTCTGAGAGGGAATGAATGGGGGAGGGAATGTTCATTCACACAAGCATCAAGGACCCCTGAAGGTCCATGCAACATAGAGGGAAGACCTCTACCAGGGTGAGAACTTTCATGGGGGGTGACCTCATCAAGCCAACACCCAAGGAGAGTAGATAGTGAGAGCAGAGAAAGCCCAGAGTTCATGCAGGAGAAAGCTCCCCTCCCCCCATCATTCCCATGCCTGCTCCACTGCCTAGGATTTCAACTGAAGGCAGAGGGTTCAGAATACGTGGCTCTTGACCCCCACACAGTGGCGATCAGTGGTAACTGCAACAAAATAGTATCAGGATGCATAAGATCCAAGCCACCTCCTCTAGCAATATCAAAATTATATCAAATCTCCAGACCAGAGAGAAAATGACAAGTACTGAGAATTCAGTCCTGAGGACACAGAAATATGTATGATGAATGACAATGAATTCAAAATAGCTATCATCAAAAAACTCAATGAGGTAAAAGAGAATGTAGAGAAATACTTCAATGAATTCAGGAGCTGCTTCACAAAAGAGATTGGAACTATAAAGAAGAGTCAATCAGAAATATTAGAAATGAAAGACACAATGGAAGAGATAAAACAAAATATGTATTCCCTGAATGCTGTAGTGGACATCATAGGGGAGCATATCAGCATAATCAAAGACAGACATATTGAAATGCTCCAGACAGAGGAAGAAAGAGAACTAAGGCTAAAAAGAAATGAAGAAAATCTTCAAGAAATATCTGACTCAATTAGGAAATGCAACATAAGAATTATAGGTATTCAAGAAGAAGAAGAGAAGGAGAATGGAGCAGAAAGCATGTTCAAAGAAGTAATAGCAGAGAACTTCCCAAATCTAGGAAAAGAGATGGAAATCTGTATGGAAGAAGCTTCCAGATCGCCTAGATTTGTCAATGTAAAAAGAACTACTGCAAGGCATATTGTAGTAAAACTGGCAAAAATGAATGACACAGAATGAATACTAAGGGCAGTAAGGCAGAAGAAAACAACCTACAAAGGAACCGCTATCAGGCTTTCAGCAGATTTCTCCACAGAAACCTTACAAGCTAGGAGAGAATGGAATGACATATTCAAATCTTTAAAAGACAAAAATTTTCAGCCAAGAATACTCTATCCAGCAAAAATATCCTTCAGATATGAGGGAGAATAAAAGCTTTTCCAGACAAACAAAAGCTAAGGGAGTTCATAGCCATGAGACACCCCCTTCAAGAAATCTTCAAGAAGGCCCTCATACCCACCCCCCAAAAAAGGGAGAAAGGAGTCACAAAGCATGGAGTAAGGAGATAAATAGGTATACAGAATCAGAATAGGATTGCAAATACTCAAGTATAACATTAAAGATAAAAGGAAGGAAAACACCAAAAACAAAGATAACCTTAGGGGCCAGCCTAGTGGTGCAGTGGTTAAGTTTGCACATTCTGCTTCTCGGCGGCCTCAGGTTCACTGGTTCAGATCCCATGTGTGGACATGGCACTGCTTGGCAAAAGCTATGCTGTGGTAGGTGTCCCACATATAAAGTAGAGGAAGATGGGCACGATGTTAGCTCAGGGCTAGTCTTCCTCAGCAAAAAGAGGAGGATTGGCAGTAGTTAGCTAAGGGCTAATCTTCCTCTGAAAAAAAATAAAAATGTAATCTTGTCACTTTAACCAGAAATTCACAACACAATATGGAATATGATGTGACAAAAACGACTTAGGTAGGGGACCTCAACACTCCTCTCACATCAGTGGATAGAGCATCCAGACAGAAAATCAACAAGGAAACAATGGAATTAAATGAAAAGCTAAACCAGTTGGACTTAACAGACATATATAGAATACCATGCAAAAACAGCAGAATACACATCCTTCTCAAGTGTGCATGGAAGATTCTTAAGATGTTTTCAGAACAATGCTTCAGTTTGAAGCTTCTTTCCAATCCGCCTTTCTTCCTTCTCTCCTTTCCCAGGTTTCAGACCTGCATTTTGGTTTGTAGGTTATCTTCACCTACTCCTGTTCTCTCTCCTTTTACTTTTCACAGGCTTTTCCTCTGATAAATCTCTTAGATGTCTCACCCTATGTTGAGATCTGCTTCTCAGAGAACCAAAAGTGACATATCTAAGCTGTCATATACTCAAGTGATTATAACTCTCTCTTGAGCAATATAAATTTGTGGGGGCATAAATTAAAGGCATTACTTTCATGTTAATATTCATCAGATTCCCCAAGAATTGACTGGGCAGGTGTCAGTATCCACTGCATATTTAGAGACTTTAAATATAAAAATCACTGGGTTCATGCTCTCCTTCTTTCTCTTCCTCACTACTCCACATCCTCTCAGCTGTCACCAACTCCTGGGTGGTTTTGAATCTTGCTAGCTATATGGAGTGGAGAGTGTTAAAGTGGGCTTTGCAGATGTGTTATACTCTTAGAGATCCCCAATCCTTTTCTCTTTTAGGGGGATTTACAGCACCTATCCCAGTCAAGTGCTTCAATAACGTGTCTCTACAGAGAAAACTGGATGGCAGAATCTATGGACGTTCGAAGCTTAGGGTAAAAACCAAGAAATCCCCAATTTCAAGCCAAGTTCCAAGGTAGTCCTTCAATTACTGAAGAGACTTGACCTTTAAGCATGCTACCACATATCCCCTTCCAACTTGCCTTTCCAGCCTGAGAACAAATGAGCTTGAGGGACTGAAGATACTACCACTACCCTTTCTTAGTCAAGGTCTTCAGAGATGACACTAATGAAGCCCTGGCGCGTGCAGAGCACCATGCGGGAGCAGGAGATGTCTGATTCTCCTCTGGGCAATTTGAGATAGAGACTAGCCCGAGTTATCAGGGAAGCTTGGCTGCTTCACAAGAGTCACGTGCATCTCACCACAGGAGAAACTCCAGTAACTCCACACTGATGCACCCTGACCACAGTAATGCCCTGTCTAAACTGGCTGTTAGAGCAGACAATCAGACAACATTCAAAAGAGAAATGATGCTGTCTCAATTTTGTGTCATCTCAGTTTGCAACCACAAAATATTGCAAAATCAGCATTCTACTTGGTAACAATTACCTTTGTATCTGACCAGGATTATTCTCCACTGTTCCCAGCACCACCACCTAGTCTGCCCAAACTTGTTCCCCTTCTTTGCCTCACATGGACCATTCCCGTCCTTATTTCTTCCCCAGATGACTGTGAGCCATGTAATGTCTCTCTCTTCACCACCATATTTCGAATCCAGTTTATCCCCTAAACTCAGTGCAACCCCTGGCACTTCCATGTACAATTCTTTGCTTCCCATTGGCCTCATCTCCCATTCTATGAAATACAACAAACTTTCCTTCACTACTGAGCAACATTAATTACCTACTGACTGGTTTCTCTCTCCTTTTCCTCAAGTGCTATCTTATCTCCTTAACTAGACTATTAGTTCTCTGAGGAGAGGCCCTGTGCTATATGATTTTTCATCTCGTTATAGCATCCAATGCAGAGCTTCCAGCATGGTAGGCTCAATTAGGATCTGTTGGTTGATTCATACAGCTTTTGTGTAAATATATTCAGTAGCATTTTAGGAGATTATCACCCTGAGTATAGCACAATACAACTAGTGTTTCCTCTAATCTTAAGAACTCAGAATTTTAAAGATAGAGGAAACTCAGAGGTCTGTTATCCAGCTTCCTTATTTTCAGAGGAATAAGCCCAGGGGGTGAAGTGACTTGATTAAGATTATACAGCATATTTTGATGTAGTCTCACTGGTGTTAACTAGCTTGATTGTGGTTATCGTTTCATAATGTATACATATATCAAATCATCACATTTTGAGGCATCAGTGCTGATAGTGCACGAGGAGAGATGTCTAAAGCATAACGCTGTTGTGAAAACCAAACGCAGGTCAATGATCAGGCAAGGGGCTTTTAAACTGTACAGTGCTTCATCCACATGAAGCACTGTGATAATTGTTATTGGGAATGATAATGACAGCAATTTCCAAGGAAAATCATCAGAAACTGCACTCAAGTCCACCAGGATTTTTCCTCCCTAAATCTGTGTCCAACTTTCTTCCTGGTGTTCACAAAAAGGTATTATTTAAAACTAGGTTATACCTTTGAAAGATTCTGAAATATTCTAGGAATAATTTGTTTAAAGCTTTACATGTAAAACACAAATGACGATTGTCAGAAGCTTATCCATGGAGGCCATCCACCCCACTTCCATCACAAATGTGACTGCAGGAGAGGAGGACGCGCTAATGTGCTGTCAATGTATGAGCAGAGTACAGCTTAGCTGAGCACAACTCTGGTGTAAGCACACTTTCTATGTTTGATTTATTACTCTCTAGTGCACTGGCTATTACTATTATTGTTATTATTATCTTTCTCATCCTTATTATTATTATTATTGTTTTTTGAGGAAGATTAGCCCTGAGCTAACATCTGCTGCCCATCCTCCTCTTTTTACTGGGGACAACTGGCCCTGAGCTAACATCCATGCCCGTCTTCCTCTACTTTATATGTGGGACACCTACCACAGCATGGCTTGACCAGCAGTGCATAGGTCCACACCTAGGATCCAAACCAGCTAACCCAGGGAAGTGGAACGTGTGAACTTAACTGCTGCGCCACCGGGCTGGCCCTACATCCTTATTATTTTTGGGACTTAGATTGGTGCCTCTGAGGATGTACTACTTTTCTTTTGCTGTCTAACAAATTAGCACCAACTTATCCGCTTAAAACAATAGACATTTATTTATTGTCTCAGTATCTGTGGGTCGGGAATGCAGGCATGTGTTAACTGAGTCCTTTGCTTAGGATCTCAGGAGTCAGAGGACCACAAAGATTTCTAATTTCTGCTTCAGAGGTCCCCAACAATCTGAGGAGGCAAAGTTACTTGATCCCCCCTGGGTCTCAGTTTTTTCATTAAACACCAAAGTCTAATACCTCTTTACCTTCTCACAAAGAATTTTGAGAAGAAAATTAAAATTGAAATAATAAAAGTGATAATGAACTTGGGAAACTTAAAAAGGATGAGAAACTACATAATAAAATATAGATATATATTAAATATGTATAATAATAATTAAATATATAATAAAATATAGATAGAAACTAGCCAACACTTTTATAAAGTCCTTAATTTGGGCCAGATATCCTTTTAAGCGCTTAAACAAAAAGTACATCATTGACTAATTAGGAAGGACTAAATTTAATAGAAATTTATCCATGTGGCTATTCACATTTTTAAAGCAAATTAGAAGCACTTTTCACCTCTTGCTATATGCCGCCCCATCTCAGTTGCAGAGCAGAAAGTAGGAATACTGTTGACAAGCCTTATATAACACATAGGAAAAGTAGGATAAACTGTTTTATCTCTAGGGGGACTTGAGTGAATGGCTTCTGATCTTTATAGTCCTCACCAGAATGGATTATGCAAAGTCACTGCTTTTTTATCTCTCTGACTTAAACATCAAGGTCCCATGTAGGCTCTTCTGCTTGGCAGAGCTCAGGTCACATGTTTGTGACCTACTTGCGGAGGAAGCTAGGAGCATGAGTGTCTTGCATTCTCAACTTCTGGAGAGGGAGGCAATGTCTGCCTCAAACCAACACTCAAGCATTAAAGGAATTTGCCAAATATAGCAATGAGGTATATGTGTTGGGTAGTGAAAGAAAGAATGATAAATGTTCACACAGCCAAGAACTGAGTCTTTAACACATTTTATTTCCAGAACCTAGCACAGTGTCTGGTGCATAAATGACTCTCAGAAAACATACAGGGAGTGAATGAAAGACAGAAATATGAACACTTACTTTAGTCATTAAAAATGTGTCCCAAGCAATGATGCACACCATCTTCATAATATAGGACTGTTCATTTGCAAAGTAGAAGAGGAGGGTATATTCTTAACCCTTAATGCTGATACCACGGATGATCATAGTATGCCTAAAATATATACCTTGAGGGCTTCAGAGCCATTAATTAGTAGCAGGATATCAACATCCTCATCTTAATTAGAAGCCACTGAGAGAGCCAATGTAATATTCATTCATTAATTTTTTAATTATTTCATTTAGTTATGCCATGACTTTTTAATGCATACTTTGTGTTCTTCTTTATTATTTTATCAAAATGGTGAGCATAAACAGACTTTGTACCTGCCCAGATGCAATGTACAGTCAAGTCCTGGAGAAAGACAATAATCCTTAAAAAAGGAAATAAGTGAACAATAGTTGTCTTATGTGTTATCAAAGAGAGCACCTGGTGCAAAGAGATTGTGTAATGAAGGATATAAGACCTAAGCACTGGGTTTGAAAAGAGGCTTCTTTGAAGATGTAATGATTGAATTAAGATTAAAATAACTAATAGAAAGTAACCAACTAAAGGGACTAGAGGCAACACCTATGCAATACCCCAGAAGGGCAAACGTATAGTATTTTTCAGAAACTAAAAAAAGACAAATGTTGCTGGAGCATACAGTGTGTCCTGCAAGATGAGGCTATAGGGTGTGGCAACAGAGAGACCAGGCAGAATTTGACGATTGTATCAAGTATCTGTATTTGTATCTGAAGAAGAAGCAGATTCATTAGAGGGTTTGAATTAGGAGACCTTCCTCTGCCATGGTCAGATTTGTGATTTGGAAAGGTAATCATTGTTATCCTGTGAAGAAGGCTGCAGGACACAAGAGAGGAAGTAGGAGGCCAGACAGTAGACTAGTTCAGATGAGAGATGAGTGGCGGCTTTGACAGAGGTGGTAGTGGATTTGAGAAGATGCAAACTCTTGATGACAAACTGAGGTGTGAGTGTGACATGGGAGGAGGAGGGGAAGTGGGAGGGGCAAACACCAGCTTTGTCTTAGTCCAGTTATAACTCTATTCTGTGCAAGGATATTAGCGAGAATCTAGCCATCTTAGATTTCTCCCTCAAATTCATTGTGTGCCCCTATTGAAAATTATCACACAAACCTGTATCACCAATTCTAATTAGTCTTTTTATTCTTAGCCAATAAAACTTGAAACTTTCATTTTCTCCAATAAAACTCTTAATAACCCTTTTTTATTTCCCCTCTTTTAAAAGCCATTTTTATACATTCAAAGTAAAATAATTACTGGCTAGTGAAAAATGTATTCCTAATTCCACAATTACTTTATTAAAAATTACCAGCTTAAAAATGCTTAAAGTCTGAGATTTGTCTAGGAAATAAATGACTTCATGTAATGTGAATTATAATGTTCTCTCAAATAATCACTTAGGGATTGTGGGGAAAGCGAGTTGGGCTGAGAAGTTGCAGTGTATAATTTTAGACCTGATCTTCCTGGTGCAAATCAGGCAGCATTGATTGCTATGAAATGAGGTTGTGGTCCTGTTTCCTGTGGGTTGTGAATGGGCATATATCTCTGTGTGCATTTACACGTGTGCGCATATGGATGTGTATAGTTGTGGTTTGTCATGAACTGGGAAGTGTCTTCACCAACAAGAAGCTCATTTTTAGTCTCAGTGCTCAAAAGTTGAAATAGGTGTCCATGTGGTAAATCCCCTCCCACCCTCACCACTGAAAGATTCCTCTCCCCATCTCTACTACAGCACCTTACATGCACGTTTCAAAGTTAATGCTTTCTAGGTGGGTGACATAGGATACTTTAGTCAATTACTAATGACCCAAAGGGAGAATAATTATTAAATTGTTTGTATTCTCCAATAAGTGAGAATAAATACCAGGGTTAATGAAAACTTTGGTGGAGGGCTTGTTGGAATCCTAAGTTGAGACCTAGGAACTTTCAAGCACCTGAAGAACAAATGCAGAGCCCTGAGCACTACCAGGTAGCGATCTGGGAAACAGAGAACCGAAGACCAACTTCATCAGTTGGTCAATTTCACGAATTTCTGGGTACCAGTTCTGTTTCCTCAGTGAATTATGCGTTAAAGTTAGATATGATATTTGTTCACATACACGGTCTTCTCCAAGGTTTAGCTTGGCTCACCTCATGTCACAAGAACATAGTTTTCTTGTATTTCAGGCATGGGGCCAAACTCTAGGGCACCGTCTGTACTGTAGCATAGTTAGATACTTTAGAAAATTCCTAAATAATTCTCAAGTCCCAATGTCCCCTTCGGTTTACTGTTTTTTTCTGGAGAAATCGCACTACCCACTTTGGATGAGTTAGGCATTACTGGAGGAGTCTAGGGTGTAGACTTTGTTCTTTCAATTCTCCCTTTCATCTCTATTTTCTCTCCCTCTTTTCTCTCTTCCTTCCACCCCCTTTCTCTCTCTCTCAATTCCTCTCCTGGATCCTGTACATGAGGATCTAAACATGTGAAAATCTTACCCATTTTCACTCTGCTTCTACTCTTCATTTAGACCTCAGCACAAATGGCATTTCCTCTGGAAAATACCCTCTCCCCTCGGCAACCCACCCAATCAGACTTGCATTCCTCAGACTACATTAGGCTCTGCTTTGCATGTCATCTCATTTAACACTGGTAATTATTCTTCACTTAAGTGCTGATTTGCTTGTGTAACACCAATGTCAGATGGGGGCCTTCTTTGCCTTTTGAAATCTAAGTGAAACTGGATCGAACTTCTCAGTGCCATGGCCTAAGAAAGCTCATCCATCTACAGCCTCACTGCTAGTAAAAAAGGTGAGGTGAGAGGGGTAGTGAGTGGGCATTTATTCTCCTAGACAACACTGGTTTAGAGCTGGTGAGAAAGTCGGGACATACTGTTCTGCCCTACCTGGACCCTAAGACGAAACTCATGCCAGTGCTCAGTTTTAACAACAGCAAAACAACAGTAATAATTAAAAGCATTTATGAGTATAGCACACTTTATTGAAGACTTTTCGAGGGAGAATTTCTAGGAATGGGCTCACATGCAAAGCGTGTAAGTGCCCCTCCCATGCCTATTTCTGTTCCTCATCTTCTGCCTCTCAGCTATTCTAGGAAGCCTAAACTAATCTCCTTTATTCAGAGTACCTTTCTCCCTGTGGGCATCAGCTGGCACTTGGGCAATTGGGGTGGGGTGGGGGAGGTTCAATGTCTACCCCAACTCAAACAAAATTTATCCAACAATTTCCTCTCTCCACGATAAATCCTGGAGTTGCTGCTCAAATAATACAATTTTCTCCTGCTCATTACATTTACTTATTTCCCTTATTAGATTATAGGTTACATGAGAAAAAAGAATTGTATCCATCCTATTTATCCTAGCAGAATGTCTGGCATATGGAAGTAGCTAGAGAGAATTTGTTGAGTGAATAAATGAATGAGAGAGGCACTATCTACTTGTTGAAATGACTGAAATGATTGGAGTCTCACATTCCAGTCGCTTAGTCAAGAAACCATTTAATTAATCACTGAGTCCCTCCTTAGCGTGACTCAGTAAAACAGGAATATTCGGGGGGGGAGGGCGTGTACATTGATTTTTGTCTTTGTCCTAATAAAATATACAGTGATAAAGATAAAATGCACACATCTGAAATAATTAGCTGATTGGTAAGTAAGGGTCTGTTTGGAACTGTCTATAAGACAAATAAGCTTACAGAAGTAGAGAATAGAATGGTGGTGGTCAGGGGCTGGTGAAAGAAAAGAAATGGGGAGTTATTGTTCAACAGGTATAAAGTTTCAGTTATGCAAGATGAATAAGTTCTAGAGATCTGCTATACCACACAGTACGTTATTCTATGCTTAAAAGTTTGATAAATGCATAGATCTCACATCAGTTGTTCCTACTGCTATTAAAAACAAACAAACAAAAACTTGGGAGAGGGGTATGCTCAGTGCTTGTTGGAATATTTAGAAACTGTGATGGAGGAGGGGGAGCTTGATCAGGGCCTTGAAGGATGGGTAGGATTTGGACTGGAGGTGGGGGTGGGGTGGGATGCTCTCTCACTTGGGGGCATCATGAGTCAGGATGAAGCGAGCTTGGAATGTAAACTTGGCAGGTAGAGGAACTTAGCCTGGGTGGAAGGACGTGTATGTTAGGGAGGAGTAAATCTCAGATCAGATGAATAACCTGTACTTGGAGGTACCAGAGAAAGCCAGTCAGAGACATTTGAACTCCATACTTGTAAGTAATGAGGACCCACTATAGGTTTTTAAGCAGAGGAGTTGCTCCCTTGATGTTTACTTCAGTTACCTCTCATATGTCAGGCTCTTTCATATTCAACATTTATACCTTCTAACTCTCCAGTGGGTTGAGACATGTTTGTATTTTACAGATAAGTAACCTGAGACTCAAAGAGGCTGATTAAATTCCCCGAGGACATACAGCAAGCTACTGGCAGAGCTGAGATCCCTCTCTGATCTTCAGACTCCCAATTGGAGGCTCTTTCCGTTCCATCTTCCCGACTATAGAAGGGAGATTACAGACAGAAAATTCTGTGGAGACACAATTTTCAGAGAGGAGGGTGGTGAGGTCCTGAGGTGGCCTATTCTCTCCTGAAGAGTGGAAGGAAATATGGTCAGAGGGAGGGGGAAGAAACTCTTAGTGGGCAAAGACTCCATGCACCAGTTACTGAGAAATACCTCGGGTTCTCAGTCTACTCTGAGCTAAGTGAGCCCCGGAGACAGCTGAAGCCCTGCAAGAGAACAGTCAAAGGGGGTCCTTTGGAACTCTTGCAACATCTCCCTTCTCTGGGCTGTGAATTATGTCCCAGAGAAATCACAGCAGGGGCAGCCAAGGTGGGAAGAGAATATTCCACCTTCCAACTCTATGAGCAAATGCCAATTTGTCACTCCAGTCAGTCTAATGACTATGTTGACTAAGTCTGTGTCCATTTGGGGGTTTCTTGATTTGCTACTGGGCCTCTAACCAGCTGTGGGCCCTAGGGTGCAATTGCAAAGGCAGGGAGGCTGCAAGGTGAAGCAAGAGGAGGAAAGAAAAGAAAGCAGCTGTGCACAAAGTATCTGGGGCCAGTGGCCTGTTTCAGGTGTTTATATGGACAAGCATCAGGGAGCCTGACTCTGCAAGTCAGACATTGCTGTGGGGACCTGAGGAGAGTGCTGAAGGCCCAGCAGGTCAGCCTACCTCTTTGATTCAGGGAAATGGTTCCTAAACTACTCAGAGGACAAGTTGGACACTACCGCTGGATGCTTGGCTTTTGTTGACAATCCTATGCAGGCGTTTCCCTTCAGTGTTCACAGAGGAACCACCCATCCATGGTTTATCCCTTACATGAATGTTCCCTGTCCTGTCATCTGCTGAGCCCTAACCTGAAGATAGGAAATTGTCCTTGCAACGTGCCTTTAGGGCAATATCATCATTTGTCCAATACAAGGTAATATCATAAAAGGTATAGATGATAGAAATAGAGAATGTTAGCCCCTGAGTAAGCTTAGAGTGTACATTTGAGATGACTACGAGGGAGATGAATATTCTCATTACAGGTTTTAGACATTTTTATGTGTTTATTGCTTTTAAGAAGTCAAGCTCTGAGATTATATTATCAAGAATTCTATTAGCAACTCTCCCAGATTATTTTTATTCTCATGATTCTACAGATGAGATATAGAATGCAGAATTCTACAAATACAAAGCTTAAGGATCTGAGGTAACTAGACTAAAATGTACATACTGGAAATTGAATTACGATGTTGGTTGCCAATACTTCATGCTCTCTTTGTTGCATCACAAGATAATGAAACTACAATTAATCAGAATATTAAGCAACTGACATCACGAAAAGGGATTTGGGCTTAAAGGGAAGAATTCCAGTTGAATTGAACATGTCCAGATTTCAGCACATGCTCTGAAAATTATGTCTTGGATTACACAGCTGATGCGTCCTTGACTTTTGTAGTCATTTCTCCTCTTCTGTTGGAAGTTAAATTTTGCAGTGCACTGCTCGTGCTAATTGTGCTCCTTCTATGACCTTGAATGAGTTATTTCTTTGTTCTGGGATTTACTGATATCATATGTAAAGGGCCGATTTGATGTATTGTGTGTATTTAAAACCCAGAGAAGCACTTAGTTAGTTCAGAGGTTGGGAGTGCCTGAAAGAGGGAAGCCAGGGGCCCTGAAGGGGCGGGTAGTGTCCTGTTGATTGATCTACGGTTTGGTCACAAGCTGCATTCACCTGGTGAAAATTCACTGAGCTGTGCGCTTATGATTTGTTCACTTCTCTATGTTCATGTTTTATTCAGTAAAAACATTTGCATTAAAGGCAAATAGGCAACAACAGCAAAAACATACTCACATCTAAAATCCTTGTTGGTTAAAAAAATGGCAGGTATAAATGCATAGAAAATAAGCAAAGAGACAACACCACCAAAAAATATAAAACCTCATATGAATCCTCTTCTCTTTTGAGGGGTTACTACTTTCAGAGGACTCAAGTGAAATGTAACCATTAGAAAAGAAAGATATACCAGTAGCAACCACAGCTCTAAATGGGATGAGTTATTTTTGGTAGCAGATGCTTAATTAAAAGATTACCTAATGCAAGCTCCCCTTTGAAATATGACTTGAATACCACAGAGTCTGATTTTTTTAATTAAACTTTATTCTAAGGCATTATGATTTTAATAAATTGAACATAGGAATAGTAAATTGAAACCTGCAGTTACCAAAACCTCAGAACCTTAGCAGCCATACTGTCGCCCTGTAGTGCCATTAGCCCACAGCAGGATGTAACAGGATAGTAAAGCTCCTGGAACACAGGAAGACCAGAAGAAGGCAAATAGGAGCATAATCACTTCTGTTAACACAGATCAATTTAGATAAATGTGAGCCTTTCTTTGCTGTTAATGGTAACCTTCAATTATGCTGGAAGCTCTGTTTGCAACAAATAGCAAACAATTGAGGATAAGGAGGAGAGATATCTTAGACTCCGGACACTGAGCACCGCTGTGACCTCAAGTCGTGAATTGAAATTGGAACCCATTCAGACTGTGGCGGGTCCAATTCTCTGCTCTTAAACACACATGAAGTTTCTTAGGAGCTTTAAAACACAGCTCCTTGAGCAAGCCTGGGAGCAAAGATTATCCTCTTGTAGAAGTTAGTGCCCAAAAGGCTAAGAGTTAGCGTTGGAAAACTGAAGTTTTATAAAATGAGGATTCATAGGAGTATAAATTGAATAACCATTTTAAGGAGATGCCTGGCAATCCCTAGGAAAGTTGAATATACGTACACTTTATGGCACAGCAATTCTGCTCCTAGGGCTTTTCCCTAGAGAAACCTACTTACCATGTACCGGGGGGCTTTGGGGAGAAAAAGGAAAAAAATTAAAAAATCTTTAAAAAAAAAAAAAGAAAAGAGTTCTCCAGTTCAATGTTTGTAAAATGCTGCAACCTATGTTCTTTCTTAGAAATCTGCCTTTCACATCAACATATTGGAGAGTCTGAGAGGTATGACAAGGAAGAAACCTGTTTAATTCTCTCAGTTTATCTTAGACTTATTTAAGTATGGAGTTCTTTATTTCTGAGTAATAGCAATTAATAAAGGGCCATCAGATGCAATAATCTCTGGATTTGCATTGAGGACACTTGAAAGTAAACAATTTCCAAGGTTTCTTGGATTGTTTATGTAGATCAAAACTATACCGTTGTGAGAGGATTTTTAGGACAGTGAAAATACACTGTAGGGATACTATAATGATGGCTACATATCACTTACTTTTGAGCAAACCCAAAGAATATACAACCCCAAGAGTGAACCCTAATGTGAACTATGGGCTTTGGAAGATAAGATTGTTGATGCAGGTTCATCAATTGTAGTAAACATACCACTCTGGTCATGGATGTTAATAATGACAAGGCTATGCCTGTGTGGGGGCAGGGGGTATATGGGAAATCTCTGTACCTTCCTCTCAATTTTGCTGTGAACCTAAAACTGCTCTAAAAATTAGTCTTAAAAAAATGTTTAAGAACTATTGTGTTCTTGCAATGTGAGACTGCTCAGTTATGTAACAGAATTTACAAATCCTCATTGTGAGATAGCCCTTCCCTACCCACTCTTTCTTTATTTTAGGGGCAACAAAACAGGTTTAGTAATTAGTATATAGTCTCTTTCTCTGTACACACTTTCAGAGGTGTGTGTGTGTATAAAACTTTTCTGCATTGTGTGTGCATAAAACATTTCTACATTTCTACATGGGAGGCCAATAGCAGAGAAGAACATAAAGTTGGAAACTAACTTCCTCAGATTGTGTTTGGTCATCATGATCTTCTAGGCAAATTAATCTCTCCACGTGTTAGTTTTCTTATTTGGAAAATGGATCCAATAGTAGCTGCCTTTTCTTGCTTATAAGGATGTTCAAAATAAAATGCGTAAAGTTGGGCTCAAAATTCAATAGCTTCTCATTCTAGAGAAATGAAGGCAGAATGAGGAGCTAAGCTTAAAACTGTAAAAATTATGCAAAATTCAGATGAGAAGGACTCAGTTTTTAAAATTAATTTCTGAAATACATGACTTATGGAGACCAGTCTGAATTTCAAGAGATAATTTTAGGACAGAAATAAATGAAGCAATTGCATCAAGCTTGTTATTTTCAAGATCATCCAAGCAGTAAGTAAACTAAAATTAATCATGATAATACAGCTTAAACAAGGGATTGCAGGCTCTAAGGGAGGACACAGTAGATTCTTAAAGATCCGTGGCAATATTTGAATACAATTCTCACTTTTGAAAACTGAAGTTAGAGTCTCAGTCTGAAAAGCTCCTTCCAGGTTGTCTAACCTAGTCTGTCCCTTAACATTCCCTACACAATCTAACACAAATGTCGTCAGGAATGACGGTGCGTCACCCTATGGTACATCCCTTGTTTTTTCCTCTGCATGTAACTTTCACTCACTTGAGAGGTTCTAATATATTTCTTTTAACTGCTCAATGGTTTTTTTTTTTAAAGATTTTATTTTTTTCCTTTTTCTCCCCAAAGCCCCCCGGTACATAGTTGTATATTCTTCGTTGTGGGTCCTTCTAGTTGTGGCATGTGGGACGCTGCCTCAGCGTGGTTTGATGAGCAGTGCCATGTCCGTGCCCAGGATTCGAACCGACAAAACACTGGGCCGCCTGCAGCGGAGCGCAAGAACTTAACCACTCGGCCACGGGGCCAGCCCCTGGAGAACTCTTTTTTTTATGGTGCATTTTACAAAACTCATTTTGGGGAATATTGCTCTAGTCCAACCCTATTATGTAGCAAAAGAGGGAACTAAGGTGTATGGAGGTGAAATGATCATCCCAGAATTGACAGATTGATAAGAGAAATTAAGCCAGAGAGACAGGGAGAGATCATTGAATATCATTTTGCCCAAAAGAGGGGTGAATACAATTAGATGATATTTTACAGTCCATATAATGCTAATAAAACAAGTGTATTCTCCAGAAAACTAAATAGGGAATTATGTAATGTATGTATACTTCACACTTCTGAAAACATCCATCATCATTAAACAGTATGCAGAAGGCACACAATTTTATTTTGACAACAGTACTACTATGCATGCATTAAATACCTATTAGACATGTGGAATAGCAACAAGAGCTTAAAATCACTAACATTATCCAAACATATAGAAATGCTCAGTTAATAATATAGTGGAATGTGTTTATATACTTCATAGGTTCATAAATGGACCTATGTATTAAGGAGGACAGGATTTTGATATCATTTAAGCTAATCCTCTCATTTTGAGTAGACTGAGACCCCGGTGGATCAAATATCAAAGGCGAACACCTGGCTTTTGGCAGCTCTGGCCAAAGAGCCTATATTCCCACAGCAAAGTGCTTTCAGTCTTATCTAAGCATGTGTAACCATGCCAACTTTCTGGAGATGGGTCATGGAGTACCCCATTCCATTCTCATTTAAACTTCCATTTGGGTTTATAAGATAGAGGACAATTATGAAACAAAATGGCTTGCCATTCCTGAGTGAACAATTCTCCTGTTCAGGTAAAACAAAATAAAGACACACTTTCCCTTCTGAGAAGGGTGAGGGGTGAGGAATAGCTGCTTGATGCATGCGGCATTCATTAGCCATGCATGCCCTTGTTTAGAAACCCTGCTTTATTTAGAGAGGCACACCCTTTTCAAGGAGAAGAATAGCCATTTTTTCTTGTCTGTAAATGTCATCTGTGCTGCAAAGCATAAATAAGAGCAGTGAATGCAAGAAATGTGATCATCTTTCAGACCAATAAAAAGTTTTAATTTCCTTTGAAATACATAATAAAAGAAGAGAGTATAATTTGTTATTCTTTTCCTGTTTGTTGTTTGTCACTAGGTAGGCTCGGTGTCATTACAAATGCTCCGGCATCTCATCAATTACATCAGAAGCAGGCATTTATTCTTTCTTTTTAGGGTTGAGCACTGGATGTCTGATTGCTCTAGATTTCCAACTCTGGAGTCCAAGAAACTCCCACCCAGTCACAGAAATTGCCAACACCTACATATCTAACTTCAAGTTCTCTGTGTGAGGTTCTTCTTGGAGCTTGGTATTACTGTCTTGTTCCAGTGTTGGATAGGGTTCACCTGACAGCCTGTCTGATACTAAAACCAAGTAGTAACCTTAGGGTTGGCTCACTGTCCTGTCACCCTGGGCCTGCGTTTGCCTTGAGCACCCCCTTGGCTGGTCAGTGCTTCTTTCCCTGATGTGCTGGCTCTCAGGTTTTGGATCACCCTGCCTAGAAGACCAAGATGTGCCTGCAGGTGTGCCTGCACCTTGCTCCTTAATCTCCATTCTCTGTTCTCAGATCCCTGCTGGTCTGTTGCTTATGGTCCCTTGGGGTCCTCTCGATTATACACTATTGTTTGGAGAGTTGCAGTGTCTACCGAAAAACTCTTGGCCACTTCAGTTCTTTGTCTTTCCACACGTGCCTAGCCTTATTCTATTACCACCATAATTTTTGGTGGAGCATCCCATCTGGAAGTTGTAGGTAGCTCCAGCTGACTTGGGACGTGATTATAAAACATAAGAGTCTGAATGTCAAAGATGATGTTTTCACTGAGGTTGCTTCATCTTGGCAAAACCAATATTCCTAAGCATCAGTTTGGCCAATGAAAATAGAGATAAGATCATTTCTACCTTCTGATAAATAGAAGGAATACTTGATGAAATTCTGAGGCTAGATGAGTGTCAGGGTCCAGGACATCAGCAATGTGTGGGCTACCTAGGAACTCAGGTCCAAATAGTCACAGTATCTCTGCTATTATTGATTTTTCCATCCCCTTAAGGAAGCAAAGTAGAATCATTTCTCAGAATCTAAATCCATCTGGATTGTGTCTGAATGTCTGAATTTCTTACTTCGTCAGATGATTTTGATCCTTAGATATCAAAGGGTAGTATGGGCTCACTGTAATTGAGAATCACAAGCAGAAAATGGAAATGAAAAATGACCTGGCTTCATGGTTCAGAGCTTCCAGTACATATTAGAATAGATCCACTTTTTCTTTATTATTGATTACATGATTGAAAAACAAGATCTGTGCCTTTGGCTGTCGTTTAAAATCTAAAATAAAAGCTTGAACATCATGATTCCACTGACTAGGCCAGAGAGTAAGGACTCTTCAGATCCTCTAAAACTGCTGTGAATATGATTGGCTATATCTGCCACACTGACGTTTAGTGAGTATCTTTATCTAAGGCTGATAGAAGGGGCCCTCCTGTCACCTGAAATGAAAAGCAAACTTTTAAACACCAAGAATTTCAACTCATATTCCTGAAAGTGAGTTGTCTGAGAGCATCTCAGCCTCAACAAGTGAATGATGACTTGCTTGTGAATTACACCTCTTGACAGGGAAAAGGGACAAAGTCCCAGACGATAGCTCTAGGCAATGAGGCACAGAACTCTTCCCTAGCTAGCTGCCCTACATAAACCAAGTCCCTGGTGAAATTTGAGATCCCAAAATGGCAATACCTGATGAAATAACTGTATCTCATCAGAATCTCCTGTAAATCTTAAATTTTGGGATTAGAAATATAGTATTTTTAATAGGTACCTTTATTCAAAATGCAAATCGGTGATATGGTGGAAGTGGAGGGAGTTACAGACTGTCATGATTTAGCTCAACTGGTGTCATTACAAACCAAGCCTGTCTAGCTGTTCATCTTGGGACCAGTTGCCCAACTTTACAAAGTTTTGTGTCTTACATTTAAACAAAAGATAATCCCATCTCTCACCCAGAGTTACTCAAAGATTAGCTATAATAAAACATATAACATATTTAGAATAGGCCCTGGTTTGGCAGTCTCCTCTTGTACCACACTCACAGGGCAAACAAAAGGAGTGGAGTCTGGATTCTCAGCCTTTGTAGCATTTGTACCTCTCTGACGATACATCTCCATCTCTCTGTCCAGAGAAAGGAGATGAGTAGTAAGGCAGCCTAGTAGGGAAGTCGAATTTATACTACTGAACTGAGAGAGAGACGACCAAGATTACTCAGGCCTTAGAAACACACATTAAGACTTCAGGCCAGTGTCAGAAGAAGATGTCAGACTGACGCTGTGGGCTATTTACTTACTGTCTTTGTGGGCCAAAGCTGCTTTCAGACCAAGTACTCCAGAGGATGGAGGACCCAGCAATCCCTTCAGCCTGATAATAATTGACTGCACCTGCCTTGTTACATTGTAGGTAAGCCTTTATGAAAGGCAGCATGGTGGAGTAAAGCACCCAGTGATTCAATTCTGACACATAGGAGGTGGTGGATTTTCCCAAGGCAGTTACATTTTCATATCTCTGCATACAAATATAAACAACTGTGTATATGTACATGTGTGTGTCGTATTACTTACAGTTTACTGGCTGCTTACCATATGCTTGGCTCTTTAGGATCTTTACACAATTATCTCTTTTAGTTTTCATCACCACTCTGTGATGTAGGTACTTGGAATTGCCTATTATGCATGGGAATAATAGGTATATTACAAAAGGAAGAGGATAGTTACTCAAGACCAGTTGGACCTAAATGACACTTTTGCCAGTGGTTAATGTCATTGAAGCCATACAACTTGCAAAGAACTAGCTGGAGAGTCTAACCCTGCCCTGATCTGACACACTGTCAATATCATCAGCAGACTCTCACCTTGTGCCCATAGAGCCACAGGTTGTAAAGAACCAAACAGTTTAATGTGGAGATGACTCCTGGTCCTGTAGAACATGAGGCCACCAGAACAGGAAGGCAGCCAGGCAGGTTCTGATCCCAGGTCCCATGCCTTCATAGTCTTTTCTCTTTCCCTCATTAGCTATGTGGCCTAGGATAGTTTCATAACTTCTGTGAGTCTCAGCTTCATCATTTATAAAATGAGATTAATGAAACCTATCTTAGTGAGGATTACTGAAGATAACACATACAATGTGTTTCTTGATGTGGTGCCTGACAACAAAGTAAGCTTTACATAAATGGTTGTTAACTCTCAGAACTATTACTATTAGTAGTAATATTAGTATTGCTGCTATCAAAATATGCAGATTAATTGGCATATATTATGTAACAAAAGTGTTTGTAGAAGAAGGCTGGCCTTTTCAAAGGTTATATTTTTAACCTTACAAACATAGAGAAAAATAGACACAATAGTACATATCAATCTTTTTACTTACTTCAGTTTGCTCTGTTGTCCCCTCTGTTCCATATCATGTAGAAACCAGCATAGTTATTCTAAGGTCTGATGACCAGACAGTTCTGTGACACTAAACGTGTTGACATTGCTCATCATTGGCATTTTATGACTTCTCAGTGGAGTACTCAGAACAAGTATCACTTCCACTTGGTTAATGAAGTTATCTAACTGGTTAAGTATTAGAAAAAGAGCCAACCCCAAGATTGCCTGATTCCTTACCATAAATTCTGATTACACTGTTACCAACTGAGTCTATTCTATATCTCCATCTCCCCAAAACCTGTGAATCAACTGATCAAAAGTAGTAAAATCATCTGTAACTGCTTTCACCTGACCTAAGTCAGTCTTGAATAAAGCTATTCTGCAGGGTACTAAGAACGGTCAACACAGTGCTACTAGATGGATGGGGGTAACACTGAACCACAATAAAAACCCTGTCTGTCTATAAGCACCTTCTTGATTCATTGGAGGAACAAACAACACTCATGGAAGTTATGAGTGGAAGATATGATGAGAACAGGTATAAATCTGCATCCCCTATGAAAAGTAATGAACATTGGAAGAATCTGGCTCTTATGTTAGTAACTGGTTCTGCATGGTTCTGCCTCAAGAACAGATACAGAAAAAAGCCAATGCATTACAGTGGAGTAACAATTCAAATGACTTGATTTTTCATCAGAAATTATGGAGACAAAAATACAAGGTTTATCCACATGTTTAAAGAGCTGGAAGAGAAGGAAAAGAAAACAAGGTAAAACACTGTCAGTGAAGAATTTAGTATTCAGCAAAAATATCTTTCAGGAATGAAGATAAAATAGATACATTTTAGAGAGGGAGTACTTAATAGAAATTGAAACCATCAGATCTTCTTTATAAGAAATGAAAAAGTAATTTCTTCAGACTGGAGAAAATTAATAGCAGAAGGAAAATTGAATTTTTGGAAATGAAGTGAGAGCATCTGAAATAGTGTTATCTGGGTAAATGCAAAAGACTATTTTTTTCTCTTAAGTTCTTTCAGATACAGATGATCACTTTTAAAGCAAACATTATAACATTGTCTCCAATTTAGGTTGAGTGAAGTAATATTAAGAGTAAGCAAACTGTTAAAGTTTAGGTTTGTAAGTTAAAATCCTTATTGTAAAAAAAAAACCACCAAGAAATATAGGAAAAAAATAATAGATGTTTAAAATGGTATGGTAAAAATATAAAAAAATACAGAAGATAGTAGAAAAGGGATTAGAGGGACAAAAAAAAAACAGAAAAAGATGGAAGCAATCAGAAAATAACAAAACCATAGACAATATAACTATATTAATAATTATGTTAAATATTTATATTCTGTAACATTCCGATTAAAAGACAGAGATCGACAGTGGATCAAAGCATACAACCAACTTACCTGTGTGCTATCTAAAAGAGACACATATAATATAAAATACAGACAGGTTTAGAAGTAAATAGAGGGAAAACAGTGTACCATGCAAACTGTGCGTAAAAAGCTGGAATAGCTTTATTAACACCAGATATATAAACTTCAAGATAAATAGTATTGCCAGAGATATAGAAGGATATTTCACAATAAAGAAGGACAATATGCATTCTAAAGATATAATCATATATGCATGTGCTTAATAAGAAAGCTACAAAATGCGTTAAGAAATAAAGTTGAGGGAATTAAAGAAGTAAAGAAAACAAATTTCCCAACCACATTTGGAAATTTTAAACCTTTCTTTCAGCAACTAGTGGAAACATCAGACAAGAAATTCAAAAGAAAGACTAATTTGATCTAATTTTTATTTACAGAATGATATTTCCAACTGTAAAGTATAACACTTTTTTAAGAGCACAAAATACATTGATTCAAATAGACCATTTTCCAGGCAATAAAACAAATTTCAATATATTTAAAAGGATGGAAATCATTACATTATTTTGAATGACTACAATAAAATTTGCAATAATATATCTAGGAAAATACCACTTACATAAATTAAACAATACATTTCTAAATAATTTCTTAGTCAAATATGAAATCTCAACTGGTATTAGAAAACACTTAGAGATGAGAAGGGAAATGCAAAATAACATCTAAGTATTATTATGAATGTAGTTTTGACGATTCAGTTTACTGGAAAGGATTTTGGGGGCACTCACTAAAAGCCCCATGAAAATATGAAAAAATCTTGGAGAAGTTTTAAGACGTCTGATAGGTGGTGATTGAATCAGTTTTTTCTGGATCATGAGAGTCAGTGAAATCCTCCTGGGACATCTGGATTCAATAAAGACCTGGAGAAACAACCCCACGTCTATCAAAGCTTCGCCACACTGCATTTAAAATGAATTTGCAAATGATGCTCCAAGAGAAGTGGAGGGTAGATAGATATATCAGATAAGGAGGCTCTGTTTAATTCAAGGAAGACAGTTCTGCAATTAAAAAAATTTACAAAAATAGAATACTTGATTATATGTTTTAAGTGTTTACATGTATTGTTTATTTAGTACCTACAGGTTATTCTTGGTTTTGTAGCTAAGATTAACTCCATTTTATATCTAAACAATTTGAAGTTAAGCGAAGAGAAATTGTGTAGTCAAAGAGTAAGTAGTGAATTAGGCTTTAAATTCATAGATGAAGGGATAAAGAAATGCAACATATATGAAAAATGGAACATTATTCAGCCATAAAAAGAAGGAAATCTTACCGTTTGTGACAACATGGATGAACCTGAGGGTATTATGCTAAGTGAAATAAGTCAGACACAGAAAGATAAGTACTGTGTGATTTCACTTCTATGTGGAATCTAGAAAATCCAACTCACAGAAGCAGAGACTAGCATGGGGGTTGCCAGGGTCCAGGGCAGTCAGTGGGGAGAATGAGGAGATGTTGGTTAACGGGTACAAGCTTTCAGCCAGAAGATGAATAAGTTCTAGGAGTCTAGTGTACTGTATGGTGACTATAGTTAATAATACTGTATTCTATATTTGAAATTTGCTAAGACAGTAGATCTTAAATGTACTCATCATACTCGCAAAAAACTAACAGTGTGAGGTGATGGGTGTGTTAATTAGTTTGATTGTGGTAATCATTTCACAGTGTATACATATATCAAAACATCACATTGTAAGACCCTAAATGTATCCAATTGTTATTTGTCAATTATACTTCAATGAAGCAAGGGAAAAAAAATTCAAGAAGTTTGATTCAAAGTTCTTGGAACTCACCATCATGTTATTAGGGCTTCTTGCCTATAACACATAATATGTACAGAATGGAGAGAGAATTTGCAGAAAGACTACATTGAGGCAAAAATGACAACGGTGAACTGAAAGAGCCACTAAGTGCTTTACTTTTCCTGCCAGAATCTAAAAGAGTATCTGCCAGTGACTAAATCAGATATGCAAGCGATTGTAGGACTTGATGGCAGAACCCTTTGAGCAATTATGTCCCAGAATTATCATGATTCTCTGGCAGAAGTTTACCAGTTCCCCTCCTCCAAAACAAAAGTTGCCCTCCTGGAAAAACAAGGAAATATAAAGTGGCATTACGAATGAAGGAAAATTGGCAAGTGATATTTTTAAATCCCATTTATTTAAATTTGCTCTTTCTGAGAGTAGAGGCAGTATTTCTTAACATTGTGGTAATTAATACATGATGTGTAATGTCTTATTTTCTTCAATGTATAGTTATTAATCTCCTGCCAAGATGCAATAAAAGAAAATTAAAATAGCCAGGGAGACATAATATATAGCATTTTTTCCCCCTGAAGCATGGTTTTAAATAACATTCAGCACAGTGTCATCCAGGCCATTCGGGGATTACACGTTCTATTAGTAATAAATTGTTTGCCTGAGATGAATTGAACTAACAGAGACAATGCAAGTTAGAAGCATCTTTCAAAGACTAGAAGAAACTAATACATATGGAACAATATGGGATTCACATCATCTGATGACAAATTAACCCAAGTTAACATGGTAGGTAACAAGGATCAGCAAAGGTCTACTCCCTGCTACCCACTTCTTTCTTCCCAACCCTTTGTAAATACAAACAACCTTCTTCAAGGTGCATATCCTGAAGACTGTACCCAAAGAAGATGGACACAGTGTCTAGACTGCAGAATAGAACCAGTGGTCATAGGCTTCTGCCTCTACCAGCAGATAGAAGAGTCATGATCTCAAAGAATCTTGGTGGTTGATTAGGCCTTTGACCCTTTCAAGAACTCTTGTTCCTAAGTATTTCCTTATAAAGATCCTGAAAATCTGGGTAGTGTCCAAAGTTTTCGTCCATGCAAATCCATGTCTTCCTGTGGGAAAATACAGAGCAAGTAAGAGCAGGATATTATGTGAAGAAACAAAGAAATACAGGGACCATGAATTTTTTTTCAATATTTGCTAAGATGAGAGAAGAGAAGTAGCACAAAAGATTTAGGAAAGAAGCTACAGAAGGCCAGTGCAAGAAAGAAAAAAAAAAAGAGGCAAAATCTCCTACAGAAGGCTGATGATATAAAAGGCAGAGGGAAAGCTGATGAATGGGAAGCAGGAGCAGGAGGAATGTAGAGGGATGCACAAATGTGAAAACAGCGTGACCAGCACAGGAGATTTGCAAGATTGTTTTTGCCTGTTTTTGTACTTTATCTCTCAATGTTACATTTGTGAATCTGATTTCTATTGTTGTATGTTGTTGTAAATCATCAGTGTGTATTGTATAATATTTTATTTGGCAAGTATACTACAGTATATCTACTCCACTGCTGATGGAAATTTGCGTAATTTCTTATCCATGTATATTACAAATTGAGTTTTTATGAATACACTAATACAGGTATTTTGGTGAACACGTGCATGCATTACTCTGGGTGAAGCTAAGAGTAGAAAGTCTGTCTTACTTAATATCCATATTATCTATATTAGATATTTCCAAATGCCTAGACTGCTGCATGAATTTTTACTCCTCACAGTAGTGTATGAGAGTCCTGCACACTCCATGTTGTTGCCGGAACTTTGATATTTATCTTTTATATAAAGTTTAGCAATTCTTATGGGTATAGAGTGAGAGCTGATTACTTAAATTTGCATTTTCCTGATGAATTAAGAAGTTGTGAATTTTTTTCAGGTTTTCATTCATTTGGATATATTTTTTTAATAAAATATCTGTTCCAGGTATTTTTTCATTTTTCTATTGGATTGCCTATTTTTTAATGTAATCTTGTTGATTTGTAAGTAGTTTATAAATTTAGAGTGCAAGTCCTCTGGCAGATGTATGTACTTGAAACCACCAGTTTTTAAACTGTGGATTGCCATTTCACCCTCTTATTGGTGTCTTTTAATAAACTATTCCTTTTTTGTATATTATTATTTACCTTTGGGTTTAGGTTTTTGTGACCTTTTTAAAGAAGTATTTACTTAGTTCAACATAATGAAAATGTTCTTCTATTTCTCCTACAAAGCTAAAATATGTTGTTTTAAACCATTATTCAGATGTGCAGTGAATCTGAAATATATACATATTCATTCATACATACATATACATATATATGTATGTATGTATGCATGAATGGATTCCAATATACTTTTCAAATAGAGTATCCAACTGATCCAGCATTGTTTATTTAAAAAAAATAGTGGCAATCAGGTGAGCAAAGACCTGCTTTGGATTCTGTGACTGTATTGAATTCATAGATTACTTTGAGAAGAAAACATGACTTTTACATTATTGACTTTTTCAGCCTGTGAACATGGTCTACACTTTGTCTAGGACTTTATTGATGTATGTCAACAAAATTTTGTAGCTTTCAATTCAGTGGTCTTGTACATCTTTCTTTAAATTTATTCTTTAGACACTCGCTCGTTTTTGATGCTATTGTTAGAGACATTTTCTTTTTAAATTGCACCTTCCATTTATTTCAGTGTAGCATAGAAATCCAATATTTTGTGTGTATTGATCTTATATCTAACAAATTTGTCAAGTGCATATTAATTCTGTTTCTGTTATTGTTTTATGCTCTTGGCAGACAAGTCATCTATGAATTTTGACAGGTTTATCTTTTTCTTTGAATTCTGGATGTCTTTTTTAGTTTGTTTCTTACCTTCTGGTGATAGCTTGTCTGTCTAGTAGAATGTTTAATAGAGGTAATGTCAATAGGCATGTTTTCTCCCATTCCCTATGCCAAGGGAATACCTAAGTATTAAGTATTCCTCTAGTAAGTACGATATTTACTGTAGGTATTTTTAACAGTTTTCCTTAATTTCCTAATTTGAGAATCCTTGGTAACCTAGAGAAGCAACTGATGAGAAACAATTTTATTTTCAAACCCAATTATTTCTGGTTTCTTTATATTTCCTGTATTCTTTTTCTTGAAAACTGAGCAGATTTTGCTTGTTATTTCTTATTTATATTTGTTTTGTTGGTTTGTTTTGCTTTCTATCTCCTCTCTGCATATCTTTACTTTGCTTCATTATAAGGAGTTCAGAGAAACCAGTTGGCACTTTTGAGATCTGGCCTAGAATTTCCTTTTCCAGATCCAAGAGTGAGTAGATAGATACTCTCTTTTCCATGTTACTACAAATGATAGTTTTGCTAAACATTCTGCAAGTACACGAATGAGTCCAGTGGTTCCTAAGATCAATGGCCTGCCTTTTGAGTTAGGAAAGGTTGAGTGTGTAGGGCAGCCCTAATGTTTGGTTTATGATTTGGCACCAAACCATTAAATAAAAGAAGCTGCTGCTTTAGATGAAAGAACAAGCATAGTTTTTTAGGAAGCTGTGTCCATTTTAATTTTCAAGGCCCTGGATTTGAAGTACAGGCATATTCTCCTTTCAAGATATTTTGTCCAGGAATGGCCCCACTTTCTACCTATCCATATAAGCTACCTTTAATTTTAGTTGCTGAGGCTTGGTGAGCTGGCTACGTGTTGTCTCTATAGTGCAATGTAATATTCAGTACTTTTGTCATCATTCAAACTGTAGCAAATAAGTCAGCAAAAGTGGAACAAAGGAGCGTGTCTATGTGCTGTTAATTTTTTTCTTTGTATTACATAGAATATAGACATTTAAATGTATTAACACTGTTTTTACAGGATTAATGATGGCATTTTCTATGAGGTCACGCTTTGATTCTTATACATACTCAGATTCCTCATTGAATCATTTTGTATGCATATAGAATAAGCATTATGATATACATTTATCTGCATCTCTGGAAGTGTCTAACATCTACAAGTATTTTATAATAGCTCTCATTAAAAGAACCATCTAGCTGAGAAGTCGCAGAATAAATATAGGAAAAAGTTAAACAACATTGCAAGAGACACATAATTCAACACAGCAGTGTAAAAGGATCATAAGATAATTCATGCTCAACAAACTTTTATTGAATCGAACTGAATAGAATTATTAAGGGTGACAAAGGAAATAGAATTCTTAGTTCATTTTCTCATGGATTTTCCAAACTAATGGAAGGTGTAGTAAGCACCCTTCTAAAAAATTCTAGAGTATTTATAAAGAAAATCGAAAACCCATGGGAATGCAAAGAGCAGGATGTGGAAATTGTCAGGTGGCTTGCTCTTTATCTAGATATTTGCAATTGTATAATTTATCCAGAGAATGGGCATTATGGTGAATTCTTAACAAGGTGACGGCTTGGGTTAGATTTGGTTCACACAGCAGTAACAGATCCATGAGTCAATTCTAGCCCACAACAGGTACTTGCTTTGAATTCACTCATGCTCATAAAACAGCCGGAAGTGTTTTTAAATGATTCTGCTCCTATCTTTAATAGTCATACTTTCTCATAGGACATCAGAAAGCCTCTCTCCTCTTGCTTCTTTCTTTCACTTAAAATTGATAGGGATTTTTTGCTGTCAGATTTCATTTTAGATTTGACTGTGTGTGAACTCTTCTTCATGGATTGCTTTTATTTTAAAATAGAAAAAAAAATCTACAATTTTATTTTTTGGTAGTGGCTGTGAGAAAATTCAAGTAATTTATCTACATGTTTTGCTTTACTGCTTATTTCAAATATCCCCAATCATCCTGGGTAGTAAATTATCTGTTTGTTCTCTTTAAAAAATACTTGTCTAAATCTAATTTTTCTACTTAACTTCCAACTTAGAGTTGGGGTCCGTGACTATCCCAGGCTTCATGATGCTGCTAAGTTATGAATCCTGGATTGCTTTCTCCCAAGAACTCTATCTTCCATGCTTCCATTCCATCTCATAACCATGCTCTGATATTTTGACTCTGACAAATTTATAACTTGGTTGCCTATTTTTTCTGTTTGCGATGGCTCCCACTTTATATTTTCCAAGGATATTCAGATGTGTTAGGAAGCTTGGAGGTAGGGAGAAGTTATGGGAGCAGAGTCATCGCGTCATTTCCAGATTTCTACCAGTCACTCTGAGACAAGGCATTATACAAAAGGAAAGCAGAGAAGGATCCGGATTTTGTGAGGCCTGAATATCAAAAATTTGGGGAATATCAAGGAAAAAAATACAACACTGTGAATACAAGACTAGATAAAAGTAAAAGTAGATAGTTCCTTAGAATCAGGAAATAAGAGGCCTTAGAAAGGGGCTCTTCCAAGTGTGTGGCCCCGAAGAATAAGCTACGTTAGTTCAACTGAAACCACTCACGGGGAAGAGGACGGCAGGGAATGGCGTTTGAAGAACCATCAATAAGATCCCTCGTCCTTAGTCTACCGAAAAGAAGTCTACTAGGTTAACTGAGTTCAAATGTAATTAAATGATGTTAATTTTATTTGATAAAATGAATCTAAGTGAAGTTCATTTTTTTCTTTTTTTATTGAGGTATGATCAATACATGATATTAGGTGTACAACACAATGATTTGATATTTGTATATATTGCAAAGTGATCATCACAATAATTCTAGTTAACATCTGTCACCATACACAGTTACAAAATTTTTTTTTCTTGTGATGAAGACTTTTAACATCTACTCTCTTAGCAACTTTCAAATATGCAATATAGTATTTTGAACTCCAGTCACCATGCTGTGCATTACATCCCCATGACTTTTTTATTTTATAACTGGAAAACTGGAAGTTTGTACCATTTCACCTCTTTCACCCATTTTGTCCAGCCACCCCTCTGGCAGCCACCAATCTGTTCTTTGTATCTATGAGCTTGATTCTTTATTCCACTTAGCATCATGCCCTCACGGTCCACCCATGTTTTTCCAAATGGGAGGATTTCATTATTTTTTATGGCTGAATGATATTCTATTTTGTATATGTGTGTGTCTGCGAGTGTGTGTGTGTGTGTATGTGTGTGTGTATATATATATAGAGATAGATATATCTTTATCCATTTTTGTATCTATGGACACTTAGATTGTTTCCGTATCTTGGCTATTGTAAATAATGCTGCAATAAACATGAAGGTGCATATATCTTTTTTAATTAGTGTTTTCATTTTATTCAGATAAATATCCAGTAGTGGAATACATGGATCATATGGTATTTCTATTTTTAACTTTTTGAGAAACTTCCCTACTATTTTCATAGTGGCTGCACCAGTTTGCATTCTCACTAACAGTGTGCAAGGGTTCCGTTTTCTCCACATCCTGTCCGATGTTTGCTACTTGTCTTTTTTATAATAGATTTTTTTTTAACAGATGTGAAGTGATATTTCATTGTGGTTTTGATTTGCATTTCCCTGATTAGTAGTAATGTCGAGCATCTTTTCATCTACTTGTTGGCTATCTGTATGTCTTCTTTGGAAAAATGTCTATTCAGATAATCTTCCTCCCTCCTTTTTTTTTTCTGATGTAGATTTGCCCTGAGCTAAGATCTGTGCCAACCTTCCTCTACTTTGTATGTGGGTTGCTGTCAAGCATGGCCACTGACGAGTGGTATAGGTCTATGCCCAGGAACTGAACCTGGGATGCTGAAGCAGAACACACTGAATTTAACCACTAGGCCACAGGGCCAGTCCCCATCTGCCCATTTTATAAATCAGATTTTTTTTTTTGCTTTTGAGTTGCATGAGTTCTTTATATATTTCAGATATTAACCCCTTATCAGATATGTGATTTGGAAATATCTTGCAAATAAGTGAAGTTCTATGACTTGGAGTAAATAGTATGACTTGGACTACAAACTCAAGTACCCTATGTCCTTCTGCTATGACAAAGACAACATAGATATATCCTGAGAGTGAGCGTAGAAAAGAGAGAATAAAAGAGAAATTTTAAGAGGGCAGATAAAAGAGCCAAAGGGAAGCTTAGTGCTGCCTTGGGGAAAGTGAGAGAGGGATCCTGTTCACAGAGTTGCCCAAAAGTCCCTTCACAGTATAGCAAGTCCAAGGGGGAGAAGCAGGGGTTGGATGTTTAGATTTCTGTTTTTTGGAAGTGTGCAGTGTAATCCACATCCAGCCCCCTCCAGCCCACTCTTGTCCCTCCTTTCCATATTGCTCATTGATGCCTTGAAAGAGCCTTATGTGGAATCCAATTTGCCATTGACCCAGACCGAGAAGAGACTGTATTACAGATCTCATGAAGAGCGTAAAGTGTGAGGCATTGAGAGTTTGAACAGGAAACTATGAGAAACAAAAATATAAAGAAAACTCCTCACTTGTGTCTAATGTTAAAATATTTGTTTGATAGATGGAAACAAAAACTAACAATGTGTGTGCTTTGCCTGCGTGTGTCAGTGCCAGAGCACACACCTCTTGCTTCCATATCCAGCTCCTCACTTTGCTTGCTTATCCACAGTTCTTTTCTTTCCTCCAAGGGAAAGCATCTCTTAACTGCACTAAGATTTGCACTGACATCCACCTGGAGTTCGTGGGCTAAATGTGTAGAGCCCTGTGAGTCTCTAAGTCACAGAGACTGAGCTTCCAGGCAGCGGTACACTGGTAGAGATGTCACAGCTGCTTACCCTACTGTTCTATATGGTCAACTTCACTGCTGAAGATCTGGGCAGTCTCTTCATGAGCAGTGAAGTGACCTGGAAACATTAAGCATTGATGAGACTCTTCTCAGTGATGCCATATTTTTTTAATTTAACGATTGAAGAGGAAAGAAAAGAAAAAAAGGAGATGATTACATTTCCTTTGCTTTGCACTTTGATGATCAGAACTCATTTTTTATTTAAAGCTCTCTCTAAGGCAACAATTTACATGAACACAGTTAAATGGTGAGTCATCCTGTCTTCTCTGTCTTATAACAGTCCTGTTCTTGGCAGCTTGTAACTTAACCATGCTGTTTTCTGCCATATCTATTTAAGTCTGATGGAAGCAGGAATCAGGCAAGGTGACAATGTAGCGATGCAATGCTGCTCAGGAATTGGAACGCAGTTAAAGCAAAGAGTGTACCAGGTTTCAGAAGACAGAGCAGACACAGGATGAACTTTGAGAAGTGGGCACATCTGGGAGAAATGTGTGAGTAATCTCTTATTCGAGCCTGTTGGCCAACTGCATTTTGGAGTTACTCAGTTTTATTTGTACATAAGGTTTAAAAACCTGAATCATTTAATATTTGCGCAAAGTCTATTCTATATGCCAAAAGCCACAACCACAATTATTTTCAGATATGTCTTTGTAGACTATATGTGCATGAGGCTTCTGCAAGACCACATCTTCAGTATTTCTAAAACCCCGCTGGGTTCATTTGTCTAGCTAAAGGGATCCACAGAATGCCACCTTAATACTTTCAGAGATATCAGCAAGAGTATGATCGCCACATCCTTGATTGTATCTTTGCCCTGATTCTTGGTCTTAATAGCAGTGCCCTATTTTTTTTTTTAGCAGCTTAAAAAAATCGCGCATTTATTATGCTATACTTTCTGGGTGTCAGAAGTCTGGGCATGGCTTAGCTGGATCCCTGTTTCCATCTCTCACAAGCCTGCAGTAAAGGCATTAGCCAAAGCTAGGGTCTCATCTGAAAGCTTGACTGGGGACAGATCTGCCTCAAATCTCATTGGCTTGTTGGCAGAATTCAGGACCTCAAGGGTTGTTGGACTAAGAACTTCAATTTCCAGCTGGCTTTTGGCTTAGACTTCCTTAAGTCCCTTGCCTCATGGGCTTCCACAACATGAAAGCTTGCTTCATCAAAGTATATAGGCCCAGTAGGCAATAGAAAGACTCTGATAGCACAACAGAAGTTACAATCTTACATAGGCTAATCATGGAAGTGACATCCCCTCACCTTTGTCATATTCTGTTGGTTATAACCAAGTCCCTAGACTATATTGCAGGGGAGAAAATTATACAAGAGCATAAAAACCAGGAAGTAGGGATAATTGAGGTGGAGTATTCTAGTGTCTGTCTGCCACAACAATTATGCACTCATTATTTTAATTATGTGGTTAAATTAATATTGTTAACCTAGTGATTTAAAAGTAGGAAAAGGAAGTGGTCGGCATAAAAACTATTTTATAGTTTGTAAAAACATGATAAAGACAAGTTGCTAAAGATAAAGGTTTTGCATTATGTCTGAGCTAGACAATTAAAAACACCAATACAAACCTAGGATTATACCTACAGACTTTTTTCACAGGTGTCTAATCTCTCGTACTTTAAAGAAATGGGAATTAGAATTATACATGATCCATTATGGATGTGACTTATGCAACAAAGACAATGTAGAAATCCTATCAGCCATACTTAAAGAGGTCATGGAACTCCATCAAAAACATGGGCTACACCAAATGATTTAAACAAGTTGACTTTTGGTGTAGATGTTGAAAAACATTATGGGACCTACATATTAAGTGCTAACTAGGAGAAATTCCTACTGAGATAAGTGTTCCTCAGAGATTTACAGAAGAGTTAAAGGCATTTGTGAGTAGACAAAATTAGATCAAAGAGCAACTTTACAAACTATAAGAAATATAAATAAAAATGTTTACATATAAAAGTATAAAAAATAAAATCAGAACAAGTGGCATCTATATAAAGAAATTCAAATAAGAAATCATATGTGTTTATTTTGGGTTCTAAAGTCCATAGCATTTAAAAGTCCACGGTTTCATTTTATAACATCACCATTTTCATACTTCTAGGCTCTGTCTATTTCTTCTCAATTCTGTTTGTATACCAGAGAAACTCTTCTGGGCTCATCTCCTCCTTGGTTAACCTTTGGAAATTCAGCTACTAACAGCTTACCTTTTCAATATTCTTCCTTGAAGCGACCTCATGCAACACTTTATGTTCCTAAGGTACATTTTCTGTCTTCACATTGTTGCAAATGTGTTGATATTTTCCTAGCCTCCTGTACTAGTTTCCTTACCATCGATTGTCTTTTCTCAGTGCCAATGCAATGTATTTTAACTTTTGTCACGGCAGCACGTAACTTTTAGTATTGATTTCTATATTGGTCAATTATTGTGACAATATTATTATATAACAAGCTATCTCAAAATTTAAAGCAGTGTTATTCTTATTCTCATGGGACAATAAATTGACTAGAGTTCAGCTGATCTGGACAGACTTGAGCTTCAGGCTGCCGCTTCAGTTCATGTCTATTCTCAGTGTGTTTGTTCAGAGACCCCAGCTGAAAGTCTAATAGTGATGTGGAATATATTCTTCTCATGGTGGATCATCAGAAGAAGCCCACACATGCAAATACATTTCAATCCTCTACCTGTGTAATAGCTTCTAATGTTCCATTAACTAAACAAGTGATATGGCAAAGCGCAGACTCAGTTTGGGGACGGATGTATATTCTGCCAAAGCAATGGCCATGACAATGGGGTGGAAGTGTGAATCTGTTACTGGTAGTAATAAAACAGAGGCTAAATAGTTAACTTACCATTGTGTTAGACGCAAACTGGGCCAATCAAAGCCGTTTCTTTGGGAGTGGAGACTAGAAAACCAGGCTTTGTTAATGTGATCTATACAACTGTAGCACAACCCTCTCTACAATAAGATTTGAACAAAGAGAGCTGATCTGAAGAGAAAAGATTCAAAGTTGCTTTTATTTGTCTTTGAGAAACGCCTATATCCTTATCATATATTACTATTTTTAATTTTAAACTAGCTTGAATGTTTCAGCACAACTGGAAACCAAGTGTGCCTAACTAATGCAGAAGGACAGGGTGTTGCTGAGGTCAAAGTCACGGATCGTATTCCATAGAGACCAGCTGTCCAGCCCTAGGCAATCAGACTCCAGACTACATGGTCTCTTCGGTCTCCTTTACACCTAAAACTCTATGGAGGGAGCCTCTGAATTACCCCGCTGTCATGGGGAATCAATATCTTCTACAAAATAGCGAGTGAAGACCTCCCAAGAGTGACTGAATAATTAAAGATACTACCACCCCATTATTAGGAAAACAACTCAAAGTACATGCTCTACAGGCAGCATGAGGTATTAGACATTCACTGAGAATATTCTTTCTGGTTCCAGTTCCAGCACACTGAGTTCAGGGTTATTGAATTTTTCTTGTTTATGTATGTGCAAAAAAAGGAAGAGTAAGCCATAGAATGAACAGAGAGCAAAATTAATTTACTTTATAGATTGAAATAGGCTTTATAAGTAGCAATGACTGTATCTATACACACATTGCAGCCTGAGGTTGGGGTTGACAGAATCTTTTCTTGATATACTTCCTTACATGAAAGCTTCTGCATTCCTTCCTATACTAGGGGGGTTAGGGAGTCATGCACTGGGCATCCATCACATTAAACCTAGCACGGCCCCGTGGCACAGCCGTTAAGTTCACACTTTCTGCTTCCGTGGCCCAGGGTTCGCCGGCCCGGATCCCGGGTGCGGACATGGCGCCGCTTGGAAAGCCATGGCGTGGTAGGCGTCCCATAAGTAAAGTAGAGGAAGATGGGCACGGATGTTAGCTCAGGGCCAGTCTTCCTCAGCAAAAAGAGGAGGATTGGCGGCAGATCTTAGCTCAGGGCTAATCTTCCTCCAAAAAAAAAAACAACTAGTAACATAATGAAATATACAGAATGTCCCCTAAAGTTGTGCTCCCTTAAGTGGTGGTGGTTCTATTTGGTCTTGCATTGGGTAGAGCACATTGTGCACTTTCTGAACACACCATCTTCTATGCGAAAGCCATGAAGTCAGTGCCAGCTCAAGGATAACTAACAATAAGCCTGCCGTGTATCTGTGTATGTGGTGGGGGAGGGTGGAATCTGTGGTGTCTACAGAATCCAAGTAGCCAGATTTTAGAACATGTCTTTCCTCTTGATACCCAATTTATAGACTTTCATTTCTACAAGAGACCCTTTAATCTTCACAGAAAATTCCTTATTCTAGGTCTGAATGTCAGAAAGCCAGTCCTATTATATTTGCCCAAGCAGTGGAGGCAGAAAGTTTCATATCATACCTTAGATCCTACTGATCATGCGATAATTAGTTCTTCTCATCATAATGACAAATTGAATGAAATCAATACTGTCATAAAAATTTTGAAAATAGAAGTACCACAGAGTGTTCCCTACTACCAAAAAAAAAAATAACATTTCACTGTTCTTACTCATCATTCCTTCTAGTATTTGCAGAATCTCCTGAATTAATGTTTGTGGAAATCATGGATGCTTTGTTTAGTTCATTCCAGATAGAATATAGGAATGGTGGCTTTAAATTAGAAAGATATGAATTTGAATATAAGAACACAACTTACAAGCTCTCTCACTTTACTCTCTCTATACCTTGGTTTTCTTATATTTTAATGTGGAGATAATAAGCCCTCCTTCTTAGAATTGTTGTGAGGATAATAATAAAATGCTACAAGAAAATTTTTTTAGCTTGATATCTGGCTGGTAGTAAATATATCTTTTTGTGCTTACTGCTTTATTATCTTTTATTTGATTTGTAAAGTAACATTGCATGTGAATGTGCCATTGATGAAAAATTAATTTTTATAGATGAAAATGGAGGACATTGTTTTAATGGCATTCTGTGTTCTATTAATCTTTATTTCATTCATATACAAATATTTAATAGACCAATTCAGTTCTATTCCCCTTCAGGCTTTGAAGGTTTCGAGCCATGTGTTCACAGAATTTTAAGTTAGAAAAGGTGTTAGAACAGTTTGCTTTACTAAACTTTTATTTTATAAATGAAGAAACAATTCTTCAAAAGATAAGGTGATATTTTTCAGGGAAATTTAGCTGGATGGTGACAGCTGAAATTAGAATCTCAGGTAGACATCTGCAGTAATGATGCTCAATTTGTTGATGCCTCCCCATGTCCATGCTCATGCCCTTGAATAGTCCCCTCCCACAGTGACTCTGGGCTTAGCTGCATGGCTTGTTTTGGCCAATGAGACAATAGAAATCTGACACATGCAAATATTTGAAAAGAGGTTGGGCATTGAAAGTTGAAATACCCTGGAGTGATCCCTACTATAAAAACTGAACCAACATTTCACTGTTATCCATCATTGTCCTTTACTGTTATCCATCATTCCTTGATGTGTCTTGGAATCTTGCCACTAAGATATAAAGAGGACCATGATTGATGGTGGATGAGAGCCTATGTGGGGAGAGACGCCAGTCATCCCAGGTGTCCCAGACATTCTAGTCATCCTAAAAAGGCCTCATCCAAAAACAGCCAAGCAAAACCCCAAAATGTGGGATAGTCAAGCTTAGTTCAGCCCAATTATGTAATCCACACCAATATAAGGAGCTGTTGTTTAAAGTCATTATGTTCTTGGGAAGCTCGTAACAAAGCAAAATCTAGTGGGTATAGAATTGATTCCAGTTTACCTTGGGCTCTGCCATATAACCTAAGGGCTTAAACTGAAGTTGATATGACTTTTTTCTGGATTGACTTCCTATCAGTTATTGAGGCTAATGTAAGTAGGTTGAGAATCGAATTTACTTTGTTCACTTCATCGTGGCTCCAGATTATGCACCTAAGCATTAAATTTCAAGTCTCATGAACAGGAGGTAGGAACAGAGGTGATTATGAGTTTATTTCAGACACTAGTGCAAAGTAAACAAATCCATCAGCCCGACAAATTTCTAAAAAACAATCGTTTTGGAGAGTTCACCACAGGTCCCAATGTGAAAATGAAAGACCACTCTTAGAACTCTCCTATTGCCTAGCATCCAGGAATACCCCGCAGGCAACCAAAGGCATAACCTGGAAACAAACCTAATTAAACGATCGTGAACAAATCTAGACCACCTGCACCGTCAAGACTCAGTGTTTCTTCAAAACAGAGAGAAGAAAAAAAGACAATTCCTCTATTGTAGTTCCAAGGGAAACATGTTGTAATTGCTGTGATAGTCTGCCAGGGAGTAAATACGTCACAGATCTGAAAATAGCTGTTCTCTTGGATGTCCAGCACTAGAACCCACACTTTCTCAGAAGCCTATTTCTAGAACTGCTCTTGAGAATGATGACTGTGGCTGGGATGTACAATGGCTATTTTAAAACTTAAGATTCTTATAGGCACCGAGTTTCTTGCCATGCACTGCCTTGGCCAAGAGAATGACAGAAGGTGGACCATAGTGTTCTTGAGCATGGTCTCTTTGACCTTACTGGATAGTCAAAGCAGACCACACCCTAGAGGTAATGATCACTGAAGCGTCAAAACCTCATTACCATCTGAGTAAAACAGGCAATGAGTGCAGGAGGAATCCAAGTGAAAAGAAACCTCTGTGTTGGAAGAATGAAGGATGTCTTCATGGACTAGCTTCAGTTGGCCTGTTGTCATTTGAACCCCCTTTTTCATCCCCTTGTATTGACATTTCAGTTAGGGGTACATGGGTTTCAGCTACTGCTGAACTTCATATTCCAATGTAGGACATGTAGAATAGTTGCAACTGTAAGCTCCTGTTCTTGGGTCTACCTGTTTGAGTGTTCAAATGTCTGCCCTGGAAGCTCTTCCTCAACTCAACTTTAGCATGATGATAATTGTTCTGCTTCTACTTACATACATTCTAAGGCCTCGTGTCTTCCTCTCGGGGACCTCATCACCACCTATTCACTCACTTCTCCACATGTGAATGTGCTTTCATCCTAATAATGCCTCTGGAACAGTCCTGCTTTCTCCCCAAAACTAGTGTTGCTTATTTGTGCACGAACCACTGAAGTTTCTACCTATCTTTCCCTTTAACACACACTTTCAAATGAAACAGCTTCTGAATGATACATGATTTTTGCCTATCTATGGAATACCAGAGAATCTCTTCACTCTTGTAATGCACTTGTCAACTTGGATTTAAATATCACAGTTGTCTACCCGCTGCATAAGATAAAAGTGCTCTGAGAGCCTCTTAAATTTCTTTTGATATATGCTGTGATTGTTATCCTTAAGTAGTATTGTAAGCATTATTTCATAGCGCACTGACTGCTGTGAAAAAAAAGTATGTCTCTTTCTCAACAGGCTTACAATTTAAACTAAAAATCTATCTATAAGAAATGGGAAAAGCAGGGAGCACAAAGGGAAAGAATGTTGAGGAGAAGTGAAATCATTTCACAGGGCTGTTTTAGCTATGTGGCGGGAAGCATGTGTGTTTGTCCTTTGGAGCATCGCTTTGATGACTCAAGCAGGCAGGGAAGTGGTTTACATTTGGGAAAGGCTTTGTTTCCTCATTTTAAAACAGATAGATATTAGTAATTCTACTCAGCTCTTCCAAGATGTGTCACACCTTGCTATAAATAGGCTTTTTAAAAATTATAAGCTGTAACATGCACAGTTATTTAACAAAAGGATGTAGGGGTCCATAATTCAATGAGCACTGAACAGGCACTAGGAGTATGTTGATGAATGAGAGAGACAAGGTCTCTGGCCTCATGGAGCTTACAGTTCAGGGAGGGACATATTTATATGTTTTCTAGTGTGAATACGTGTTTAATTATACCTACTGTAGAGGAAAAGTGCGGGTCATGGGGAAACTTACAGCAACATAATGACGTGAACTGAGGGTAATGTTAATCAAGGAAGGTTTTCTTGAGAATGGGAAAATCAAGCAATGCTTCCAAAAGTAAGGAGAAGAGAAAGAAGATAAAGTGGGACAGAGGAAGAGATCCGTACAGTATGAGAGAACTGTAGTGTGTGGAGACCCCTGAGGCTTGGGGAGACATGGCACATTTGAAGAGGTCTAAACTGGCCAATGTGACCAGAAAGCAGGGAAGATTGGCTAGAGGTGAGGCTAAACAGACAGACAAGGGCCAGAGCTTGCCGTGTCCTGTTCATTTTGTTTATCCAGAAAGCAATGTGACCCATTGGATTACAATTTTCTGGGTTCTGGAAATGTTAGCATTATGTATATACATATAAAATATAGCAAGGCTTAACTTCAAATTAAAACATTGCCTAATTTTCCCTAACATGGATGAAGTAATACTGTGACTTTCTCCTTTTCAGAAGTCTTTCCCAAAAGTACCCTAAGAATTTTATCTGACAGTTTTATCTGTATAACATTCATCAAAAGAAACTCTGTCCTTGACTACCCCAATAGGCAGGGTAAAAAAGAAGCTGGTTCCATAAATCTATCTTGCATTCTGTTCATCTGCTCTTGTGTCATTATTTACCAAAATCCACCTATTTGAGAACTTAAGTTTCAAAGAAGATATTCATAGAAATGTGATGAGACAGGTGGGAGTGAGTGGGTATCTGTGAGACAGTCATAATTTTATTAAAGCCTGAAGAAGAGTTAAGTCGTTCACACTCTCCCACCCCAAATGTCCCCACAGCTGGTGGGTCCCACATTATGTCCGTTAATCTGGATAGAAATGAGTATTTAAATGGGTTAAATATTAAGTTGAAATTAACAACCTGAGAATTAAACAAAAATCTTAGGTGTTGCTAAAATCAGCATATTGAGGACCATTTCAGCTCAGAGAGTTCCAGAAATGAATTAGGGAGAGAGTTTTCCATTGATTCTATTGATAGTGTGCTTTCTAAGATTCATTTGGAGGAACTATTTTTCTCTCCAGCCAGTCCTTTCTTTTGATGTAACTGATTCTGCCCACCTCCTTTCTTTCCTGGCATGTTCTCTATCAGTGCAGCCTCGCCCAACCCCATCCCACAACCCCTCACCCCATCCATCTGTCAAGTGCTTTCTTTTCTGTTTTTGATTCCCATTGATTTCTCTATGGAGGTGGAATTGTGCAGAGGAAATTTTCTCAAGAATTGAGCTCAGGGATATTATATCAAGAAGACCTTCCTAATATTGCTTTCTATTATGTGATAGAACAAGTTCCAGGAGCAATAGTAACAGGCCAATCACCTGAGTTATTTAAAACTCAACTGGACAAAGTCCTGGTGGATGTGCTGTCAGGAATTCCCTAGTTTCAGCCACAAGAGAATTCAAAAGACAAAATGATCATAAAAGGATTTTTTTTCTCTTCACCTCGGTTTTTCTCGAAGTTGAATTCTATAATTTCTTCTGAAAGCAGCTGTAGTAACAGAAAACAAGATTCTCTGCTTTTCTGATGCCAGGTTTATCAAGATGGGTAAGGACAGGAGTACCACAGAAAATCGCTAACTATAAAGAAGTAGCCTGATCACATGAATGAAAATTTGAACTTGGTGTTTAGGAACTCGGGTCCTAATTCTACTTCTCTTTCTGATTCTGTGGTCAAAGAAAAGATTATGTGAGAACAGGCAGTCAGTCCTGCTAACATCAAATGATAAACTTCCCACAGTGTCTATGTATCAATTTTGTCAAGCAAAAAGTGTAATTAACCTTAAATTAGTATCTGTTTTGCCACTAAAACCTTAAGATGATTTCTCTGATATCCATTTGCTACTACTCCTACGACTACGATGGTGATTGTGGTACATACCAGCCTTGAAGAACATTCTGTAAAATTGCCCTAACCCAAAATATGTAAAAATATATGCATTTCCATTTTAAGATACAACTATGTCCCTAGTACAGCAGTATAATGGCTTTTTACTATAATATCAGCGGAAAGAAAATATGTTCTTAAAATGTACTGAACTTTTATAAAAATCCCACTATGATTCCATAAGTCAGTAGCCCAATTATAAATGCAACTCATAGTTTGTGAAGTCCTTTCATAAGCATCTTCTCATTTAAACCTAAGGACAACCCTGCATGGTCTATATCGTTATTTAGTCTAGTTGACACATTAAAAAAACTAATGTTCAGAAAGAAGTATGGTTTGCTCAGATGAGAGTAAGTCCAAACTTAAATCCAGCTTGGATTCCAAAGCCTTGTACTCTTCCCAGTCTACATATCTGCTCTTCTCTAGCATTTTGGGGTCCTCATTCTCTAAAAATATTCAGATGACAAATTGGATATCCTAATTTTACTTTTCTCCTTCCACTTCTTCCTCCATATATTCTGTTCCAAATCCATAGACAGAAATATATACAGTATTTTCATGAATGGCTAAGAAAAAAATAGAGGCTTATTTACTTGCAGGTATCTAATTTTTCATTCACAGAGAAACAATCATGCAAATTCCTTTGAACTGATACCTCTTGGTTGAAGTAATTAACCCTTCACTTCATCACCAAGGAACTGGATCTGTTCTTTCTGTAGGACCCTCTCACCCATAGTCTTCTTAACCAATTCCATCCACCCAGCAGGTCAGAGACCATAGCCTGTTTCTCTGTGATTTGAGAAAAGAGTCTGTGAGTGAAGAAAGAACTAATTTTTGGTTAGTTTCAACAAGCAAAGATGGTAATGTGTGTCTTCACTAAATTGTGAGCAAGAAACTTTGTGTCTGGCTGGGATTCATTGTTTATGCCAGGGAATCATCAAAAGCTTTAAATCCTGATGTTAAGAATGAAACAGAGTAAAAGAAATAAACTGGTGAACAAAGAAATAATGCTTTGACTAATATGAATACAGCTGAAAAGAAATTGTTACCTCCATAGTGATCATAGTAAGATGTTTTCTCCATTGTCAAGAAGAGCTAGTCCTACACAATAATGTAAATGAATGTCACAAATATTATATTCAACAAAAGAAGACACATGAGTACATACTTTATGGCTCTATAGATGATTTCAAGAATAGACAAAAGTAATTTAAGGCAATTGAAGCCAGAAGAGAGGATCCCTCTGGGGGAAGACTGGCTGGGAAAGGGCCTGACAGGGCTCTTGGGGATACTAGAAGTGATCTCTATCTGGATGTAGGTGTTCATACCTGTGTATTTAAATGTTATAATTTATTGAGCTTTACATCTAAGAATTATGCACCTTACTTAATGTATTTTATATTTATTTTAGGAGAAAGCAAGTAGATCATGACAGCCTTTTTCATTTATGTGTAGGACTTTGTCCTATGGGAGGTAGAAATTACCAATATAAATATTAAGCAATTAAGTGATTAAATTTGCATTTTGAAAGACCATTTGTTGGATCCTTGGAAGACTGACTGGAAGAGCAGAGAAGGAGGAGTTACGTACCTGCTCCAGAGGCTGTTCAAATAGGCCAGGGGGGAAGTGATGAGAGCAGAGAAATGTAGGAAGGGGGCAATGATTATTAATAATACCTATGGAATATTTGGCTGTGGAAAACGATGACAAAAGAAAAGCTAAGGGTTATTTTCAAGTAATTTGTGATCATCCTAACTGAGATAATTCAAACTAGATGATCCAATAACTCGTCAAATGCAAGGATGAGCTAATTGTCTTCCTCCTATATTTTCTCTGAAATGTGCAAATGAGTATGACTCACCAGGGAGATGTTTTGACTGGTGAGATAAGCTTGTGATTCATTAGCATAAACATATTGTAAGTCATTAGCATATTAAATATTGTCCAGGGATATTGTGCAGTTAGAAGATGAGGCCGAGGAATGAGAATTTGGAAAAAGAAATTAAAGGATGAGCAAAGAAAAAGAAGGTAAGGCAGCAAAGCAAAGAGGAACAATTAGAAAAGCAGAAGAAGATCTAGATGGTCACAGAAGTCAAGGAAAGAGAGAGTTGCAAAGATTAGACCATCAATGGTATCAAATCTACAAAGTTCAAGTAATATACAGATTTTACACTGTCCATTAAATTTGCGTGTTAACGGTTATCAGTGATTCCTGCAAGTGAAGAGAAGTGAAATTGGTAATGTAGGTGGTGATGGTGAAACTGATTGCCATGAACTGTGGAATGATTTGGAGGTGAGACATAGCAATTGTGGAAATGACTGTTCAAGTAAGTTTGGAAATTTAAAAAATTGAGGGTAAAAGCTAGATTCACAAGGCTTTTAATGAATGCTGTTTTTATAATATTAGAGAGACTTGTGGAATTGTCCTTGAGGCCAAAGTGTAGTTGAAAGAAAAGAAATTAAAAAGAGAAGATGGAAGAGAATGAAATTCAATGCCACAGTGGAATAATTAGCTTTGGGCAGAAGTGCAGATTTCTAGGCCTTTGACATTGGAAGAAAGATCTTATGGACATTGTAGACATAAATAGCTTACAAGCAGAGACAGAGGCAGCAGGATGCTCTGAACTGTTCAAAAAGGAGGAGGTGAGGGAGTAAGTCTAAGGTATAGAGCGAGTAGAGGTTAGAATAAGTACTGAGCAGAGTGGAGGAAGGATTACAAGCAGGCTCCGCACCTTTTTTCCCTTAATATTGCAATACTTGACTTGAAATATTGAAACATGGTAGTTAATAACCATTCAGATTTAAAATGTAATTGTAACATAATGAGAATAAAATGCTACAATTCTCTAAGATAAAGAGAAAACATACAAGCCGTTCATGACCCTAGTCCCAAGTGACCACGGAACTGGACGTAAACCAGCCCCTCTCCATCAACAGCAGCCCGGCTTTAGTACTCATGCTTCAGACAGGACAGGACCAGGGTGAGGCAAGGGAGGCACTCAGACACAGCTTTTAAGGAGGCACCAAATAACTCATTTGTCAAGATAATATTACAATGCAGTGTCTTACAAAAATCAAAATTAATGCAAAAAAAGCCATACTGAACAAAATAAAATTTTGTTTTGATTGCATGACCCTGTCTCACTCTCTTCATCCTAATTTCCATCCGGTTTCTGAAAGTCAGCCAGTCTCTAAACCAACCATCCACCGCCATGCTTCTAGTCAGCCAGTCCCTGAACCCATGCTTCCCTAAAATACTAGGGGAAACTGTTTCCCTACTTCCTTCTAAATGACAGTTCTTTAACCAGACTTGTCCTTTGCTTAGCAAGCAATAAATCGTGCTTTGTTTCAGATGTATTTGACTGCTGATTTTTTCCCTCAATCCAAAAATACGAGCAGGACATCTATATTTTCTGTGTTAGACAAGGGTTTCTAACCCAATCTTGCCATTAATAGTCTCTGAGACTTTGCTAAAAATTGTCCTTTGTAGGTGTCTTTTTACTTGCGTTAAGCAGGGTCTTAGGGTTCTAATTGAAAAGATTCTTTTGGATACTTTCAATGGAGAGGGTTATTTCAAGGAATCGCAGAAACAAACCTGAGGCTGGTATGGTTGCTGCCTTTTAACCCTGAGGGATAGAGCAAGGCTTAGAGAAAGCCCAAAGAAATAATTCTGCTTCTTTCATGATGGAGCCAAAGTAGTGGTGACTTTTTTTCCTTTATTCTTCAATATCAAAGACATGAAAATTTTAAGTAAATAATTTCCCCAATATTTCCCTCTCATAAAAGAAAAAGTTAACCTATGAAAGCTGACAAATTATCTCTAATTATGACACACACTCAGTCACTTTATTTTAAACAAAACAAAACTAACAATTTGAGAAAGACGTATTATTCTTAAATTATGTCAGTCATTGTTAGCTTGGGCTGCTAATAAAAATAGAATTCATCAAGTGCTAATAATGCTCAAGACCATCATGTTTACTGAGGTTCTCTTTTAATCTTTATATTAATTCTGTGAGGCAGATGTTATTATTACCCCATTTCACAGATGAGGAAACCGAGAAGAGAGTGGTACAAGCTTGAACAGCTGTGATACAGAAAAGCTAAGGTTTCAACAAGGGCTATCTCTCTCTGGAACTCATTCCTGGGCATTGCAGTCTCTTGCTTATAATTTTTATCACATCCAATCATGTTTTTTGAAATTAAACAGGAGGACAAGAAATTATAAACAAATTTAGTATTTGGTCAGAGGAATATACTTCCACAATTGCAAGTCATTGATATTATTGTAAATAAGCCTTTTAATGATGGTTCTATAAAACAACATAGTAAGTTTTTGCTGTGAAGTTATAGAGATCATAAATATATATTTCAGGGCTGGTTAAAATATATCACTTTAATAGTATGTAAATGTGTACTTGTGGCTTAGGATAAAATCTTTAGGATTCACATTGGACACTGATTTAAAAAGGGCTGTGTCTCAAACAACTTCACTTTAGAAAATATAATATCCCTCCTCTTTTTTATACTACATGACTTAAAAAGTGATTCCAGTGATGAAGTCCCTAAGGCTGAAGCTGTCTGCGAAGAATTTAAATATCTGTCTATAGTTACTGCTCATTTATAGTAGTGCACTTTGTGGTAACAACTGATTTGTTGTGGTGGTTCATATTGTCTCAAAATTCTTTATTATGTATTTTCTCATTGTGAAATGAGATATGCCTTTGTATTTAGGGAAGTAGAATATGTGAGAATACATATTTTTTATACTTCCCACAAAGCAATTTTAGTTGTGGCACATTGCTACTCAGATATGGAGTATCCTGGGGCTGGCCTGGTGGCGTAGCAGATAAGTTCACCAACTCTGCTTCTGTGGCCTGGGGTTTGCAGGTTCGGATCCTGGACACAGAACTAGTACCGCTCAACAAGGCACACTGTGGTGGCATCCCACATAAAATAGAGGAAGATTGGCAAAGATGTTAGCTCAGGGTCAATCTTCTCCACTAAAAAAAAAAGAAAGAAAGATAAGGAGTATCCTTCTTTAGTAAAGATTGAGACTAAGTCATCTGAGAGACAGGTGGCCTTGCTCTACTCTGATGGCACAGGGTTCTCTTTAGCCCTGATGCCATCTCTGTGGCCATGTTACAGGGCTTGGTTTCCCTTAGGATGCACTGAGACTCGAGCCTGTGGGCATGACAAAGTGCCTGTGACTTCACGGACACCTCCATTGTCTGATCGCAAATCTCCAGTCTGATAAACAGAAGTGGTATCACCTGCTCCATTCCTTTCCCAGAGAGGAGATAACTGAGCTTTTTCATTTCTTTCACCCAACTATTGACAGGGCTTCTTTGTAATACTTAGTGGAATACCTGAATACGTTATATTTTCTAGCCCAGAAAGCGTTTCCAGCCAGCTCTATGAAGGTGAGGTGTTTGCCACAACAGTCAGGACCCTTCCAGAGTTTTTGCTTGCCCCCAATGTTGATAGAGCCTAGCCTGGCACTCACGACATATTCCACGGTTTAGTGATGTACTTCATGAATAAGGGAAAACGAAAACCAGTGATTTGTCCCTCCAATGTCCAAAGCTAGTTATATTTGCCTTCTGTTTCCCGCACATTCTCCCAACTCCAGGCTCTGGCTTCATGACTTATATCCGTGGAATTCCTCCCAGAGTGAAGTAACGGAGTTCAGAGACTGCCACTCAGAACTGCTTGTCCTCCTCTCATTGTCTCCATATTCTATACCTGACTGGTGAATGGAGGAGTTGTGGGATAACAACAGGAGAAGCAGGACGGAATGAGGTCATCTAAAGGTCTAATCTTCCTACTTGCTTTGTGACTTTGGGCAATGCATTTCACCTCCTGGATATCATTTTTCTCCTCTGTAAAATGAAGGGGCTGAGTTAAAAGATCTCAAAGGTATCTTCAAGTTAAGAAATATGTGAGTCTATGATTTTATACATATTAGTAAATTTATTTTTTCTCACAAAACTTTTGCTAACGGAAGCTTAGCACCTTAAATATGGCTAGGTCATTCATGAGGATGTGCTCTGACTATTTCAGTGTCACTACTGCTGTGACATGACAGCTACTTAACACCCCTATTAATGTGTCATCGATTTATTTGTGTGCATAAAGTTAGCAAATCTCAAAGACCTGGGATTAATGGAAAAGCATGGCTTTCTGTGTCAGAAAATCAAGGGATTAAATGTAGGCTGTGTCACATATCAGATACTTATATCATTTAACTTCTCTATGTCTCAATCTCCACATCCATAAAATTAGGATAGTTACACCTACTCTTAAGGTTTTTATGAGGATTTCATGAAGTAATATGCCTGAAGATTGGAGAACAGTGCCTGGACCATATTAAGTACCCATGACAGCCAATTTTCTTTGCTTCTTTCCTTAATATTGAAGCTGGGCAAGTCTACAAGATCTATAATTATCCAGTATTTTTCAAAACTTAGGCTGAATGAGTATCTCTTCCTCCTGACATCTCTGTCTCAGGATTCAGAGATCTAAAATCACTGGAAAACACTAACGATGTCCCTCCACCAACACGCGTAGACATTAAGATAAATGACTTTCGATGTTTACCATGAAATACTATACAATAAATTATCTTTGAGAAGTATATGTTTAGGATAATAGAATCCAGAATTTTTGAAGCCACATTACAAATGCTACCATTTGATGGTTACTAATTTACTGATTTTTAAAATTACGTTTATTACAAGGATCTGTATTTCTTAAATATCAACAAGTGATTCTCCGTTATGTCAACATCCAAATACATGTTGCCTTTGGACACATATTGACATTGTCCTCTAGTTTTAATACACATGTACATTTACAGAAACCTGAAAGATACGTGTCAGTATCTCAGATGTCTCACAGTCATTATGTGCATTATGTGTCATTTAATCTTGAAGTGGCAAAACCCAGGCTGTGTGACCACTACTCCTGGTTTTACCAGCACCTGAGCCTCCTATAATAGCCCACATTAACCTTGGTTCATAATAAGAAAGCATTTCCACTTAGCCCTTCTTGTTAGACGTCTATCCTCTTGACCTGGGCATTAACCAATGAACAGTTTATCACTGATGGGTCAGGGTGTCAAGTCCAGCAGAAGTATTCCCTCAGGGGCCCGTCACCACTTTCATACTAACTTGAATTTCTTTGGGTCAAATGTTTAACTGGTCTCGGCACTCTCCAGAGCTATAGTTCTCAATCTGGATAATAGATTGTACGGAGGGCAAGTCATTTTCTATCTCAATTTAGTCAAGACAGCAAAAGTAATCTGTTGCTTTGATTACTATAGGCAAGTACCTTCCTTGCCTTTTGATTTCATTATTGTCATCAATAATATAAAAGAATTGAACTAATTCACTTTTCCGTTACATCATCCTCTGGGATTTTATGACTCTAAGTATTTTTGAGTAACTGTTATGTACCAGATTTCATGAGTTTTAAAGGAAATAAATGCCCCTGACAAGAGGTAAGTAAGGATCTCCTACTCAATGAACATGTAGAAGTATTGAGGTCACAAAACAGTCTCCAGGAAGGAATGGGAAGGCAGAAGTAATTGCTCCAGCTGTGTATCTTCTTATCAGCCTCTTGCTCTGAAAGCAACAGCAAGGAAGTGCTCAGGTATGCCTGTGCTGCCCAAGCAAATAAAGACACTTTTATCTCCTTGTCGAAGATATATAGGGACTGTGAAGAAGTTGCCGACTTGAGTATGAATTAGAGGAAGCTAAAATCTCCTTCCCAAACCAGAATATCTTCACTACTCACTGCCCATCTCTTTGATCTAAGAAACATTTAATGAGCAGCCATTTTGGCCAGACGTTGTGCATGGTGCAGGGCACTCCAAAGCAGATGAGGTAAAACTATTTCTCTCCAAGAGTTCAAAATCTGAGGCAATGATTATTCTTGCAGGAAGGAAAATTGGCTTCTGGAAAGGTTAACACAGTGGGTGTGGTATGTTGAAAACACCTGGGTTCAAATCTGGCCTTTGTACCAGAGTGACTTGAGAACAATTACTTAACTCTCTGACCCTCGATTTCCTTAATTATACACCTAGTTGCTAATAATGTATTTCTTTCTAAAGACCTTAGTGGAGAGAAGGGCAATGAGAGGACAGAGCTCCAGAGAGTTTTGATATGATTAGAGCAGCAGTGGGTAGAAGAGCTCAGGGAGCCCCAGGAACAGATGTGGTTTAAATGTGAGATATTTAGCATTCAGGGCTGAGCAGGGATTTATTTAGCATGTTCCAAAATATGTTGGGTCATCAAAAGTGTGACACTAAGGAAAAATCTGATGCATCACTCTGGGACTTTTTATAGGCTCTTTAGAACTGATGTCAACTTCACAACTTCTCAGGTAATAAGCAAGTTAAGCATGGATCTTGGTTACACAGTCATTGCCTTTTAAATAATACACTCAGGACCCTGGGTATTATTTTAGCCTCAGGCTGTTTATTCTTGATGTTTCATGTTGCCTTGATGTGATTTAGTACCTGGAAATGAGGCCAAGGCAACAGACCAGAAGATAATATCCTCATTTAAAATTTTGTAAATCTTGGGATGAATTTAGGAAGGTAAGGAGAGAGAAAGGAACAGGTCAGTTGAGTATAAAAGCCATTGTATTTCAAAGGAACATGGAAATCTTGTGAATTCATTCTAGGACTAATATTCACAACGTGGGGACTCTAAAGGAAAGGGAAAGTTCTCGAAAAAATCCCCTGGAGAAAAGACCACACTTCATCATCTGATGATGAGGCAGGAATGTAACTTCTTGAGAGAATATAAGACAGGACTGCCCAGTTGCATTCTGTGTTGTCAGGACTCCCTGCTCTCTGGTTGTTTGGCTGCTGCACCATCTGGCCTTAGGAGCCAGCAGTCCTCATGCCCACACAGAGGATAAAATGGAGCGAGGCGGATGAAGAAAGGGCTTTAATTTGTTCAGCTTGAAATAGCGGGCATCTATTTTTATCATTTAACCTTCTTCTTTTGAAGTCTGGCTGCCTTGGATGACCCCTCCTTGAAGGTTCTACAGAGATGACTGGGGCTGGGGGAAGCAAGTGCTTGCTGACCCGAGGGTCTCTTTTCAGGTTGTTCTTGGATACCTGGGGCCTTCCTGATGGGCATCATAATTTCCCCTCTAGAATATGGCTTTGTCCCAGGCACAGGCAGAGCTAGTTTGGGGTTCTCTTGGCCAAGGGTGTTACGGGCCATCCGGTCTTTTAACCTAGTCTAAAGGCACCCAGAGCAAATATACCCAACCCTCACCCTCATGGAAGATTCACCTCCAACCAGGTTGTCCTCACTCTCTCTCCTCTTAGGAAAAGGCTGGTTGAGGCTTTTGGGTTGGCCTTGGTCCCACACACAGACAGAGCCCGTGCTGAATCTGTCCCTGTCAAAGGGACTGATGTCTTGGTCTCATCATTCCTTCCTAGTTCTGCTGTTTGTGCCTCTGAAATAAACAGGACTTGATTACAAAAAAAAAAAAAAAAGTTTAGGCACATTGTGCAAAGTTTTATCAAGAAAAAATTTTTCATGACTTTGGGGCACTTCCATGCAAGGTCAATTACTTGGGTTATTTTGACATTATTAACTGTGCTAGTAAAAGCTGTTAAAAAAAATAAAAAGGCACTTGCAAGTGGTCAGGGTAAGTCCTGTGCATATTTCAGTACAACTACCACTTAGGGCTAGCTGCCACTCAATAATGGTTATGCAGGGTTGGGTGGACCAACACTGTCACACTTGTAAATCCCTTTTTGTTTTGCTGCCCAAATCTGAATAAATACTTTTGCTAACTGATAATTGCTCTTTTACTAAGAGAGAATTTTTTTTTGAAGAAGATCAGCCCTGAGCTAACATCTGTTGCCAATCTGCCTCTATTTTGCATTTGGGATGCTGCCACAGCATAGTTTGGTGAGTGGTGTGCAGGTCCACACCCAGAATCCCAGCGCAAGAACCCAGGGCCGCTGAAGCAGAGCATGTGAACCTAACCACTACACCCCCAGGTCAGCTCCATACTAAGAAGTAATCTTTACTTATAGAAATGTATTTTGCAAACTTATTTTATACAGCAATTTTTTATCCATTGAAACTAACCTTTTCTCAATAAAGCACTATTGTTTAGATACTTTAAAAAGTACTTCATTGTAATTTATGTTTTATTTAAGAATCATGCCCAATTTTATTATTTCATAAGAAAGAAGCTGGAGATAAATGTAGGCTTAACACTTCCTGGCTGCTGATTACTGGCAAGCTGCTGCCCCCTGGTAGACAATCTGTATTCACTTGGTACTCCGTATTCACTGGAGTACAGAATTTTAAACAGACAGTTATGATATAAACATATGTGTGACTGTTATACATAATACAAAGCTGGTTCTACAAACTCCAGTCTCATTAGTAGACCTGAAAATTCCTCAGAAGTAGCTAAAATTACCCTGGGTGGATCACACCTTCTCCGCTCTTAGCCCTCATGTTTTGGCTACAGCTGACCCTACTCACAGCTGCAGGGATAGATACTGAATAGTATATGACATTTCTCAAAGTGTGGACTGTGAACCAGATCATGAGCATCACTTGGCAACCTATTAGAACTGTAGTGTCCTGAGCCCTGCGTCAGACCTACTGAATCAGAATCTGCCTTTTGAAATATTCCCCAGGTAAATTCTGTAAACGTGAGTCATTATAGTTCCGGTCTAAACTGGTGGTTCTTAATTCTGCATAAACGCTGAAATCACTCTGGGGCTTTAAAATACACTAATGGCCGATTCCCACTCACAGATATATAGGCTTAATTAGTGTAAGGTTGGCACCAACATAAGTTTTATTCAAACCTCTGCAGGTGATTCTAACATGCAGACACTGATTTTCAACCATGGGAGAGCTCACCTCCCTACCTCTACTGACTGCTTCAGAGGTAGGAATTCAATCTAATCCAACCGATGAGAGGCTTATCTGGACATTTGTCTGATTCTGAGGGAAAGATAAACTCTCTCTTTCAAGCTGAAGGTGAAACTAAAAACGTATGAAATTCAGAGCAGCTGTACACAACCGAGGACAGGAGCCATACCTGCATGAGGGCAAAGCCAACACACGGAAGAAAACAGAGCTGAACAGAGAGAAGAAATGGAGTGTGTCCTAGTGATGTTTCCCAAGCCCCACTTGAAGTCATTCCTGAAGCCATTTAAGCTTTGCCTTTGTAGTTATGTGAGCTGGTAAATTCTGTTTTCATTTATCATCAATTGATTGATTTTCTGTTTTATGCAACAGATGGTGCCTTTACTTGGTAAACTCAGACTCAAGAACCCTCTTGCTAGATTCGACCTCTACAGCAAAATACGTCAATCCATAACAAAAGCTGTAGAATTTTAACGTTTGAAAGGAACCTGTTGAGCTCTGAGTCAATACATTTGCTTTACAGTTGAGAAGACTAAGAGCCACACTGGATCAGGGAGGGTTCACTACAAGTGAGGCACAAGGCGCTCAGTAGGAGCTGGGTGCAGACCAGCCAGAGTAGAATCCAGGACCTTCTCAGGAGACTTGACTTTACCACATTTTCCTATTGCAATAGTCTCCACCTCATTGACATTTCTCCTTTCCATTAGTTGCTTGAGTTCTAAAACTCTTATCGTAATTTACTAAATTGTGCTCTAAAGATCACCAGCAAGGGGACAGCCTGGTGGCATAATGGTTAAGTTCAGCATACTCTGCTCTGGTGGCCTGGGTTTGTGGATCTGGATCCTGGGTGTAGACCTACACCACTCTTCATGCCATGCTGTGGTAGTGACCCACATACAAAAGAGAGAGGAAGATTGACTCAGATATTAGTTCAGGGCCAATCTTCCTAACCGAAAAAAAAAAGAAAAAAATCAACGCAACCTGGTAGATAAATGCACAACAAAAAGAATGCTTTGATCAAGTAAATTTTGAAAGTGCTTTTTAATAATTTCTGCTGCCTCTAGGAGCATCTTGATTTGCTTAAGGTTCTGATAAATTCTTCAGTAAAGGAAACTATTTAAATCCTCTTCCTTCCAGAAAATACCTATAAACATTGTAGTTCTCTGAATTGGGGTTTTAGAACACAGTTGATGTCTATTAATAAGGCTTTAGAAGAGTTTGAGTTCATAAGAGAAGAAATGCCTGGGGTCAGTTGCTCCCAAAGAAAACCTTGACAAAAATATATAGATAAAATTATTAATTATTTAGGAGGTAATCTCAGGGAGCAGGGTGTGAGTGAGGGAGTAGATGAATGAGGGGTGGGAGAAAAAGCCAACGGATTATGTGGATTGGCAAGTAAGTCACCACTGTTGGCAACCAGAGTTCCATCTTGCTGTGAGGGAAATGCATAGGGGGCCAGGCATCAACACTGTAGACAATAGAAAGAGTCATAAGAGATTATGCATATTTTCATCTATTTTTAATTGTTTAGATCCATTCCCCACAGCTAGGTCCTCAGGTAAACTTACCAAACAATTTGGGAATGATGAAAAGATGGACAGAAGGTACATACATGAAGAATGATAGAAGACAGAGAAGTGTATGCTGGCATCTCATAAAAAATGAGGGCTCAAAGAAATAGGCCAAATAAATTTTTGCAACCATCTACATGGTCAGAGGCAGCAGGAAGCAAATACCCTGCAAATGAATAAACAGAAACTTGAGTTTGATGTGCTGTCCATAAGTGTTTCTTCTTTTGCAGTATGTTTTACATTATGAGGATTGTACCTTTGACATGAAAATATTTCAGCATGAGAGCACATGTCTCTCAACCCTACAGGATTTTGTGTTTGTAATAAATTGTGCTGGAGGATTTGAGTAGGAAGGGTTAGCATTTTTAATCCCCAAGGTGAACTCATACTGATTAGTCAATTTCACATACATAGGCCGGCAAACAGTCATCTGTTTATTCACTCCATTTTTTTCCACCTTAGGGGATATCATTCAGAGAAGAATGGTTCTGCCCTATACTATAGGTTTGGCTTGGTACAATTTCAAGTAATTAGTACATTCTAGTAATTTTCTGTGAGATTGACTTAGTGGGGTTTAAATCACTCATATTATGAGTTATTTTCCCCTGAATACTGAATTAAATTATGTTAATTTAGAAAAAGAATTTTAACTACAGATAGAATAAAGATATGGTAAAAATGACCAAGAGGAATTGAGGGTAATGAGTATCATTTGGCAGATTCTCTACAGGTTTTTTTCAAGGCTTATTTCAACATACAACATATATAATTTTGTATCTTGAATAACTTAAATTTATAACATGAGCATTATAAAGAGTCTATGCCAACATCATTTAAATCTAACTTACGCAAACTACTAAAAAAATTCATGAAAATTAGGATGTATAAATAAAATGTGGCATGTTCACTCAGTGGAAAAGTATACAGTTTTCTACTGATGAGGAACAATCTAATACTGTATGCAAAAAGAGATGAATCTCAGAGACCTAATGTTGAGCAAAAGAAGCCAGACGTAAAAGAATACATATTATAGCATTCCGTTTATATTAAGGAAAAAAAATTGCACAACTAAGCTATATTGTCATGAGTGAGAATAATGTTTACCATTCAAGGAGTGGTGCTTGGAGAAAAGAATAAGGGAGCTTAATGTTCTATTAACTGATTTGAATGCTGGTTACATGGGGCGATCAGTTTTTTTTAATTTTCAAATTGTGCAATTGTGTATAATTTTATGAACATACTTTTTATATAATATCATTTAAAATACAAAAAAAAAATTGCCTAAGCAGTTATTTCACAGCCTTCAATGAACGTCTACCACAGAAGACTAGAGACCTTGACTTCTGCTCTCTCCTTCAAAAATGACTGAATAATTTGTCTCTAGTCTCTTGCTCCTCTTTTTTTCACCTCCTCAATCACCATTAAATTTTTAATTTAATTAATGAACTACTGAAATGTTTGTTATGAGTGACTCTTTATTATATCCTGCAGATAGACAAAACCCTCTCATTTTGATAACTTTGTTATACATTCCTTAATTCGGAATCAGAGCCTTGGATAAAATTAAAATCTCGAACTTGTAAAAGGTAAGATTACCAAATTGTTTTCCTAATCATACTTAAGCAGTGTTCTACGTGGTCAGAGGGCCTAGGATAAGTGATGTGACTCTCTCGTGTTTACTTGACTTCTGTTGGCTCAGACTGCATATAGTGTATTTCTGAATCACATGGTATATTGATACCAAAAAATGTTTCTGTCCAGCAAGGCAGATTCTATCCATGTAGTTGGAAGTACTGGGTCAGCAACAACCTATGAGTTTATGTTAGAGTTATGTTAATACCGTCTACACAAATAAGCCATAATCAATCTGTAAGTCAAAATTGGGGTGAGATTATTATGAGCCAGGTCTGAGGACTGTAGCCCAGGGCTTTCCTTTCCCCAAAGAAAGAAGAACACCAAAAAAGTGGATTGTACAGAGTGGTTACATACCATCTTGGAACAAAGAGCATACATCACATATGATAGGAATGCTTCTTTTACTATTGTCACAAGATGCTTGGCTGGCACATTAGGTTGGTGCTAAACTAATTCTTAGTTTCCAGGAAGAGGTGCTTATCCTTAAAGAAATGCTAATATGGGGGAAGCTACAGCCCTATCTTGAAGGGCATCATTCTTGTCCTTGAGACATAGTAAATGTTTACAGCAGGTTTACAGCACATTCTCTATAGGCCACGTCAGGCCCTTTTGGAAAAACAAGGTCAGGCCGAGTTAGTTTTACACCAATGCCTTCCTCATAAATTCCAATGTATCCTATTGCTTTTCATTTATTTATCAATACAAATTAACTTGGGGACATGTTTCAGTGTGGATGGATTAATTATGATATGGATTGTTAAACATTAGAAATTGTCAGTTGTAAGGGTAATGATGCATTTTTCCCATTCAGATTAAATTCTATTATTTCTGTCAAATTGTTTCCCCAAAGACAACTTGCTAATCAGTTCTTGTTCTGAATACTAGAAAATTCTTTTTGTGATATGGATTGTCACATGTGCTGACTGAGAGATGTATCTCGGGAGAGTCCTTCAAGTTGAGCATGCATCTTTGATTCTAATAAATGTTTAGGCAAATTTAACTCATTTCCTGCCTTCCTGTCCCAGGGGTTAGAGATCGCATTCTAATTTAAAGACCTTGGCAATTTTGGGGGGCATAACACCAGCGTCCTTCCAAATAATGCCTCCAATAGAGACTTTCTTTCGGGCCCCAAGCAGTGAATCAGGCCTTTACTCAATTCGGGAGGGAACTTTGGGGAAAAGCTGGTAAATTATCCCCTGGAAATTTTGAGACGGAACATGCTTTTCATGCCAAATAATCCTCAAACTTCTCAATATGTATTACCCCTCAGCAACCCAGCAATGTGAATTCTTAAACATAAAACACAGTAGTCCTCCCCTGACACAATGGATCTAACAATGATAAAACTGATAAGTAAAACGACAACAATGAAAACGAAAGCAAGGAAATGAATATGCCTTCTATAGGAATTTCAGCAATGTATGATGAAGAAGCAAGTGGGCTAGCTGGTATGACATAAAATATTATGACATTTATGATGTACTTTTGAAGAAGGGAGACAAATTTTACTGGGCATTTAACATGTACCTTGATTTGGTTTGTTGAGATGCAAGGTGGCTTGGAAGCAATGCATCTTATCAATCAATAAAGGATGCTTAATTAATTCAAGAATTTGTAAAGGTTCCCCTATATTAACTGTTCCATAAATTTATTAATCAATGGACAATTTTAGTTCAAATTATCATAGTGTAGCAGAAAAACAAAATTGTGTTACTTTGGGGGAAAAGAAGGATAGTGATCTTCAAAATTATTTTTACGTTTAGATTTTGGATGTAAAAGACAGCTAGACATCATTTATCTCTATGCTTTTGCACCTGGGATCCAGTACTCATGAGGGCATGAGGTGGTATCCAGGGTTTATGAGAAATCAAAGGCTAAAACTGCCTCAGCTTCAAGGAAGATTTATCTTCCCTCAGAAGATTCCATACATAAAAATTATTTTATGTTGAAACAAACATGGGTGGATTTTGAATTCAAGTGAAGGATGTGCTTGAATTTTAAAAAGTAAAATATGATAGAGCATAGAAATGCATTGCTGGTTGTAGAATCCTTAGGCTATGTCTGAGTTTGGACCTTCTCTCGCCTTTGCCATCAGGCCTATCTGAGAGGAATTGGTTTAGAAGCACCAAGTGACTTGCCAGCCTCCTGACCATTTCTTAGGTCAGGAAAAGGGGGACCTAGAAAACGAAAATTGTTGTCCACACTATATAGCTGACAATCACAGGGACTGACCTGGGTCTCCATTTCTTTATCTTGAGGGTTCTTCCATCGTGTTGGCTTTGGGAGGACACTGAGCACAACTGGCACAGAGGCAAGTGCTTGACCACATATCTGCCTCATTCTTGTGCCTCAGGGTAGCAACACACCTTCTAGAATGTTCTTTCATAGAGAGATTGATCTCTGGGTTAATGGTGCCCTGCCTCAGCTTTTAAACTCCCTGTTTTTTCACCATTACAGCACCCTCCTCTTTAAATAGACTTGAGGTACAATTCTCTTTGAATATGTCATTATTAAAAATATTAATTCAATCATTGTTATTAAACAAATATTTCTTAGTTACCCATTATGTGTTAGGTTCTGTTCTGGGTGAGGGGAGTTTCATGGAGCTTATTATATTGTCTAGACTAGCAGAAGAGAAGAATGAGTATGAATGTATTCCTTTGACATGTATTGTACATTCCTCCTTCCCTATCCTTACTCCAGGAGGAGTTTTAATGGCAAGCGGAAGATGGCCCAACTGCTCCAGTTGCAGTGCGTTGTACCCCTCTTCAAGACTACCAAAGAAAGTTGTTCCTGTTTCCATGTTGTCCCCACACCCACAAAATATATCTGCAATAAAGTTAGAGCTAAGCTGTGGGAATGAGTTGTATTTTCAAACATTTGGCTATCAATGTTATCATAATCTTCAGTCAAATCTTGGGAGAACAAGTGTAGGTACTAAGACCAAGACTGAGATGCTTTTGTGTTCCTTGTTTTTTCTTGTTCCCACATATCCTCTTATATCTGGATAGTATGTTCTCTCCTCTGCTTCCAAGCTGTGATCATATGAGCACAGGATGGATAGTGAGGCCATCACAAGCCCAGGTAACCATCTTGACCAGCAGTAACAGAGGGTGACCCAGTGTTGTCCTGACAATAGTTTGTAAATATTTTAAATTTTTTCTTGTGTTTCAAAGTGTATCTCCATTTGCCATGCCACACGTCTCCATACTCTGTGTCTTACTTGAAAACAAAACAAAATAAGAAATAGGCACAAATAGTATGACTTCACTTTTCCTTTTTTGATTCAATATGTAGTGTTTATTTGTTTTCCTTTCCTGATGAACAGCTTGTGCGTTAGGGTTTTCACAATACCTAGATTCCTGTTCTGTTGATGAGCAATTATATGATTTCTCAAAATGATTTTCCTTGTTTGGGACATTATAATAACTTCTGACATATGAATAATTTGCTAAATTTATTAGTCATATTTTACCATCCATAATTTCATTTATCCAATATTCTGGGAGATGGAGAACATAGCCAACGCTATCTCGTGATATTGAGGAAAATCATTATTCAACCGTTATTTATGAAATGTCTACTAGTAACTGTATGATAGGTGATATGGATGTATGGAATCAAAGTTGAGCAAGGCACGCTTCCTGTTTTTAATGCACATATCTGATAGGGCCAGCAGGCATGTAGACAAAAAATCACAAGAGTGTGATTAATGAACCCATTACCACCATAAGGTTTTATATTTACAATGTAAATAATAGAAGTTGTCATTATTATTGAAGACATTTTACAGTCAGCTCTGATGAAAAAGAGCCAGAAAAGACCAAATGAGGCGTTACTTGAACAAAGACTTGAAGAAAGAGAAAGAATGTACTAAGTGGTCCTTATAGAAAAAGGAGGAATGATTTTCCTGGAAAGGAAACAGTTTGTGCAAAGACATGGCAGCATTAAAGAGTTTGCAGCATAGTGCCTTTCATGGAACTTTGTGGTGGGAGTAGTATAACTTGTCCAGGGTCATATGTCTCTTCAATGACATGGCATAGAATCAAGATCAGTGATCTTTCCAAAGCATCTTTCTCCCTGGTTGTAAGTGTCTGGGCCATGCCTAATACATTGAGCTTGCTGAATGGAACACTGTCCTACAAATGGGTATTCAGAAAAAATAATCTTTGATATTCTTGATTTCAAAACACATTTTCTTTGGTGAACCTCCTTCTATAGTGGCAAAATGAAACAATTTTGATCATCGTAATAACATTAAAAGAATAATTAAATGTAAGTGAAATAAAATGCAAATTTTAGCCTGGGTTTCTACTCTTATAATTACATTTAAGTTTAATGCCTTTTATAATTACCTGCAATCTGTGAAGGATTGCCTTTGAATATGGTTTAGTTTAGCAATTAATATTACGTCCACTCCCAAATTCAAAATGAAACCAGTCCTTTTTCTGAAATCAGATCATATGCAAACTAAGTTAAGCCTAAAGTAATAAAGGACAGGAAATTCATAAATAAGAGTATTTAAAATATTATCACTGGTGGGCTAAAATTGGACTATTGTAAGCAATGTGTAAATAAGCTTTATTTAACATGGAGTTCAGTAACTTAGTCCTTTGCTCATTTTCCTGAAGCAGGGCAGAGAGTAGTCTCTTACCTGTTGTTCATGGTCCAGTTCCAGCTGCTTTGATAATTCACATAAGTTTTATTACGGACAGCATCTGCTAGACTTGTGAATGGGGTGACAACAATTGTTTTGAAGGTGCATTTGAATATATGACACTGTTTTTTGTTTTTTAAAGATTGTGTGTTTACTTGAAATGGTTTGGGATGTAGCTAATTGAGCCTAAGTTGGTACAACTAGAACTCACCCAAGTCACTCCCAGTGACAACACTGGTTGGAGGCCAAGGTTACTTCTATCCACAGTAAATGCAGTCAGCCTTCCTATGGGTTGATGGCTTACTGTAATGGAGCAGTTATGTACACTTCCTGTGCACATGTGAATGAGAGATGACACTCAGGCTTTGTGACAATTTACACTAACAAATTGGAATTAAGTTTCTCCCTCCTGGCTTCATGCTATTCACATGTCTGTGGAAAACACACAGAAGTTTGTTCCCCAAACTGGAAGCCTTCTGGAGTAACTGATGTCTGATAAACTATTTTCCCCAAATAAGGGACCTGAGACTAGATACTGGCAAGTCTGAAAACAAGTTGTCTATTGAATTTATGGGTCTACACTGTGTACAAGTACTGAGATGGCCCTGACTACAGTAATTTAAGACTCATAAGCTTCCTGGCCAATGACATGTTCTGTGACATAACCCAAAAATCTCTGAGGGAAGAAAGGAAAACTACACCTAGAAATACTACTGTGTGGGTTCTTGACATAACTAGCAACATAAACCCACTAGTGTTCATGTCAGATGTGGCCTCTCAGCTCTTATTCTAACAAACTTTGGATAAAATGACTATCTGCTAACAAAAATGAAATAGGCATTGGGGATTAAATGTTAAGAATTTTAGAGTTCAGTCAAGATAGCGGCATAGGTGGACCTTGAACTCACCTCCTCCCATGGGCACAACAAATTTACAACTACTCTTGGAACAATTACCCTGAGAACTGAAAACTGGATAAAAAGAACCCCTCAAACCAGCGACAGTGCTGACTGACGTGGAGAAGGCAGAAATTCACTTCTGGAGAGAAAAAAAATGCCACCTTCATGAGCCACTGTGCTTCACAGCTGGCCAGGTGCAATCCTAAGGTATGTAGCCTTCCCTGGAGGAGCAGGGGAGCGTTACTGCTATAAGCAGCTTTTGGACTCAGCACAACCAAGACAAGCATCATAACATCTGGCTTTGCTGGCTATTAACTACAATGGAGAATACCCCCAGAAAAGCTATTGGGCATAAGGGGAACAAAGCTTGCCCTCAAAGGGCCAGTATACAAACTTACTGATTTTGGAAAGCAACCTAAAATCATCACAAAGAAAGGTGAACAATCCTTTGGTGAAAAGAGACTCACCTGGTAGGCTCTGGGTGCATCTTGGTGATGGGTGAGACCTCTCTAGGAACTGAGATATTAACAGCAGCCGTTATTGTGACCTAGTACAGGCATGCTGACACAGACACTGGCAGATGCCGTTAGAATACTTCCCCTGGCCTGTTAGCCCAGGGTCAGCCCCACCCCACCCAGTAAAGCACAGATTTAATCCAGCTCAGCCAGGAGAGGCAGCCTGCCCTAGGAACTGGCCCCACCCAAAAGCAAGCCCTCAGGCAACTTGTGGGCCCAGATAGGTGGGGTGTCTGAAACCTCTGTGGGCAGGAAGAATTAACATAGTTAAAAATGTCCATACTTCTTGAAGCAATCTACAAATTCAATGCAATCCCTATCAAAGTTCCAGTAAGGGCCCAGCCCAGTGGCACAGCAGTTAACTGTGCACATTCTGCTTCGGCAGTCTGGGGTTCACCAGTTTGGATCCTGGGTGCGGACATGGCACTGCTTGGCAAGCTATGCTGTGGTAGGTGCCCCTCATATAAACTAGAGGAAGATGAGCACAGATGTTAGCTCAGGGTCAGTCTTCCTCAGTGAAAAGAGGAGGATTGGCAGCAGATGTTAGCTCAGGGCTAACCTGCCTCAAAAAAATAAAATAAAAATAAAATGTAAAAAAGTTCCAACAACATTTTTCACAGAAATAGAACAAAGAATCCTAAGATTTACATAGAACACCAAAAGACTCCAAAGAGCCAAAAGAATCCTGAGGAAAGAGAACAAAGCTGGAGGTATCACACTCACTGACTTCAAAATATACTACAAAACTGTGGTAACCAAGACACCATTGTGCTGGCACAAAAACAGACACAAAGATCAATGGAACAGAATCAAGAGCCCAAAAGTAAACCCACACATCTATGGACAGCTAATTTTTGACAAAGGAGCCAAGAACATACAATGAAGAAAGAAAAGTCTCTTCAATAAATTGTGTTGGGTAAACTGGACAGCTGCACACAAAAGAAGGAAAGTAGAACATTATCTTTCACCATACACTAAAATTAGCACAAAATGGATTAAAGACTTGACTGTTAAGACCTGAAAAGCATAAAGATTCTAGAAGAAAACATAGGCAGTATGCTCTTCGATATTGGTCTTAGCAGCATATGTTCAAGTACCATGTCTGACTGGGCCAGGGAAACAATAGCAAAAGTGAGAAAATGGGACCACATCAAACCAAAAAGCTTCTGCACAGCAAAGGAAACCATCAAAAAAAGAAAAGACAACCTAACAATTGGGAGAAGATATTTGCAAACCATATATCTGGTAAGTAGTTAATATCCAAAATATATAAAGAATTCATACATATCCAGAACAAAAAAACTAACCACCCAATTGAAAAATGGGCAAAAGATCTGAACAGACATTTTTCCAAAGAGGATACACAGATGGTCGACAGGCACATGAAAAGATGTTCAACATCACTAACTATCAGGGAAATGCAAATCAAATGCACAAGGAGGGGCCATCCCAGTGGTGTAGTGATTGAGTTCACATGCTCTGCTTCCGTGGCCTGGGGTTCACCGCTTCAGATCCTGGGCGTGGACCTTGCACCACTTGTCAAGCCACACTGTGGCAGCATCCCACATAAAATAGAGGAAGATTGGCATAGATGTTATCTCAGTGACAGTCTTTCTCAAGCAAAAAGAAGAAGATTGGCAATAGATACTAGCTCAGGGACACTCTTCCTCACCAAAAAAACCCCACACAGAAACAGAAAAAAAAACTACAATGAGATATCACCTCACCTGTTAGAATGGCTATAACTAATAAGATAAGAAATAACCAGTGTTGGAGAGGATGTGAAGAAAAGGGAACTCTCGTACACTGTTGGGGGGAGTGCAAACTGGTGCAGCCACTATGGCAAACAGTATGGAGAGTCCTCAAAAAAATAAGCATAGAGCTACCATATGATCCAGCTATTCTACTGCTGGGTATTTATGCAAAGGACATGAAAACATGAATGCACAAAGATATACGAACCCCTACCTTCATTGCAGCATTATTCACAATAGCCAAGAGTTGGAATAACCTAGGTGCCCATCAAGGGATGAATGGATAAAGAAGATATGGTATATATACACAATGGAATACTACTCAGCCATGAAAAAGGATGAAATCTGGCCATTTGTGACGCCATAGATGGACTTTGAGGGTATTATGCTAAGTGAAATAAGTTAGAGGGAGAAAGTCAAGTACTATATGATGTCACTCATAAATAGAAGGTAGAAACAACAACTATCACATAGAGACAGAGATTGGATTGGTGCTTACCAGAAGGGAAGAGGGGAGGGAGCATGGAAAAAGGGGTGATTAGGCACATGTGTATGGTGATGGATTGTAATTAGTCTCTGGGTGGTGAACATGATGTAGTCTACACAGAAATCGAAATATAATGATGTACATCTAAAATTTAATGTTATAACCAATGTTATTGCAATAAAAATAAAGAAAGTTTTATTTTTCTAGCAGTTTCCTGGAAAACAAATATACTATGGTCTATTTTAACCCATTAAGACAAACCCTAAAACTGTATTAAATAAGAGAGAAACAAATAATAATAATAATAGTTTTATTTACATATTTACACTATTCCTACAATTATACAGAGAACCTTTCAGATATCATCTTATTTAATTCTCACAACTTTTATTTTTAAGAAAAATTGGCCCTGAGGTAACATCTACTGCCAATCCTCCTCTTTTTGCTGAGGAAGATTGGCCCTGAGCTAACATCTGTGCCCATCTTCCTCTGTTTTATGTGTGGGATGCCTGGCACAGCATGGCTTGACAAGCAATCCTAGGTTTGCACCCGGGATCTGAACTGGCAAATCCTGGGCCGCCAAAGCACAGCATATGAAGTTAACCAATATGCCACCAGTCTGGCCCCAACAACCTTTTTTTTTTAAGTAGGCTTTTTTCTTTAGAGCAGTTTTGGGTTCACAGCAAAATAGAGAGAAAATTACATAGATTTCCCGTGTATCCTCTCCCCCCTTGACAGTGTCTTTTGCAGAGCAGAAAATTTTAATTTTATTGAAGTCCAACTTATCAATTCTTTCTTTCATGGATCATGCCTTTGATGTCATATCTAAAAAGTCATCACCAAACTTAAACAACTTTTTGAGATAGTTTTGCTATCAACATTTTTTGGTGAGAAAACTTAGAAACTTAAAGATCAATAAAACCTGCCCAAGAAAACGCTTAAGAAACTGGTAGAGTTGTTAACTGAACGAGGTTTGTTTTTGCCCATCACGCAGAAAGCCAATCCTAGAAATGACAAGGTTGCAGCAGAGAGAGGGTTTTAATCACAAGGCAGCCGTGAGAGAAGACGGGATAACGGGTCTCAAATCCGCCTCTCTGAAAATGGGGACTCAAGGATATTGATGGGGTAGGGGGCCAGATGGTCTGAAGTGTGAGGATAGATGGTTGCAGGTAAGGAGAAGTGAGGTAATTGATGATCTGCGCAAGCGTAGTCAAAATTCATGGCTCTTCATGAACATTCAGGATGCATGTTCACAAAATGGTGACGTTAGCGTCATCTGAGAGTGGAGTTTTTAGACAGTTGACATCAAAAAGGTATCTTATCAGGCACCTGTGCAAGCCCAGTTGATGGCTTATTGGTCTCAACTGGCCTGAACTAGACAAGGGGTCCTAATTCTTGAAAAACAACTCAAACATCCATTACCATGGTGAACCAGGTGCCAGGGAGCCCTTATCTATAGGAATTTAGTGGGAGTTGGACAGGGTTAACAATGGGTGGGGGAATAACTGAGAGCTATAATTAGTAACTGCAAAAAAAACATTAGTTACTAGCTACCTAATCATTAATAGCTAATTGTTTACCAGTTTCAGAGTCAGAACTTGAACTCACATCCATCTGACCACAAAGCTACTCCTCTTAATCACACGGCTGGCCTACCTCGACGGAGGGTGGCTTCCATTAGTTTAACTGCAATTTGACATTCTTTTGATTAAAATAAATCCATCACTTTTTATAACCTCGTTGTATTCAAGGCATATCTCTAAGCATTTGGGACATATAAACATGAATAAGAAATAACCATGTCCCAAAAAAGCTTTATTCTAGGTTAAAAAGTACTCTACTTAAAAAAAAAATAGATGTTTAGTGAATGTGGAATCTAGCAGCCATTCACATTTTCAGGAGAATCAGTTTGATTAGATTAAGTTACTCTCAGTGTTTCAAAAACTCTGCTGTGTGTTTGAATCAACCAGAAGGCTTGTTAAACACAATTGCAAGGCCATCCCCACACCCCCACCCCCAGCTCTGATTCAGTAAATCTGGGGTGTCATGTGATAATCTGCATCTCTAACGAGTTTCCCAGTGATGCTAATGATGCTGGTTCAGAATGCACTTTGAGATTTGCCAATCTATTAGCTGATTAAACTGATTTCCCTGGATTGCCGAATGAATAGTAGGTTTTGCCTTTCCTGAAGGCAGGGAGAGAAGAGAAATTTTGCTATTATGAATGAGCAAAGGCGTGGTGATGGCTTAAAGAGCATCACAAGTTAGGGTAAGAACTAAATATTGGCTGGGAGTTTGGAGTGATGGAAAGTAACGTGACAGTGCTGGGAAGCTGAGCAAATGAAAAGCAAAAGTATGATATAATCTAGAAATGGGCGTGGGCCACCCTCAATGTCAAACTCACCCACCGGGTGATTTGGGTCAAGGAAGACAATGAAAATCAGTGCCCATTTTTCTCTTGCTGCTGTAGTTTTATGTGGCGAGTTCCATTGATTAGATAGCTGTGTGAGATCCTAAACCTCCAAAGTCCCCATTAGACAGGGCTCAGGCTTATAAAATGATAAGAAAGGTAACACAATGCTGCTTCCAGAGAAGTCCTCAGTGGTGCAGGTTTGGGGTGATCCCATGGCTGGGTGAGTGGTTGTATTGACCTCATAGATGGAAGAGTTCTCTTCATCGCCCAGCTGTTTGCCATGATCCTGAGACACATTTCACCGGCCTCTCCCCACCTGTCTCAGCAACAATGAGGTCATCTCTGGACCTGAAATAATTTTGAGCTTCCTAATTAGAGCATTTCAAGGCAGGAAGGAAGAAAAGTACTTTTTTTTTCACGCTGATGTGATCAGACTTCATTTGTATTGATGGCTTGGACTACAGTAACCTGCGTCTCATCAGAAGATAGAAATCTGAAATTAAGGACTCTGAAGCCACCAGGCTGATTTTAAATTCAGATTAGCTTCTTAGACAAAAGTGGGACGTGTTGGTATAGCCATTAGGAGAAATGAAGACTGACAGTTTAATTTCTCTAAATACTGTAAGCCGAAGGATGTCAGCTCCATTGACTGATAGGGTTGCCTGGGTTGAGTGTAATAGACTATAGTGGAGAAATATACTATTAAAACATAGCTTATTAAGATTTTACATGGAGAAACTGGGGTGAAGGGAGACCTCTTCTGGGAGAGTATTTTAGGCTGTCTTTTGCTGCTTACCCTGGCCCAAATCTTTACAGCAAGATTGATGGATTGATTTATTTACTACTACCTAAAACCCTAAAATGACCTTTTCTGTTTATCAAAGTGGCCCTGTGTCTTCTGTATATCACCACTCATATAGTCCTTAAGAATGACTCCCTCAACAAGTGACAGATACATATAGAGGGCTCATATCTTCTTCATTTAGAAGCATCTCCTTTTACAACCTATCAAACACTTTGGGTGCAAGAGACCTGACATTATTGAAACTGACAAAGGATACACGCCATGTCTGAGTTTCATTTTTGCGACAAGGATTGCAATCTTGGGATTCATTTTGTAGGCCATATTTTATCAACACAGATAGCAGGACCAGTTCTGCAGACAGAACACTGGAATCTACATGGTGGGAGAAGATGACAAAGTCAGGAATGTCAGGTACTTTAAGCTTATATTTGAGTAAATTTGAGAATAATTAGAAGAAGAATTCCATGTTGTCAATGAAGTAATTTGGTGTGTGGGAGGCAGAATCGTCTATAAAATAATAATAAAAATATTTCTTCTTTGTTTTGTTTTAGGACATCTATCTTAAAATATATGCAACTGTACATTATGATGATAATAATTATAGCTACAACTTATTGAATTTTTTATATCAGGGATTAAGCTAGAGGCTTACCTATGTTAACTCTCATATTTGCATGGCAAGTAATCTATCATAATGTACAAGTGATGACAGTGAGGAGAAACTAAATAATTTCTTACTCAAGGGAAAATAATTGTTTATACCATTAACTATAGAGTTTGTATTGTTGAGACGAATTTCTAGGCCTAAGATGGAGCCGCTCCTGCCCAGGTGCCATGTCCGCAAATCGAAACTTAGGTAACTTTCATGTCCCTGTAAATGCTCCATGCTGAGCCTCACATGGATATGACAGCTATTCAATGATGCAATAGGTCCTGACCCTTCAGTTTCTCTCTCTCTTCCTTTCTCTCATTCTCTTCCTTTCTCTCTATCAGTCTCTCAGTTTGGACCATTAGTCTCTTCACAGAAAGATAAATTTTTCCTAATCTCTCCAAATGAAGCTGAAAGAGGGGGAAAAAAAACTTCCAAAGGAATGAATTGTATTTCAGGTTGTACAAGTTAAATTCAATTTTAAAACTTCTAGTATAAAGAAAATAACACTTTTGCCACCTGGAATGGCAGAGGTGTGAAACAATGAAGACAGACTGTGTGGGTGCGAAGGTAATGGGGTAAAGATGGTGTTTGGGAGGGATGCTTTCTGCTTGAGCTATAGTGGAAGAAATAAAGAGCTCTTCAACCCTTTACTCTGTAGCTATATGCCATTTATTCCCTGTCTCTCCCAAGCTTGATGTGGCTGAAGCCAGGACTCCATGGATGGTTTCTACAGTGACAATCTGAACCAATGGCTTGTGGAGCCAGGGACTTGTGGGAGAAAAAAGGATGCTTTTGCGAGTCTGGACATCTCAGAAAACTGGAACACTCTTTACCCTGCAAATATCTTTCTCATAACGTGGAACGTTTGCCTTTGTCTCTGACTTGGAAAGAAAAGGAGAGAACAATGGATGGGAAGGAAAAGAGTTGCCATATGAAGCAATCATTTTCTATCCTGTGATAACCTTGACTTCTTTGAAGTCTGAGTGTAAATTCTAGTTATCTTTTTTAGTTATCTGAATCTACTTATTTGTTCCTAACAAACAGATGACGATACTCTGAGAAGTTCAGAGAGTTAGCTCTTTTTTAACATGTAAATTAGATCCTAATGAAAATCTTTTCTCGTTCGCGTGGGAGGGATGGTGGTCATGTTTGACTCTGACTCTTCATTACCTATTATGCTGTTTAGCATGTAATAGTTTCCAAATAAATGCTTATTAAATTACTAAATGAATGTATTGACTACTTATTTAGTGGTTTGTTAGCCTCCTATGGCTGTGTAACAAATCATCACAAACTTGGTGATTTAAACAACACCCATTTATTATCTTTCAACTTCCTTGGATCAGAAGTCCTGGTACAGGTTAGCTGAGTACTCTGCTCAAGGTATCACCAGGCTGAAATCAAAATGTTGGCCAGAGATTCAATTCTCATCTGAGGCTCAGGGTCCTTTACCAAGCTCACAGATTGTTGGCAAAATTCATTGCCTGGCAGCTGTATTACTGAGAAGCTGTTTTCTTGCCATCAGCCAGGGATAGCTCTTAGCTCCTAGAAGTTGACCTCAATTCCTTGACTTATGGCTCCAAAGACAATTCACAACCAGGCTGTTTGCTTTCTTCTGTTCAGCAGGATTGCATGTGTCTAACTTCTTAATTCTCTCCAGTGCTCTGAGCATATTCATGGGAATGACTGTCCTATCACCATTTGCCATTTATAACACAACCTAATCAAGAGTAACTATCCCATCATATTCACCAGTTCTGCCTCAGAAGAGAATAGGAATAGGACTATACACAGGGTTGGGGAACTTGGCACCATCTAAGAATTCTGTCTCCTACAAGTGGGAGATATCCATCCTCTCTCAGGATGAGGATGATCTCTCAGGATATGTATTTGATTTATATATGAATTTCGTGTGGCTTGTTTAAGACATGACCAGGTTTGAATCAGCCATCATGGTTAGTCTATTTCCGGTATTTTTAAAAAAGCTCTGTTTGTCATTAGTATTGCAGGTAAAAATTATCACCATACCCTAAGGCATAGAGAATACAGGTCAAGCTTATCCAAATATGCACAGGTGGTTTGGCTTCTCAGATAGTCCTCTTCTTGGTCAGAAGGAAGACCCCTTCACTTTAATGGTTCTTTTATTATTTCCCACTGAATTTTGGTGATCCTCTGCTAGGGAAAGAAAACCATTCACATCAGACATACACACACACAATTTGCTTTGTCATCCATAGTCTTCCTCTGTGACCCCAAACTCTTATCACTATTTGCTAGATAGTGACTGACCACCAGAACACAGATGAGTTAACAAATTTCATTGGAAATAGAACATAAAAAGTGTACTTTGTGGGAAGGTCACTATGTTCTCAGGCATGTACCAGCCACCATGAGAAACACACACACAGATAAAAATCACCCTGTCTACAGAGACAGGTGTAAAATGCCTCATTCCTGAGGAGAGCAACATAGGTCTTCATGAGTGGTAAGATATAATTGCTATTCTCAGAGGCTTTTCCAGCATAGATGTTGATCATAACTAGGGAATTATTGCTCTGTTACAGAAAGTAAGGGCCACTAGAAAAATAGAAAATAGGCTGGAAAGAGCATCTTTGGCCACAGCATCATACCACTCTGCCCAGTCTTCCAAACATATGATTTCCTGGAAGTGGTGAGGCTAGGCCATGCTCTTCCTCCAGTTTGTTCACCCTGACCTGGAAATTATTTAGAAACCTTCAAAATCATCCCTTTATATTTGTCCACAGAGGCAATATAGTCTAACATTCCAAGGGTAACTTTGTGGGACTGTTTCTTCATGTAATGAGATCAGATTAACCCAGGTCCCCCACACCGTGTCCCACTTTGTTCTGCTCACAGCTGGCTGTTGAATGCAACTCTCTTGCTCCTTGGATATTAGCTCGACATTGTCTTCATTCTCGCAAAGTATGGGGTGTTAGAACGTCTATTCACATACCCTTCAACGTATTAAGACTCAAGGATATTCCTAACTAGCATCCTTCAGCTTCCTTCAATGAGTTGATAAACTAATCAACCATAGGATGCTGAATACCTGCACTGTGGAGGGCACAAAGAAGTCAAAGCCATTCTCTTTTCCATAAAGAGCTTTATATTTATGTGAAGTCAGTACTAATTATTATACATTGAAAAGTAGAAAAGGCAGTGTTTATCAAATGGTGAAGTAGATTAAACCACCTACCCTCCCCCAACAGCTGTGACTGGGTCACAGTCTGAATGGACCAGAAATGGACACTCGAACAAAACTGGGACAGTAGGTCTCTTTCCCACAAAATTTGAATTATCTGAGTCTGTACTGGGCACTTGAACCAGAAGGACATGTATGATTTAGGAAGTCGAGGCCACATCATGATGTGGCACAGAGAAACCACGTGTGAGGAAAGAATGAGAATAAAGAACAGAGGGAGGGAGAGAGGAAGAAAGAGAAAGAAAGAAGCAGCTTTAGCTGAAGCTTTGATTCTTGAAGTCTTTCTGATCTTACTTCACGTCCCTCATAAGGTCCACATACATGATGTGGCCTTGTTTCACAGAAGATACCTTTAAAAAAAAACAATTTATTGTGGTCTAAATAGTTTATAACATCGTGAAATTTCAGTTGTACATTAATGTTTGTCAAACACCATATAAATGTGCCCCTAAATCCCTTGTGCCCACCAGCCCCCCCTTCCTCCTAGTAACCACTAAATTGTTCTCTTTGTCCGTAAGTTTGTTTATATTCCACATGTGAGTGAAATCATACAGTGTTTGTCTTTCTCTGTCTGCCATATTTCTCTTAACATGATGCCGTCACAATCCATCAATGTGGCTGCAAATGGGATGATTTTGTCGTTTTTTATAGCTGAGTAGTATTCCATTGTATATATATACCACATCTTCTTTATCAGTCGCTGGGCACTTGGGTTGCTTGCACATCTTGGCTATTGTAAATAATGCTGCAATGAACATAGAGGTGCATAATTCTCTTTGTATTGTTGATTTCAAGTTCTTTGGATAAATACCCAATAGTGGGATAGCTGGATCCTATGGTATTTCTCTTTTATATTTTTTGAGAAGGCTCCATACTGTTTTCCAAAGTGGCTGCACCACTTTGCATTCCCACCAGCAGTGGATGACGTTTCCTTTTCTCCATATCCTCTCCAACATTTGTTGTCATTTGTCTTGGTGATCATAGCCACTCTAACAGGCACAAGATGATATGTAAGTGTAGTTTTGATTTGCATTGCCCTGATGGTTAGTGATGTTGAGCATCTTTTCATGTGCCTGTTGGCCATCTATATATCTTCTCCAGAAAAATGTCTGTTCATAGCCTCTGCCCAATTTTTGATTGGCTTGTTTGTTTTTTTGTAGTTCAGTTGTGTTAGTTCTTTAGATATTATGGAGATTAACCCCTTATCTGATATATTATTTGCAAATATTTTTTCCCACTTGGTGGGCTGTTTTTTCATTTTGATCTTGGTTTCCTTTGCCTTCCAGAAGCTCTTCAGTCTGATGAAGTCCCACTGTTTATTTTTTCTTTTGTTTCCCTTGTCTGAGAGGACATCATATTTGTAAAGATTCTTTTAAGTCTGATGTCAAAGAGTGTATTGCTATATTTTCTTCCAGAAGTTTTATGGTTTCAGGTCTTACCTTCAAGTCTTTGATCCATTTTGAGTCCATTTTTGTATATGGAGAAAGATAATGGTCTACTTATGTTCTTTTGCAGTCAAGGTAGGATTTAAGTTGATCCTGAAAGCATGAGGATATTGAAAGACCTAGGAAGACAGATGACATTATGTGATGTCAGCAGTATGACCAAAGGCAAAGAGACAGTAATGGACATGTCGTGTGTAGAGACCATGGGACCATCTTCGTTTCCGTAGAGAGTTCATATCATGGGTTTGTGAGACATTTAGGCTGGAACATCAGAAATGCTCATTTTGTGGAAGACCATAATATTTGTCTCTTTTATTTAATTTCAGCTGTCAGGTTTGCAACAATGGGAGCTCTCATTTCTAATCGATGGTCAGTTACTCACGCATTTAATCTAACTCCTTTAACAAAATGTTGTAACAAAAATGAGGAAATCTTGTATGGTCAAAAATCAAATATGCTTTGGGTGGCACCTAGACCAGTGCTCAACACCAAGCTCCATCACTTACCAGCAGTATGATGCTAAGCAAGTTACTTAGTCTCTCTGAGTTTCAATTTTCTCATCTATAAACTAGGGACAATAATACTTCATATGTGGAATGAAATAAAACTATCCATATATAATGATGTTAGAGTCACGTAAGATGCATGATGTGTGTGATTGCCTTCCTTCCTCTGTTGTGCATCTGCATTGTTGCCAATTCAGCACCAATCCAAGACGATGATGACAGTTATTTTCATGACTGTTTGAGACAAAATATGACCCAAGAGCTTTGCCCAATGCCTTATGTGACATCTCATTTAATCCTCATAACAACCTCAGAAAGAAAAATCATCCAGTACAAGATTATCTTTATAAAGATTTTCTATTGTGCTTACCTCTGGAATTACTTCCAGCTTTTTCTAGATTCTGGATAAGTGAATGTATCTCTGAACTCTCAAATGGAGTTTGATTTTGTCATGAAAGCAAAATGGTGTCCCTCAAACCTAGGCCATTAGAATGGGCTTAATGAAAGTTAAGCATCACTTCTAGAACAATATGTGTTTATTCTCAGGGTGAGTATTGTATGTTGTTGGGGACAGGGAGGCAGCATTCAGAAAGCATGACTGAGGATGCTTGTACTTGGTAATTTAAGAAGAAAGCAAATAAGGATTGGGCTCCAGGTAGATTAGATTATTTCTGTCACTCTTGGGCAAGTGACTTGACCTTTCTGAATTAGATTTTCTTCAGTTGTAATAGGTAATGAGTTTCATAATATGCAATATAACGAAGTTCAGTAGCTTTAAACTGTGGTTTCAGGCTCTACCTCAGACCAATTAAATCAGAATTTCTGAAGGGTGAAGCCCAGAAACAGATATTTGAAAAGAGTGTGCAAGTTATTTAAATGTACAGCTAGGTTTGAGATCACTGAAATAGATGATTCTTAATATCTAGTCCATGTCTAAGATTCTAGGTACTAGCTACCAGAAAGAATGAGTAGGGATACTGTTGTTGGAACTGAAAGGGGTGAATGAAAATGATATGTTCCGAATAAAAGTTATGGTAGCCTAGTGTGTTTGGAGAACTATTTCTAAGACTGAGTCCAACCTAACGAAAAAGAAATTTGAGATAAAAGCTGGTCTTGGTAATGAACTTAGAGGTGGTTCTGCTCACAGATTAGTTTAATTCATTTATTCAATAAATGTTTCTCACCATCGACTATGTGTAAACCCATATTGGGCATCACAGTAGGAATAGAGATAAATTAGATATGGATCTTAGCTCCAAAACAGTTAGCATTTGCGGAGGCCAGCTCGGTAGCGCAGGGGTTAAGTGCACACATTCTGCTTCAGCAGCCTCGGGCTCAATGGTTCAGATCCCAGGTATAGACCTACACACTGCTTGTCAAGCCATTCTGTGGCAGACATCCCATATATAAAAAAAGGTAGAGGAAGATGAGTATGGATGTTATCTCAGGGCCAGTCTTTCTCAGCAAAAAGAGCAGGATTGACAGTAGATGTTAGCTCAGGGCTAATCTTCCTCAAAAAAAACAACTTAGCATTTGGTGGCGATTCATTATGAGCTCGAGAGGTGCTAACATTTCTTTCTGTGGACATCTGAAAATACTTCATGGAGGGAAGACGTGATATTTGAGTTGAACCTATAAGAACAGGTGGAGACATATGCACATTTGGAACCCAGGATTGGGGAAATGAATGAAAGAATATTCAAAACAGAAGTTTGTAATTAATGATTTTATTTTTTCCTCAGCAATACTGAATTTTGCATGTTGCCTCATGCTGTTTTATAATTTCATACCATTAATCAAGCTATTCACCCTGTCTGTAATGTCCTTCACCTTCAAGAGTTGGCTGAGGTTGTGTCGTCTAAGAAAGCTTCCTTGTTATACTTGATCTGGTCTGTCTACCATAAGTCCCTGTGCTCGTCTCCACTGTGATATTTATGATGTAACATCCTCACTAGGTTTGGAGTTCTTCAAAGCAGGGACCTTGCTCCAAACTTTCATTTACAGGGTTATGCCTATTACATGACCTAGTTCAAAACAGGCCATAAATAACGTTGGATTGAACTGTAAAAATTAAGTAACTTTTAAAAAATATGATAAATTATAATTCAGTTCCTAGCTAATTTCTCTAATGTTTCTTGTTTGTTTGTTTGCTACACTTAAAATAAAACTCACCACCAAATTTAAAGTTGTTTGTAGGTACGACTCATGTCCTTGCCTAAGCCTATAAAGACCCATGTGATTTGTCTCCTAAATATGTTTCTACCAGTCTCACACCCTTCCCCTCATCTTTTACTCTGTACCAGCCACACTGCTTTCTCCTTCTCTAAGATGTGAAGCTCAGTCCCTTCTTAGGATCTTTGTCCTTGCTGTTTCTACTTCTTGAATCACTCTTCTCTGTCACATGGCTTACTCTTTCCTATTGTCCTCTTTTTTTATTACTTAGTATGTTTTCCAACTTCATTGAGGTAGGATTGACAAAAAAATTTTATATATCCAGGTTGAACAATGTGATTTTTTTAAACGTGCACAATGTGATAGTATAATATACACATACATCGTGAAATCATTACCGTAATCAAGTCAATTAACACATTTATCACCTCACGTAGTTACCATTTTTGTGTATGTTTGGTGAGAACACTTAAGATCTACTCTTTTAGCAAATTTCAAGTATACAATACTGTGTAATTAACTATAATCATCATGCTGTACATTAGATTTCCAGAACTTATTTATTCTGCACAACTGAAGCTTTGTACCGTTTAATCAACATCTCCCCATTTCTCCCACCCACTAGCCCCTGCAACCATCATTCTGCTCTCTGGTTGTTCTATGGGATCTCACATGTAAGTGAGATGATACAGTATTTGTGTTTCTGTTTCTGGTTATTCAACTTGGCATTTTTCTTGTCTCAGCTTAAATGACATCTCTTCACAGAAGCCATCCCTGACCACCCCTTCTCCTTTCTCGTATGCAAGCCCTTGCTTTCATTAAAGGTATTGTCTTGTTTAATCATCAGTTTACTTGTTTACCATTTGACACCTCCCGACTGGAATGTATGATATGTGACAGCAGAAATCTTATCTTATTTACTCATGTGTCCCTACTCATAGAATGGAGCATGATATATACCTGGTCCTTGATATTTATTCTATTTTAATAATTGAAAATAACTGCATACGAAAGAACAATTTGTCCAGTTTGCCAACTCATCTGGTCTGGAAAGGAGAATAATGGAAGGCAGGGCTGGAAAGTTTGCCTGATGACAATCAAATCCAATCTTAGATTCAAATATCTATATTTCTCACAGATTCATGTGCTTTTTGTTGGCAAAAATAACAGCCCAATATGAAAAGTGGATGGACTCCTAGAGAGACAGGTGTAAACTGGCTTACTTTCTAAAAGGTCATATTTCAAAAAAAAGGCAAGTCTTCCTTCCAACTCCTGATTTTGTCCTTCCCCAGGAAAAATGCAGTAATAGTGGCCATGCATTTCGCTGCCCAAACCACAAATGCATAAACAAGCTGGATGACATTTAAACAATGGTGACATTTACACTACACACTCAGAATCTTTCTTCAAAAGGAGAAAATATATTTGGAAACTGGAGAGAGTAGTGAGTATAATCTTCCCTTGGCATTAGATCAACAAAGAAATTAGGAACAATGTTATCAAACAAAGTAGGTCTTAGCCTGTATCTCCCTTTTTTATTATTATTTTCATTGCAACATTTTTTTTCTTCAGTGGCCACCAATCTTAAGGTTCCTGGAATTAAAGGGATAGAGAGATGTAGAAAAGATAACTGTTTTTGCCTTGTTTGTATGTAAATGATAGCAAACTCTTATTTGATAAACTTCAGCCCCGCTAAACCCTAAACAGAGACTTTGATTCATTAAATATGACACAGACAGGAATATAAACAAGAAAATTCCAAATGATATTAACAACTGGACTGGGAAACCCTGACTTACCTCCGTCCCCTGGAGAATGGAATTCAGGAAAGGTAAAAAAAGTCAAACTATGTACATAAATCTGAGCTCAACCATTTCAATAAATACCTAAGAGGTACATGTTTTTACCGTTGTGTATTTCCTGGTAGAGGACAGAAGACAAAGAATTTGACTGTTCCTAAATATGTGAGCTGGTTATGGTACGGTAACAAGGGCTTAAGCCCAAGGATCAGTCTGAGTTTTACTCCAGATTCCGTCCCTAAATAGCCATGTGACTAGGGCATAGTGACTTCCCAAGCAAGGGTGTTCTTATCCCTGAAATGATAGCATGGGGTCAGGTGATCTGAAAGCCCCTTTTAGATTGAAAATTTCCGGGACAAGGTATATGCCTATACCAGAAATCCTTAATGTTTATGAAATACTTTATAAGACACCAGTTGTCCTACCTCCAATAAATTTGAAAGGAATGAACTGGCCTATGCCCCCAATTTTACTACATTCCCAATATTACTACCCATACCCCCAGTGTTCATTTTAAAGTTGAGCAAACAGAGTTTTAACTAAACTGAAAGACACATCCTTGCTAATCAAGCAAAAGTTCTGTTTCTGGGATTCAGCAAGCTTTTCTTCTGAATTATGGATGTGATAAGAAAAAATGGTCTTGGAAGACATTTAGGAAGCACTCCTAGTAAAAAGATCTCTGAGGAAGACCCTTGCATGCAATCTAGTCCAAACCACAACTCTGTGCTGGAATCTTCCATTTAATTACTGACACAACCTTTTACCATGTGTGATCTCTGTTATTCTTGTATTTTAAAGTGTGAGAGATGATATGTAGAATTCAAAGAGATGAAACTAGTCATGTCCATGTCAGACTGGACAGTATACCAAATATTCCTTTAGTGATGATGTATGTCTAATGTCTTTTTAGGTAAAATCATAGAATGATGAAATATTAAAGAAAATAAAGGCTTGAAAGCAATGCACTTGGAAAGCATTTATTCACTCCTCTTTTTAAGAGCGTAGACCAAAAGTTAATGGAAATCCTCCCATATGGAAGAAGACAGAGGTATTGGATGACGCTTGTAGGCCACTTAGAGCAGTTTTACTTTGCAATGATTATTATTAGTATTGATGAGTCCTCTATCATTCATCTCCTTACATCGGGTTTGCTAATGATTCTCCATTGCTAGAGTAAGAGGACAGCTGTATTGTTAATAGTTGAAAAAAAGCACCATCTGCACATTTTCAATTTGGCTCTTTTAAGGAAAGGATAAGATTATTAAATGAATCTCTATTTTATGAAAAAAGGAGGAAATTAATAAATTGGGAGTTCAATTGCCCCAGATATTTTGTGTGGTTTTGATTTTTTATGGTGAGATGGCTCACGCAGTACCAATATCTCCATCAGGGTCAGTAGAACTGCTCTCTGCTTTCTTGCCACACTGTCTTTGCTCACACTCCTTCCTCTACCTTTAATGGGGTTATCTCTTTGTATCCTCTCTTGTCTAAGAACGGTTTGCTGATTCTCACAGCTAGAAGTATTCCTCCTCTATTGTTTATGAATTTTTATGAAATACTTAACCTCGTTCCTGTCATTGGCAGAATCATTTCCTTTATTATGGTTATCCCTGTATTGCCTTTTCTCCCATATTAAATGCTACAATTATCTAAGACTAGGTGGCTTTACTTTCTACAGGATATAAAATTAGGGGGTCAAAGGAGCATTATTCAAATCATCATGGTGCCACAAGTTCCCCAGTTGACATCCTGATTACACAAATATTCTTGGATAGTAAACAGCTTTAGACACGATGATTAAAATATATGTTGAATGTTGATTATTAGTTAATTTGTTTATTTGCTCTTATTCAAGGTCACTATGTAATGGATTGCTCTGTTCTAATACCAAAATAAAATTTTAGAATAGCTGAGGAATTTCTGTCCATATTTTTATAACATTTTCTCCTAGAAAAAAATGAACCACCAATGAATCTTTGTAATACATCATTTCTTCTATCACCAGAAGGATTAGGGCTTGGTCCTTATATATGAGTGATAGAATTAATGTTGTGATATACTTTAAAGCCTCTGAAACATGTTGGTTTGAAAGGAAGCATTTTTATTTTATTATTATTATTATTTATTGACGCTTTAAAACATAATTCAGATAAATTTAACCTGTTTACTTAATCATCATAGATGTTTAAAGCTATGGAATAATTATAATCCTATGCCTAGAGTAGACGAGATATGGTTATTCACGCTGTAGTTTGGTAAACTATGAAGACTCAAATTGATGCTTTTATTTTTTTTATAAACCTAGGTTTTTTTTAAAGAATGGCACCTGAGCTAACACCTGTTGCCCATCTTCTTCTTTTTTTTTCTTTCTCCGCAAATCCCCACAGTTCATAGTTGTATATTCTAGTTTTAGATCCCTCTAGTTGTGCCATGTGGCACGCCATCTCAGCATGGCTTGATGAGCAGCGCTAGGTCCGCACCCAGGATCCAAACTGGTGAAACTCTGTGCTGCCGAAGTGGAGCATGTGAACTTAACCACTTGGGCATGGGCCCGGCCCCAAACTGATGCTTTTAAATGATCACGTTATTGGAAAAAGTCAAGTTCCTTATCTGGAATTTTTTTTTTTAATTTTGAAAACCTCTTATTTTCCACACATCTTTTAGAAGAAAAAATAAATCTAGGCTGTGCCATTTCTGGATAGTCATTAAAGCACATTCTTTCTTTGGCTGTATCATTTCTGTACAGATAGTACTGCTACTGCTGCTCCTTACAGGGTACAGCTCTTAAAAGTATACTTCTGAGTACATATTTACAAAATGAATAAAATGTTTTCTTAGTCAAATTTCAGAGTTTGAAATCACTGTCCCCGACTGTCTCAGTGTCTCAGAGGAAGTGCTAGCTGCATGAATGACTTAAAAGGGACATGTCAGGAGCTTTTCCTTTGTTGGTTCCTGACACCATCTTTTACTTTTACCTTCTATTCATTTGTCTTTTAAAGCTATGTGTCTCTCTTACTCCTTTTATCTAATTGTCTGAAAACATTATCCTTACCTTTGTTTTATTTCCTCACAATGATTAATATTTACGTTTAGTTATAGGTGACCAATTAATATTTACTGAATAAGGAGAAATTTATTTATGAAACTTTCTTGTTCAATGTAAGGTTCAATACTAGAAACCAGAGATACAATATTGAAAAATAAACATTCTCTTTTTTACCCTAGTCTGTAGTACATAGAGAGAGAAAGACCTTAAAGCATCAGATAAATCCAGTGAAATGTTATTAAAGACCATAGTACACAGCAAGCAAAGCACCAGAACTACATGGACAAGTGAGAGAAATATTAACTAGAGGGTAATAATAATAAATTCGTATTTATTGAGTAGTTATTGAGTACCAGTCTCTGCTAAACTGACTTATCTCCTCTTAAAGTAATAGTCCATTCCAAGACAACTCCAAAGAAATCCTCTTTAGCCTAATATCCTGTCCTGATCTATAGGCTTGCAGAATAATAAATTTGCAGAGAAAATAATGAGATACAAATAATAAAGAAGAATTACAATAACCAGGCATTTGTAAATGTATTGAAAATCCCAATGTCTATTTAACTCGTTCTGTAAGAGTTTAGAGATCCAGAGGTTATACCATGTTCAGTTCTACTCATAGGGGCCATCCAGTTTTGACTATAACCAAGCTCCATACTATACTACCATCCCTGATGATCATAATGTTAAGGTGTATCATGGTTCCCAGCAGATGAACTGATATTCTGCCCCTCCCATGCCTGCAAAAACTCAACAGATGTAATTTATTGATCTTGGCAAACAGCATTGGTTTTGCAAAGAAAGAATGTTTCATTTGTTTATGATCTAGAGTATTTTAATAGCATAAAATCTCACAAAAGCATTGGAAACCTACCTCAGCCATGGGATTATCTGATATAATTGACAGCATTATTACAGAGAATCTTACCTATGGAATCATTCTTGGATGCACTGCAAGAATAATGTGTGAACTTCCTTGTTGTTATTGCTATGCTCTAAATACCAAAAGCATTCTAGTTATGGCTCTGACACTATTACTTTGAATTTTTATCTTCCTTGTTAAACTGAGCAAACTATAACATAAGAAAGTGGTCCAATTGACCCATCTCCCATTTAATGAATCAGAGCAAAACTCTTGTGAAGGGTATAAGGTCTGTGTCTAGATTCATTATTTTGCATGTGGATGTCCAATTGTTCCAGCACCATCTATTGAAAAGAATACCATTGCTCCATTGTATTACTTTTGCTCCTTTGTTAAATATCAGTTCATTATATTTACATAGGTCTATTTATAACTTACCATTTTGATGATTCATTGATCTATTTGTCTGTTCTTTACCAGTACCATACTGTCTAGATTATGGAAGCTTCACATGAAGTCTTAAAGTCAGGTAGTGTCAGTCTTTCAACTTTGCTCTTACTTCAATATTGCGTTAGCTATTCTGGAACTTTTGCCTGATCGTATATACTTAGAATCAGTTTGTTAATACCCACAAAAAAACCTAGGATTTTTATTGGGTATTGCATTAAATCTATAGATGAATTTTGGAAGAACTGACATCTTGACAACATTGAGTCTTCTTATCCACGAACGTGGAATATCTTTACAATTATTTAGAGAAATCATCCTTACTCTGTAAGTTGGTCTTAGTGGGAAAGCTTTGAGTTTCTCACTATTAGGTATGATGTGAGCCATAGGTTTTTTGTAGATGTTCTTTATCAAGTTGAGGAAGTTCTCCTTTTCCTAATTTACTGAGAGTTTTTATCATGGATAGGTGCTGGATTTTGTCGATGCATTTTCTGTGTCTATTCATATAATCATGTGATTTTTCCTTTTCAGTATGTTGATGCAATGGATTACATTAGTTGATTTTCAAATGTTGAACCAGCCTTGCATCCCTAGGATAAAGAACATTTTGTCTTGGTGTATATTTCCATTAACATACTGTTAGATTCAATTTGCTAAAATTTGTTGAGGATTTTTGCACCTATGTTCACAGGAGATGTTATCTGTAGTTTTCTTTTCTTGTAATGTCTTTGACTGGTTTTGGTACTAGGGTAATGCTGGCCTTATAGGATGAGTTGGGAAGTATTACCTCTGATTCTTGCTTCTACCCTTCGAAAGAGATGGTAGAGAATTGGCATAATTACTTGTTTAAATGTTTGGTAGATTTCACCAGTAAATCCATCTGGGCCTTGTGCTTTATGTGTTGGAGGGTTGTTAATTATTGATTCAATTTCTTTAATATATATAGGCCTATTGATTATCTCTTTCTTCTTGTGTGAGTTCTGGCAAATTGTGTCATTCAAGGACTTGCTCCATTTCATCTAAGTTAGCAAATGTGTCAGCATAGAGTTGTTCACGGTGTTCTTTTATTATCCTTTTAATGTCTGTAGGATCTGTAGTTATGTCCCCTTTTCCATTTCTCATATTAGTAATTTGTGTCCTATCTCTTTTTTCTTAGTTTCATTGTCTAGAGGCTTATTGATTTTGTTGATCTTTTTAAAAACCATTTTTGGTTTTGTTGATTTTCTCTATTGATTTCCTGTTTTTAATTTCATTAATTTGTGCTCAGATTCTTATTATTCCTTTTCTTATGCTTATTTGGATTTAATTTGCTCTTATTTTCCTAATTCCTTAAGATGGACATTTCAATTCCTGATTTTAGATCTTTCTTCTTATATAATATGTCATTCAAAGCTATAAATTTGCCTCTAAGCACTGCTTTCACTACATTCCACAAACTTTGATACATTGATTTTTATTTTCATTTAGCTCAAAATATTTTTAAATTTCTATTGAGATTTCCTCTTTTACCCATGTGTTATTTAGAAGTGTGTTATTTAATCTCCACATATTTTTGGCTTTTCACTCATCTTTCTGTGATAGATTTCTAGTTTAATTCCACTGTGGCCTGAGAGCAGACATTGCATGATTTCTAGTCTTTTAAATCTGTTTAAGATGTGTTTATGGCCAAGAATGTGATCTTAGTGAATGTTTCATATGAGCTTAAGAAAAATGTGTATTCTGCTGTTGTTGGATGAATTATTCTATAGATAGCAATTATAACCAGCTGATTGATGGTGTTTTTGAGTTCAATTTTGTTCTTACTGATTTTTTTTTTTTTTTTTTTTTGGCCTGCTAATACTGTCCACTTTTGGTAGAAGAGTGTTGAAATTTCCATCTCTGATAGTGGATTCATGTATTTTTCCTTGCAATTATATTAGTTTTTGCCTCATGTAGGTTGATGCTCTCATGTTAGGTGCATACACATTAAAGATTGTAACATTTTCTTGGAGAATTGACTTCTTTATCATTACAAAATGCCTTTCTTTGTCCCTGATAATTTTCCTTGCTTTAAAGTCAATGCTATCTGAAATTAATATAGCTAACTACTGCTTTATTTTGATTAGTTTTAGCATGGTATATTTTGTGTATTTTTCATTTGATGTCAATATAATAATAAGTATGAATCCAAGCTTATCAACCAAGAAAAACTTCTTTAGCTGGTATGATTTCAAGCTCAATTATGAAAATTGATAAAGATTATGAGATTAATATTAGTCAATATAGAAGTAGAGACTTTTATTCATATGTATAGTCCACACTATGTTTCAGCAGTATGCTTTCCTTGCAGATCATTTTACTCTTAAGGAAACAGGGCTTTTTTTCTTTTATTTTCCTTTTCTTTCTTTTTTTTAAAATACTTTATCATCATCATAAGAAAATATTTCTTTCTCTCTTATAATAAATCCAACATTAAGCTAACAATTTTAGAGATTAATTTATTTTCCTAAGGTTGCACAGTAGGAAAGTAGTGAAACTGAAATTCTGGGGTAATCTGTCTGACTTTTGAGGGCAACCTCTTAACCTCCAAACTACTCTTTAAACATTTGCCCTAATTATTCAGGTAAATTTGAACAGATAGTCAAATAATAGGTGTTGCCTAAAAATAAGAATTAAAAGTTCTTTTACATAATCTTATAACTTGCTTAATGTGGTGATTTGTCATCATAGTAATATTTAAAGTAATCCTTTTCCTTTGGTAATTGCACTGATAATAAAAATATTGTCATTTGCTTTTTGTTTAAAATGAAACAGATTTTTGAGAATCTGGCTTCGGTATCTCTGGTTTTTTGATCAATATCTGTGCCTGTGATATTTAAGAAAATGATAGCATCTAGTTAAGGCTAAGAATGGGTTGAGGAAAGGGAGCAGATATGCCTGTTAACCTTTAGAATTCCCTCCCACCATTGAGAGTACTATTGGAATGTTTTTGGTCAATGTTCACATAACATTGGTTTAGAATATCTTTTAAAATTACCACCATATCCTGCTTGTCCAGAGCATTTTAAACTTTTCAAAGATGTTCAAATATTAATATTTTTGAGTCCATACACACTCTGTAGCAGTCATTTTGAGCATAAGACAGTGAGTTTTACAGAAATTAACAACTTGCCAAAGGTCACATTACAAGTAAATGGACAGAAACAGAAATTTGTATTTCATTCAGATATCAACACCCTTAGATAATTCTATGGAACTGTATCCCATCAATACTAAAAATCATCCAGACCAGCCATTCATCTCACAGTCCTATGGAGTGTGAAATATCTTCCATATAACACAACCAGTGTGTGGCAGACTTAGGACTTCAAAAAAGGACTAGAAAGAAAGGCAGAAAATCTTCATTCATTACACTGAATTGCCTTTGCAAAATTACTCCATATCATTACAAAAGCTTTAAAAATTAAACTCACAGCTGATGTTGCCTTGAAAATCTGGCATTCATCCATGCATAAAGTTGCTATTAGCTCAGCTCTGGCTCATTAGACATCCTGAATTTGAAGCAAATTGCTTAAGACGCAAGATGTGTGAAACCAGTATATTGATTAAACATGACAGACGACATAATCAAAACACAACTTTATTTTTCTCTCTCACTATTACTTTATAATGTTTAGGAGCAGATCTTTCTCTGGTCCTGAGTGAAAATTCCCTAAGTCCGTGTCTTTTATGTCATTTTTTTGGTAAGAGGAAATTCTACTTTAAGTCACAAAACAATCTCAAATCAGGAAGTAGAATGTCCAATCTAAGTTTAATCAGAAGTTTGAACTTAATTTAGCATGTAAATCTCTCCTCTCCCCTAGCTGCAGCCTACTTCTATTCAAAACCTGTAGTGACAAAGAGACTTCTCTATTTCTCTGTCACTGCAATGGCCACTTGAACTTATACTGACATATTCTGTTGGAATATTATGGCCTCTAAATCTACCAAATTTGGATTCAATTAACCTCATTCATATTTGTATACGCTCTTTGAAAACAGGTGGAAAGAACTAATAGCTTCACTTCTCTTGCTGCCCTTCCTCCAGCTAATCATCCCAAAGAAATTATGATGAACAATTGGGCTCTCCAATTCACTCTTTTCATGTCTGCCTTTCAGAACTGGCTTTGTGAATTCAATACATCATATTCTTTTTAACTTGGACTAGTGTGTTAGAAAACTGTAGGGGCTGGTTGAAGATGGTTCACTTCAAGACTAATGTATGAAATGACAAAACTAAAATAAAGTATGTTAGATCATTTCAAGAATAATTTGATCTAATATTGTATTTTAAGACTTTACCACAAAAGAAATATTTTGGAAAATCCAATAAAGTTGAGTTTCCTTAACATGTAGATTAAAGTTTTTCAATAAAGCTGGAAAGTTTTCTGCCACCATTTCTTTGAATATTTTATTTGCTCTTTTCTCTGACTTCTCTTTCTGGTATTCCCATTACACGTATGTTGGAGAATTTAGTAGTATCCCACATTTTTCTGAAGCTCTGTTCATTCATCTTCGTTTCTCTTTTTCTCTCTGTTCTTTGGACTGCATAATCTCTATAGATCTATCTGAAGTTCTCAAATGCTTTCTTCTGTCATTTCACATCCACCATTGAGTCTTCTAGTGAATTTTCAACTCCAGAATTTCCATTTGGTTCTTTTTTATAACTTTTGTCTCTTTTGATATTGCCTATTTGAAATGACATTATCATACTGTTTTTTCTCTTTTTTTTACTGTAATCACGATTTCCTTTAATTCCTTGAGCATGTTTATATTGACTACTCTTAAGCCTGTTAAATCTGCCATGTGATGGCTCTCATAGGCAGTTTCCATAATTTGCTTTTTTTTTCTTGTGTGTGGGTCATGGTTTTCTGTTTCTTTATGTGTCTCTTTTTTTTTTTTTTTGGTAAATGGACATTACAGGTAATATGTTGCAGCAATTCCAGACACTGCCCCCTCCTTTTCCTGGGTTTATTACTGTTATTTCATTCCTTGCTTGTTTGTTCAGTGCTGGTCTGGATTATTTTAGTGAAGTCTACCCCTCCTACACACACATACACCCAGTGTGAAGCCTCTGATTTTGCTCCCCAGGGGACACACACATGAGTATGTCCACAGCCACTCTATGATGACAGTGATTATAGTAGAGATTGCTTTGTCTCTTTTTCTGATCTCACACAGCTGTTATCTCCATTAATTGCTGGCCAATTGCTCTGTTGTTTTCAACAATGCCTTGGGGCATAAATTCCTTTACAGAACAATCCAATCAAATTCAGACTCCTTTGAAGGGATAGTTCCTGAGATCGGTGTCTAATATTTGTTGACCCAGGAGGCCTCTTCCCAGCTGGCACTGTCCTCATTTCTCTCCACTGAAACGAAGACAACTAATGTAGCGTTTATTGTGAATCACTCTATCCATCTCCTCCCACTTACCTTTCCCCATAACTTTTACTGCTTTTCAGAGTGCCCTTAGGCTTGAACTTCTCCATACTTCATTGAAAATACAATCAGTTCCTTGGGGAATCAGGATGGGATTGGACCTCTCTGTTCTATGGTCTGCTTCTCTCCCTGGGCAAAATATTTGAGCCAGTGCTTCAGTACTGGAGGTGGAGACAACACTGCCTTCTCCTATCAGTGAAACTCCCCCTTGAGTTGCTGAATACTCAATTGATATAAGGTGACCAACAGTGGTCAGATTACCACCCTCACTGACCAATTCGCCCCTGAAGAAGCAGGACACCTATTGTAGCATCCTCACAATTTTTCTGTAAATGTACAACTGTCCTAAAAAGGTAGAGTTTATATGTTAAATATCCTGAAAAATGTTGCCCAGCCTCAGTGAATTCCCATAAATGAATCTCTTAGACCACCTCTTTAAGTAGATGATCTAGATACATGTATTTGGGAGGTTGGGAAAAGTAACATTTGTATGGAGGAAAACAAAACCAAACCATAGCATTTGTATCTTTAAGAAGTATCTCTGGAAATTATTTTAGTTTCGATAGCCATTCTGCTTTCATGCTAGGAGGATGATAAATAATCTAGGGCTAAAATATTAAGAGCATTATTTCAAAATCAACATTAGTCCTACTCTTCAAATTTATTTATTCCCTCTTTCCTTGTTCCTTTGCTTTATCCAGTTCTATCTCTGTATATGGAGCTACTTGTACTTTGATTTTTCAATCTGGTTTCCTACCTTTGGAATCATTTTCATATACTTATCATGGTTAGATAGGAGTTAGGAAGACTTGTAGAAAAGACATTAAGCAAATGCATCTGCAAATCTCTGAAATCATTGTGAGAGGAGAGAGAAACAGCTTTACTAGTCTTTAACAAATAACATTTGTGGTTTGAGTTGGGGGAGACTACAGGTTCCCTTCTCCCATCTATAGACCACAACTGGACAGCATCTTGCTTTGTTAGCAGAGGATAGGTCTGATTTCCAAGGATATGCCCTTATTCATGGGAAGTAAAAGTATTTTTGAAAGAATATCCCAGGCTCCTTGAATGACTGAACTCGTCAGCCTGACATTTAGGACACTCTCTTGTTCATAGAAGCACTGAAATTTAATGGCTGAGATGGCTGCTTTTCTTGCATTTGCTCTTGTCTTAGATTGGTCTAAAGAATAGCTCTGAAGATTCTTCCCAAAATACACCTTACAAAAGAGCTTGTGTGAGAGAACTTTCCTTTTCATAAGTTAGAAAAGGTTTAGTTATTAATGAGTAATAGTTACTCTGTTATCTTCCAAGTGGTCCCATCACAGGTCTAGAAATTATATTTTTTCAATGAAGTTAACATGAAGGAAACAAAGTATATATTTAGAAGTTATAATTTTTCCTATCTTATTGTTATAGCTATCATTCTTTCTGACACTCATTTATTGAATATTGAGTACCTCCATCTATATACAGGAGTATCATTAGTTTTGTGAAGACTGCAAAGGAATCTGAAGACATTTCACCCCTCTAGAAATAAACCGTCTACTTGAAAGGTTTGGATTTTAAGAAATACTTTGCAATTTTCAAAGTCCTTTTTCCCCAAAATCTCCATTTGAACTTTATAACAGCAGCAACAGGAGAGCTGGCTTGACAGATATTATAGTCATACAATTGAAGAATTTTGGACTCAGAAAGGTTTCAAAGGTCATTTAATCCAATTCTTTCATTACATTTTTATCATAACATTTTTTTTCATTTTTATTTTAAAATAGTGTCAGATTACAAAAAGTTGCAAAAATGAAATTCATATATGCCCTTTATTCAGCTTCTACAAATACAAACACCACGCAATCACAGGACAATTTCAAAACTAGGAAATTAAATGTGATATGGTACTCTAAACTGATCTACAGACTTTATTCTAATTTTGCCAATCGGTCTACTAATGTCCTTTTCCTGGTCTAGGATCTAATCCAGGATCACACAGTTTGTTTTCTTGTCTCCTAAATCTCCTTTAATTTGGGACAGCTCCTTAGTTTCTTTGCCTTACCTGATGCTGATATTTTTTAAGTGTATTGGTCCCTTATTTTGTAGAATGTTCCTCACTTACAACCCATTTTCAAGCGTAGGCAAGGGAGGGTGGTAATTCCCTGAGATCTCACAGTGAATTAGTGACAGAGAACCTTGTTCACAAATAGAAGACTGCTAACCATATGGAAAGTTCATCCCAAGGTTTCAGAGGCATGTTTTCTGCTAGAAGGGTGAGGACTGACACAGGTAAATCTGAATTTATCCAACGAACAATCATATAATAGATGCAATAAATATATGTCTCTAATAGATTACTGATGTTCTGTGGGGTCTTGGGTTTTGTGCTAAGCCCTGGGACTACAACAGTTTGCAAAAACCAAAATGTTCCCAAGCCTACAGTTTGAGCTCCTTTTTTTTTTTTTCCCCACGTTCTCTGCTCCCGCCCCAGGACGTAGTAGTGTTTTAGAAGACTCCGAAGTGTGCGTCCACACAACATTTAGAACACGGTTAGTAGCAAAGTGCTCTTTCAAATGGGATTATGCAAGAACACTGATTTTAGACAGAATGAATGTTACAGAGGGTCAGGAAAAGAGAACAAAGAATGGCAACTGATAGAAAAACCCCTAAATATACGTATTATCACCGTCACTGGAGAGATGATAAATAGATAGACCTTAGATCTATAAATATACGATCTATGTAGATATATGATATGTATCCATAGGTATCTATTTGTCTATTGATATCTGTAGATAGATCATCGATATCTATCCATCACACACACCCAACCCCACGCCATCCCTTCTACCGCACTTCTAGCGCCTCTCCCAGGCCAGGACACATTGCCTGTGCTCTGGGTTAGATCGAGGGGCCAATTCACAGAGACTAAGAGGGAAAGTGTAGGAATCCCCCAATTCCTCTCCTCCCAAGGTCACTGGCGAGTCCTGGAGGCAGAGGAAAACTAGACTCCTTGCGGAACGGACAGAAAGAGGACAAAGCCAGAGGTGGTGAGCAGGAGAAGGAGGGTCCACGGCGCGTGCGGTCCGCTCCCAGTCCGCGGGGGCGCGGCGGGAAGGGGGAGCCACTGAACCTGAGCCCCGCCACCCCCGGCCCCGCACTGGGCTCCGCAGGCGGCTGCACCGGGGCCGCGGGACGCCGGCTCCAGCCCGCGTGGCGGCGCCTGGCTCTGTGCAAAGCACGCGGCCGCCTCCGCTAACCTCCTCCGCGGCCCAACTTGGATGGAGTTGGGGTCCCGAGCGCCTGTCCCCCACGGCCCACCGGCGGAGAGCCCCGCGCCGCCACGCCACCTTGGGTCCGGGACTGCCCTCCGCTCCCGGGATGGGAAAAGTTGGCGCGGCTGGCGGCTCCCGGCCCGGCTGAGAGCGCTCCTCGCCTGCGTGGGTCTCGGTCCATCGCGCCCCGGGCGCCCGCGGCGGCGGCTCCTGCTGTATCCCGCGGTCCCAGGGCTCCGACCCCGTGGATCCCATCACCAGTCGTTGCGGGGACCGGCTCCTGCTGCTGCTCCCTTCCTTTCTCTTCCCAGAGAAGCCTCGGGAGAGGTGAGCAGGATCGAGCAGGAGTAGAATCCGCTTTGGGCAGCGGGAGCCTGGAACTCCGGAGCAAGAGTAAGAAAAAGCCACAGGCTTCCGGGATGGAGGAGCTGAGGCTGACAGCGTGTGAGCAGTGACGAGGAACTTTGCACACAAAAGCCGCTCCATTGGTCTGACCACAACAGCGTTGTGAGTAGAGAAGCGGCGCTGGGACGCGTCAGAGAGGTGAGAGGCAACGGGTGGGATGCGTTAAAGTGGGCTGGGGGGTGGGGGGTAGTCAGGTGGAGAAGGGCAGTTGAGGCTTCTGACTGGGAAGGGTGCAAAGTGAAGCCTCTGCCCACCTTCTTCAGGAATTATATCACTTTCAAGATGTGCCTCCATCCCTCCGGGACCTCCGTCTTCTCCAAGCCTCAACCTTGAAAAACACTTCCAAGATAGCAGGCAAATCCTGTTTCCTGTCGCAATGGTCTGTGGGGTTGAAGGCCAGACAAAGAGTAGGATATTAAGTATCCGGTTGGTAGGGGTGAAAGAGTTAACTTTTAGGGCCATCTGACATTCCCTGGAGTGATTTCCCGTTTACTTGCTACAAACTTACTGATGGCTCTAAGACGACATATTTACAAGGTAATTTAGAGTGGGTGAGAACTGCGTGGGTAGTCGTTGCCCTTTCATCTAGTCCCCCTCTCTGGGAACTCATGGGATGCCAGCGCAGAGAAAGCCTGCACTACCTTCCACCCGCCCCAGTGTGTGTTTAGAGCTGGAACTTTGCAACTTGTAAACTTTTGATTGTTCTCCAGTGTCATCCAGTCCTAGAAACATCAATATCCCAGTGACAACACTCCCCCACTGCCTGACCTCTAGTGAAGAGCACAAATAGAGGCTTGACCTTTCCTTATAAGGTGAAAGCGATTGACAGATTACAGGAGGCTGACACTAGGGAGATAGGGAGAGGGGTGTGTGGTGGGCTGCTGCTGGACCCAGAGAGGCTATTGGGGAGAAAGTCAGTGATCTGGGGTCATGCCAGGGGAGGTTTTAGATTTTGGAGAATAAATCTGCAGCTCTAGCTCTTCAGTCTGTCAGAGCTGTCAGTTTAAAAAGAACCTGGAAACTCTTATTGGCAGAAATAGTAAAAGAGCAGCTTTGGCCGTAATGATTAAAGAACATTTAAAAAGTGTCAGAAAGTTCTCTAGGCTACCATAAAGCAAGTGTTAAGAACATTATGATCAAGGATGGGCAAAAAATAAGCACATAAATAAATAAGTGGGGACTCAATCAGGAAATTGAGAGTTCACTCATTGAAATATGCACGGATTATCCAGCTCAGCACCTTCCACCATGTCTTTATTTGTAATGTAACTGCCAGAACCCTTTCCAGACACAAGCACGTTGGTTATGCTCATCATTAGCTTTTGAAATACAAGTTTTGAATATTTTAAATATCTGCTCAGTAGGGATTCTATTAGTACATATGTATATTGATACAAATCGTGGTAACAGCATTCCAGATTGATAGCCCTGTCTTGAGAGCATCCGTGACACCCTAATGTCCAGCCTTGAGGACACAAGTTTTGTGTGTTGTTCATGTGCAAGTTTACTGAAATGACTGCAGCAGAGATTCTTTCTGTTGAGCTCCTGGAGACCTTTGCCCTCACTCCCTACTTTAATAATTGTATTTTTAATATCATTACCACTAAAATTATTTATCCTATTTAAATATGAAATTCTAAACGTTTTTCACTTCAAGTAGTTAACTCAGAATTTCTGGCTTAAAGGGAAGTTTCAAACACATCAGATAGGTGAGTACCATGAAGCAAAGGGCTTGGACTAGAAATAGATACTGTAATCCAAACTGCAAATTATCCCTTACCTAGTCTTGAAAGATTTTGGACAGAATGAGAGAGGGGGGAAAATACATCTTTGGCAAACCAGCCACTTGTTCATTTAAAAAAAATGGCTGAAATGTATGGCCAGGGTGTGTGTGTATGTGTGTGTGTGTGTGTGTGTTGCATATACACTCATATGCTTAGAAGCTGAATAGGGACAGTGTGGCTCAAAGCTTGGATGGGCGGCATGCAGTTGGTCTACTAAGACTACTTATGGTAGGAAGTAATAGGGATGGTGGCTGTTAATGTTTGAGCGCCCAAAGTTTGCTAAACAGTGAGTTTTCTCTTTCGTCTGAAGTCTTCTATTTCTTAATGCCAACCCCTCACACACACACAGAATACTTTTCCAGTATATATATATATATATATATATATCCTCAAAAACAGTTAATTTCATCTAGCCAAATTTATGTCTGAGCATCGTGGAGAAGGTAAAGTTTAAAGTTATTTTTGTAAACTGGAGTATGGGGAATCAGAAGTAACTTCTTAGTTGGAAGCAACTTGATGAAATGAATAGCAGAGTGGAGATCTGAATTCTAGTCCTATTTAATTTCATGTTTCTTTGGCAAGTAGATATAATAATCTGAGTTTGAATTTCTTCATCTGTAAAGCAAGGTCAGGGCCAATCAGGAGAATCACATATCTAATACACACGAAAGGGCATTGATGTAACATCCTATACACATGTGTCACTCCATGCCCAACACTTTCCTTTCTCTCAATCACTAAAGGGAATAGCTCATCAACCCCAAATCTGAAGACAACATCAGAAACTCATGACTTGCCACTTAGATTTCTTCCCCCAGAAAGCAGGGGGACTTAGATATCACACATCTGTTTGACCTGTCTGATCTTTAGCTAAAAGCCGTGGCTGAGAAAGACTAATGATTAGAATAACACCTGAATTAAAGGTATGAAATTATGGTAATCATAGCCTGCCCACCTAACTTTTCAAGAATTCTGAATGGTTTCCCTGACTCTTTCCCCTCTCCTTCCTGTGCCTTTTGCTGATGCTCGTGGGGCAGCCGTTTGAAGATGTAACTTTGATCTTGGACATGATTAGACCTTTTCCTGTTGTATGAGTGTGTGTAGCGTGTGTGTGTGCATTTAGAGGAATTCCCAGTATTTGAGAGCCATTATTTAAATCCAGGTGCTCATCTTTGCAGCTTTGTCATAAAGGACAGCCTTTCTTGATGAGAGCCTTTGCAAGATCTGAAACAAATGAGAAAATCCTATGGCATGGAGGATGCTGAGTACAGATAATTTGTCATAAACAGGAACATATTGCTTCTGTGCCACTCATTTTATACATAATTTAATTTTATATGATATTTAGTGCCGTGTGTGTGTGTGTGTATTGCTTTCTTCCATTGAGTTCCAAATGCTAACCAGCCTTAACTCATTAATCCCTATGAAATTTCTGTTAGGTAGGTGGTAAGCATTAATATCTTTCCTCACATTTTTATGCTGAATATAATTTAAATGTTTCATTTTCTCACTCCCAGTCTCTTTTTCACTAGCATTTTGCTCAAAGACAGTTGTCTGTAGTACATTACTTGACTTACATCATTATGATGGTATTGATGCCACGTTTATCAAATTGCATGACTATCTGATTGTTTGACATGCATGTCTTCTCCTTCAGCTATTTTCAGACCTGAGATGTATCAACACAATGTTGGTATTAAACTGGGCCAATTTTTTGGTAAAATGCCTCATATTCATCATCTTTTTAATTTTCACAATAATCTTGTGAGAGTGGGATTATCGCTCCCATTGCACAAAACAGGAAACGGAGGTTCAGAAAGGATAAGTAACTTGGCCAAACTGATATGGGGGGTCAGGGACAGGGCACAATTTGAAAATTGCTTTGGTCTGACTCCAAAATCTGTGCTTGTTTTGTAGATTTTAATGTAGAATTTAGAAATGAGAACCTTTTAAGATCTGTTTGTAAAATTATTCATCTAGAATGGATTTCAGAGGAGGTTGGATAGAGGCAAATCCTGGCTATGGAAACTCCATCTCCTTCTGAAAAAGGAATGCCTTTAACCTGTGCCTGTCACATTGCATCCCTTACTCCGTTGGTGACAGTGATTGATTGCACTGGGCTCACACTCCCCTCTTGATCTGTAGAGAGTTTTAAAATCAACACTCGAGGGATTCATTGAGCAGAAGGTCATCTGCACGTTTTGAGATCTGGTCTTGGTTAATACATTTCTGAGTTAACAAAATCTGTTTTATTTCGACATTGGCTGTGAAAATCGAGTTTGGTGATCATTTGTATAAGATTTTTTCACCTGACCCTTAATTGACTTTCTTTAACAAACTCACGTTTTTCCTTTTCTGATCAGAGCTCTCGTCCTAATCAAGAATGCAAATAGAGCACGGCAGGGAAGGCACGATGAGTGGAATAAGAAAGCTTACTAGATGTGGAGGCACATGGACTTCAGTTTGAATGCCCTTACCAGCTATCTCTTCTTTTCTTTTTGTGAGGAAGATGATTAACCCTGAGCTGACCATCTACTGCCAATCCTCTTATTGCTGAGGAAGACCGGCCCTGAGCTAACATCTGTGCCCACCTTCCTCCACTTTATATGTGCGATGCCTGCCACAGCATGGCTTGACAAGCAGTGCATAAGTCTGCACCCAGGATCCAAACTGATCAGCCCTGGGCCACCGAAGCGGAACATGCAAACTTAACCGCTGTGCCACCAGGCTGGCCCCACCTTACTAGTTATCTTAAAAGTAGAGAGACTGTCTGCTTTCTGCTGTCTGGTGAGGCATAGTCAGTACTTCCTCTGAAGTCCACCCAGGTCTGACCCAGTGTGTTAGTGTCTTCCACTTGAGAGTGTTGAGTACTTTGTGCTTATAAGTAAAGTTCTGGGAAAACAAAGATGACACAGTGATCTGTGTCCTTGACTTGGGAGCAAGCAAACCTTACATTTCATGTGATTAGGTCCTTCCCTATTGTTCCTATACATAGATGTTTACAGAAATTCCTGAAATTTGAATGCCATTATTTAAATCAGGTACTAGTATTTGCACAGTAGTTTGTTTTATATCATCTCTGTATTGGCAAACATGCCATCTTTACTGACAAAATGCATCATCTGAGAGTAGAAATTAAACCTCTTTTTGAAATGAGCTGGTACCTTCTAGAAAAGATAATTAAATATTGACTATGAGAATGAGTCACCTCTTTTTTAGAAAGGTATGAATAGAATAGAATTGGGCAAAAAGTACATGGAGTGTTTTCATTTATTTATGATATTAATAAGTGCTAACATTTAAGGAGTACTATCTGTATGCCCAGGACGACACTAACAACCTTATACAAATGATCTTATTAACTTTTAATTCTGCAGATATATGCTGAGCACATAATATGTTTCAGGAACTGGTCAAGAGGTGTGTGAAGTGGTACAAAAAGTTATGAACATTCATATGAGGAGTAGAAGATGCATGTCGTCCGATGGCAGAACTGCTAGAGAATTAATGGTGAGATGGAACCTTCTAGCTAGGCTGGTTATGAAGGCTTGTGGCAAGGGTGATGCTTAAATTGGACCATGAATAATAGGGAGAACTTTAAAAGGGGAGTTTTGAGATGACCATAAGTGCATGGTAGGGGAAAGAACTTCAAGAGCAAATATGGGGAGGAAAAAGATTAAAATTCCTTAATCTGTAAAATCAGTTTTGAATGATTACAAGTATATTGCATGCCTAATGAGAAGTGGAAAATCTGTGTCAAAAAGAAAATCAATGCCATTCCTTAAAGATATGATTACCTTAATTTGCACATTCAAACAGTTAAATCTCATCTTGGATGTTGTTGATTCTTTTTTTCCTGATTTATTTCTCAAACACAGTTTTCAAAACAGGCTGCCCAGACTGCCACTTTGCTTTGTCTTCAAATTTATATACAAATTCTGTGACCTGCCTTTCTGTTTCTTAATTAGTGTCGTACACCTCCAGAAAACATAGAGAATACATCTATGTCTCCCAAGGGGAAACAGGCCAACAGCATCCCTGCGGTGGCCAAAAGTGATGGCCGAGAAGAGGTGTGGTCAGTGTGAGGAGGAACCAGACTCTTGGAATGTAATGGTCACTCCTGACCAGGACTCGCTCTGCTCAGATTAGATGGTTGCAATAGTTAAAAGTTTGGCCAGAAACATAGGTAAAATCTTACTGTGCTAAGTTCATACTGAAAGAGCAGAGTTTATTCTAAAATGTGGGTAGGCATAAAAGGACCGGAATGCTCTTGTAGGAAACCCTACGTGAACTTTTACATGGACTTTAAAGGTTTCATGTCTGTTTCTGCTGAGATCTGCTCGATGTTTTTATACGACCTTAAATCAGTAATGTGCCTTTTCACTTTTCAAAATGCTTCGGTTTTGAAGAATTTTGCCAGGTTCCTTTAGTTTTATTCTCATCATAGTCCTAAGAGATAAGAAGGACAGACATCATTGCCTACGTTTCGTGGGAGATGACCCTGAGGATCTGCTGGTTTCGCAGGGTGATGTACAGGTCAGCTGCTGCAAGAAGAGGGACTAAAACTTAGGACACAGCCTTATGCCACTGACACCTGGACTTGCTCGGGCTTTTCTCGCCATGGGTTGGGGACAGAGTTTATGTTTTGACTGAAGCCTATGCTTCTGCCCCTCAGGGACCACTATTGAGGACAAGTATAGAAATTAGGCTCAGGGCTCTTGGGTTCTAGGAGAACCTATTCAAGTTCTCTGTGCTGGGCTTTAGGCAAGTTGCTTGGTGCAGAGTGATTTATGGGTCATTATTAGCCTTTAAAAAGTGGCTGACCATACAGGGTACTAATAAGATTTACTGCAAGTAAGGTGCCATTGCCTATTGATACAAGTGTTGGTTTAGATATTGACAATTCTAAGTGAGTCATCAATGACTCCTTTTGCTCTTCTTGTATCTGATGGAGGCTGGGGGTTGGAGACAGGGCAGAGGGGAGTTTGCTGAACAGGAGAACAGGTCTGCTCCACCCAGATATGCTATCTATGTGATAACAGAAGTTGACTTTTAGCAACAATAATAACAATTACCACATTCTCTGTAAGCACAATGCAGAATATCACTGCATTATGTAATTTAATCCTCACAACAACTCTTGAAGTAGATATTTTCCTCATTCCAACGTTGTGGAAACTGAGTCTCAGGGGCATTAAGAAACATGCCCCAAATTACCTAGGGAAACGTGGCAGAACAGGGGTTTGAGGTTTGCTCTGAGTTCAGCTCCAAAGCTCTTTCTGCTGGCTCACACTGCCGCTGTGTGTGGGTTTATTATATTTAGGGAATTCACAAGTCAGTTCAGAGCGATGGTTGAGAGAACTCTTGACAGGAGCAGAAAAATCTAAGTGTGCCCCTTTCCATGTCACACTGTCTCAGGTTGCTGACCTGTTTTATTTGTTTCACGACCTCCATCCATCCCTGTGAATGGCTCATATAGCATCACTAATGTGTATCCTCTCCAGCTTGTCATCCAGGGAGAATGTGTGGGAGCTGGCACTTGATTTCTCCCTGCCGGCTACTGACCCTGGAGACATGGCAGGAACAACATGGACACTCAGTTTAAGATAGTGCTACTCAGACCGGGTATTAGGTAATTGGCTAATCATACTGTGCCCAGGAGCCAAAGGTTTGAGGGCTCTGGTCGTCTTCTGCATTAGAATACCAGAGGATGTGGGAACTCAGACCCATAGGCCATGTGATGCAGGGCTTGCCTGTTGGGAAAGTAAACGATCTTCTGTTTGGTTCTTTGCTTCCCACCACTCTCTTGGTTAGAATCATCAAGAGGGCATTTGTCACTCTGCTTTAGAAGCACTGCCGCTGATCTCCACCTGCCCTACCCTGCATTTTGCTGACTGGATGGAGGGATTTTGAAGTGGGCAGACCCGGGCTCTCTCAATGGCCACTAAAACTATATTCAGGCATGGTCATCAGGCCCCAGCATTTAAATAACCTGGGGTGTTTGAAGAAAATTTAGGCTCCAGATAGTATTTTGTTGGAGGGGGCAGGGCAGTGAGCAGGAATTTTGTGTGTTAATCACCCCCCAGGTGATTCTTTCTAACACTAAAGTTTGAAAAATATTTCCCTAGAGGATTCTTCTATGGGCTTCCTGGTCCCTGAACTTCCTCAGATTGCCTGCATATTGTGTGTATATGAACTTTTTTTTTTTTTTTCTGGAAAGAGTTGAAGTCCACAGCTTTCAACAACTTCTCTAGGAATCTGTGAACACAGTGCGGTAGGACCCTCTGAAGCAGGCTGGCGGGGAGACGATGACGCACCTACAATATGGGATGTCATGCCAGCTCTTCAGAAAGAGGAAAGACAGTACCTTTTCCTGGAAAGTCGTCTTTCTACTGTTGAAATAAACACTTTGCTTTGTCATTTACATAATGGGAATGAGTTCTAGGTACTGTCTTTCCTGGGTATCCATGGAAACGAGATTTGTGTTCTGAGGATAAAAGGGTGAACTTTTCTAACTATAACATAGTGATTAGTAGTAAAGACTCTGGAAGCAGACTCCTTGGGTTTGAAGCATTGCTTCAACATCTACTAGCTCTGTGATGTCATGAAAATAAGTCTGATTGCATGCCTCTATTTATTTCCTCATATGTAAAACATATCCTTCTTAAAAGTTTGTTATGAGACTTAAATGGGTTGATATACATGTAGTGCTTAAAACAGTAACTGGCAGATAGTAAGCCCTCAAGAAATGTCAGCTATTGTATTACTATTATTACTTTGTGGTTATAGTCATCAGTGAATTAATAACAACAATCATGATAATAAGCATAATGCCTAATGCCCACTTAGCAAATATGTATTATATGTTGTTTGTGACATTACCACCTCTTTTGTAATGATGCTCTCTCCCTTTTTCATTTTCATGTTTTGTAGGGCTGAGGCCCTTTCTCATCTTTAAAAAAATGTTCTTTGTTTTTTCGTATTCATTCATTACAGCATTTATAACTATACACTCAGAGTAAACACTTAGTAAATTATTGCTGGTTTTTTTTCTTTTTTTGAACTTCACTTGGTCCACAAGAAAGCAAAACCCATGACCTTGTACATGAATGTGATAAAATATTATACCGCCATTAAATATATTATAGACACAGATTTGATGACTTAGAAAATATACACAGCAAAGCAAAAAATAAAACATAAATTTCAAAAATAGTAAGATTTTAAGTTCCATGAAGGTAGAAATTTTTGTCTCCTGTTCTCTGATGTATCTCAGATATTTAACAGGACATCTAGTATGTAACAGGGACTCAGTAAACTGGTGAATCTCTTTCTATTTTTGTAAAAAATAAATAAATAATGGAAAGAAAAGGTGAAAAAAATCTGGAAAGATAGAGCTAAAATGTTACCCTTGATTATAACTGATTTTTTTTTTTTTAAAGATTTTTTTTTTTTTCCTTTTTCTCCCCAAAGCCCTCTGGTACATAGTTGTATATTCTTCGTTGTGGGTCCTTCTAGTTGTGGCATGTGGGACGCTGCCTCAGCGTGGTTTGATGAGCAGTACCATGTCTGCACCCAGGATTCGAACCAACGAAACACTGGGCTGCCTGCAGCGGAGCACGCTAACTTAACCACTCGGCCATGGGGCCAGCCCCTGATTATAACTGTTTTGATTATCATTTAAATTGTTTTGTATTTGCTGATATTTCTTTCATGAACATGCACTACTTGTATTATTTTTTTTAAAATATTTAAACTTAACAAAAAGAGATTGTGAACTCAGATTCATTATATGTAATTCTAGGCACCTAAATTTGACACACATACGCAAATCTCTCTACTAGAGTTGTTAGATAGTTTAATGAAAAAGGTGGCAAAAAATATCACTTTATGTTTTTTCTTCTGAATGTGTAATAGCAGCTGTTTCCAGGCCTTTCTTCATCAGTTTTTTTAATTGGAGAACAGACAGATATGGAGGTACTTGCAACAATAAGACTATATACTAGACTTTCTGGTGACCTATAATTCCAAGAAAGAGAACATACATATCTCAATTTAAGTATCAGACATTAGCTTGGTCTTGATATTCATCTACCCATCTACCTATCTATCTGTGCATAGAAATTCACATACGCACACACCCACACACATGCACACCCTTAGCCATATGTATAGATAGTGAGTTGAGCCTTATATTCCACCTGTGACCTCTCACCCACGGAGGTGAGTCATTAGATGGTCTCTCCTGGCCATGGAAAAGAAGTTTACTGATTTAATGGCTTAAGTGGAAGGCAACTGAAGAAGAAGAGTGAAAGGAAGAGGAGGAAACAGAAACTGAGATACAGAGAGATGGAGAAAGAGGAAGACAAAAAGAGTATGAGAGAAGCAGAGCAAGGGAGATGGAAAAGCAAGAGAGGAGTTGGGAACGAGTGAGAGGAGAGGGAGCAAGAGAGAGAAGGACAGGGGCAGGAAGAGAGAAAGAGGCTACATCAGAAGCATGGAGACCCAGAGATCCAAAGAGAGAATCATAGGAAGAAGGAGCAATCAAGGAAAGCCAGTGACAATGGAGAATTTGTAATTCATCAATGTCTTTTAAAAGTTCCAGAGTAGAACTTGATCTAGCATTCACTAGAAACTTTCCTAATATACTGATGAGATTTTTTTTTTTGTTTAAGTTTTGGTATAAGTTCTTATTTTTTTATTCATAGACATCATATCGCACTACTAAAGTACCCCTGAGATGTGTGCCAGATTGCGGGGCACAGGGGTAACACAGTAGCCACCACAGTTCCCTTTCAAAGGTATGTGCGTGTGGCTCCTGAGTTTACAAAGAAAGGATATTTCACGCGTTTTTCCTTTTTGGCTTGGAATGGGTTTGACCTTTAAAACAGTATTCACCCAAGTGGTTAGATTTCTAGGTAACCCACAAAAACTCAGGGTCCTGGTATTGGAGCTTATGTTGTAATTTAGATGTCCAATGATTTGATAACTATATAGGCTCATCTGGGCATCAAACTAGACTTGACAGTTTCATTTCTGGATGAAAACTGTACTTCAGAGCCAATGTTGAAGAGTAGATGTGGTGGCACCAAAGACTTCGATAAATTTGCCTTCTTTGACTGCAGACGCTCGACAAAAGTTGTTGGTAGCCACATATGCTTCTCTCCTCTATGGAAAAAGCAAAGCAAATTGGGAATTTTCCCTCTTTGAAGAAACTAGCATAGGTCAAACATTGTGTATTTTTGCAGTTTGTAAAAGCTACATTTTGTTTAGCTTGGGCTGCATAAAGGATTTACTCAACTAGCAATACATTTTATAGGAAATTTTTGACAGTTGTCCATTTAGGACATGAAACTATGGTCGAGGGTACAGATGGGCAAACTATGTTCCATGGGACAACTTTGGCTTGCTATCTGTTTTTCTACATAAAGTTATATTAGAACACAACCTCGTTCACTTGTTTTTGCATATTGTCTGTAGCTGTTTCTGTGATGCAACAGCAGACTTGAGTAGTTGTAGCAGAGACCACTTATGCAATGCTAAAAGTATTTCCCATCTGGCCCTTTACAGGAAGAGTTTGCTGACCTCTGGCCTAGATCATGGGGAGGGAATTTTTAACCATTCCGTTTATGTTTGTCTATGCTGTTTTGAATTTTTTTTGCCACGTGTATATATTCCTATTGTAATAAAACCATTAAAACATTTTAAATGATTGTGCTACATGCTAAGATGTAGCCTTTGCCCTTGAGGTTGCATATGCTGATGGGAATAGACAGTTATACAGACAGAAAACATTGCAATTTAATATGATAAGTGCATAATAAGTATCACAAAGATTTGTCCAAAGTGCTATGAGGACAAAAATGGGTGAAGAGTCAACTAAGCTGCCTGGGAGAGGGAAGGAGTGATTTTACAAGGAATTAATATTTGACCTGGCCTTTATACAAGACTAGGAATTGGCCATCCCAGGGACCCTTGAGAGGGGGAGAGGATACCTGTAACCATTTTCCCTCCTTATTATGAGAATTAGGTCCACCTTAGTGGTTCTCAGTACATTTAACAAGATGTGACCAGTCTTTTTATCTTGTTAGTCATTTCCATCTCGATGCCATTTGGACTCAGTCTAACAATCTTTAAATATCATGTTCGATTTCCTTTTTCCTTTTGACTATCATGTCTCTGACTAGACCAAAGAATCTGAGCTCCCAAAAAGATAAAGACTTGCCTTAAATCTTAACAAACATTTGCTTTCTCATCTCTTCACAGGAGAATTTTACTAGCATGGTTTTGACAGAGTTTTCCCTTGATATTTATTATGTTGCTGCTTCTACACAAGACAAAAATGGTTGATTCTGTCATGTTTTGGGGCCTGTGGCCTGAATCAATGTGGCTATTGGGTGCCATATGACAAGTCAGTTGTCATTTTCTATTAGTGCAATATTGTTACCCCAGGAAGTGTGATGATATGTGCTAGAGTGCATGACATCACTGTTATCTACAATCAGCCTGATATGTACATAAAAAGTGAGGGGTTGTGTACCTAAACTAGGTCAGTGCATATCTTATGATTTTAACCTTAATGTCTCTCTCAGAGCTGCGCCCAAACAAGAAAGTTAACTCTTATAAGACATTTAAAATGTTTTTCCTCCCAAGACTCCCATCCATCTCTTCTTCCCACTATGCATATTTTTATTTTTTTTTGAGGAAGATTAGCCTTGAGCTAACTGCTGCCAACTTCTCTTTTTGCTGAGGAAGACTGGCCTTGAGCTAACATCCATGCCCATCTTCCTCTCCTTTATATGTAGGATGCCTGCCACAGCATGGCGTGCCAAGCCGTGCCATGTCCGCACCTGGGATCCTAACAGGCGAACCCCAGGACCCTGAAGCAGAATGTGCGCACTTAACCGCTGCGCCACCGGGCCGGCGCCTGCATATTTTTTAAAGGTAAGTGTACATAAAAAAGTGCCCGTGTCGTCATTATACTGCTTGTAGGACTTTCACAAATGAACACACCTGTGTAGCCAGCACTCAGGTCAAGATAAGAACATCAGGATCATCCCAGAGGCCCCACTCATGTCCTTTTGTATTCAGGTCCCTGCTTCAGGATAACCTCTGTTTTGACTTCAGATAGCATAGGTTGGTTTTACTTGCTTTTATACTTTATGTAAAATTTATATAAATGGAATTCAATTCTATGTCCTTTTTTATATATGACTTTCAATATTATATTTTTTAATTTCTTCCATATTGTATTTATTTTTAAATCATATGAGCTGTATAATTTGAGAGTAATATGAATAGTTCTTTTATAAACATTCTCATGTGTGTCTTTTGGTGAACATATAGACCCGTGTCCAATTCTGAGGACAATTATATTCAGCATTAGTAGATATTGCCAAATATTTTCCCAAAGTAATTGTACCAATTTATATTCCCATGGGCAGTGAATGAGAGTTTTGGTTACCATACATACGCCTGCACTTGATATTTTTCATCTTTTTCATTTTATCTATCCTTTGATCATGAAGCATTATCACATAGTGATTTTAATAAGTCTTTCCCTGATTACTACTGAAGTCAGTTCATTTGGATATCCTCCTTTGTGAATTATTTGTTCAATTCTTTTGAATTTTATTCTGTTACCTGTCTTTCTCTTACTGATTTTTGGAAGTTATCATTTTTTGCTATATTTGTTGTTATGTATCTAATGTGGCTGAGTCGTTTGTCATATGTACATATGTATGCCTACTATGCGGTTTGACTTTTCATCATCTTAATGGTGTCTTTTAGTGCATAGAAGTTCTTAGTTATAATCTATTCCTATATAGTTAGTTGCTGTTCAGAACTTTTCAGGGACTGATTTAAGAAAACTAGCCTACATCAAAGTCATCAAAAGGTTTTCCTATATTTTGTTGTAAAATATTTATTACTTTATCTTCCACGTTTCAATGTGTAATTCATCTTGAATTGATTTGTGCGTATAGTATGAGATAAAGTGAAGATGCATACATACATGATTTTTCTCTATGGCTATACAGTTGACACAGGATTCTTCCTTGATAAGATCATTCTTTCCCCACTACTTTACTGAGTTACTTTGTCACAAATTTGTTGACTGTTTATTTGTTGATGTCTTTCCGAACTCTCCATTCTGATCAATTAGTCGGTTTTTCCTTGTATTAATATCATATTATTTTAGTTATATGGCTTCATCATAGGTCTTTATATCTACCATCTTTATATGTTTAGCAGTCTTCTGTTGTATGCTAGACAGCATAGAAAAGAATCACAGAGACTATAACTGACATTATTTTCCAAAAGAGAGGATTTCTCTTTTTCTCTGTTAGGTTTATAAGCTGGGGCACTGACCATCTTAGGCTTATCAAGGACTGACGTGGGTTTTGTCTGGGTTTCAGCTATAGCAAGACTCAATCTTTTCTGATTAGCCCCTGCTACCATGGTGGGGTTCTCCATGGCCTTTGATTGAGATTCTGGGGTATCTGGTGTCTTCAGCCCTGGAAACCGGCTAGAAATTCAGTTTTCTTCACAGATATTCAGCTTAGCTTTGATCTCCTATCCCATGCACTACTCTCCTCCCTTTCTTTTTTTTGTGGAAAATGGCTGTAGTTTGATGTCTACCAAACCTCCACCCTTGTCACTTCAGCAGTGCAAAAAATAGCCAAAATAGCTGCTAGTTTTTCCGTCAGCTAAGGAACTGTAGTTTTCTGCCTACTGTCCAGACTGGTCCTCAGACTCTAGCTTTGCCCAATATTAGGATATGCCCCCAGGTGAAATGTGATTAGATTCTCAGTATCAATTCACCATTCCTTCTAGGACTTTAGTCAATTTCCTGTGCCGGGCCCCTGCCTCCTCCTAGTGGGTTTTGTTTACTAAGCACAACAAGACTGCAGATTTGCCTCTTTGTGTTCCTGTGCATCCTCAGAATTCAGCAAACGTTTGTGGAACAAAGTAGACATACAGGTCTCTTAGAATGGAGGCAAGGAGAATAGTTAGAAGGCTAATCTGGGCAAGAAGCTATGGTGGCCAGAATTAGCAGGTTGCTTATTAAGATGGATGGATGTAAATTAAAGTGGAAAGCTTTGATACAGATTTTAGGATGTATAACAAGTAACCATGGGGAATCTAGGAAGGACGGTGGGAAAAGGAAGAGTCAAGAAAGGCAATGCCCATGCTTCTACCTATGGCAATTGAGCGGTATGTGAATCTAGGCAACTGTAAACCTTAAATGAGTTAAGTCAACAGAACTGAATTTGTAAATTCAGTTCAACCTAAGCTCTAGCTAAGATCACTCAGCTGGTTCTATCCTCTGAGTCTGCTACTAATGGAATCATTTCTGTTGCTTATCCACCCTTTCTTGAAATATCCTAATATAACTCAGTTCTCATAAAAGACTGTAAGATGTATATGTTAATTCCATGGCAAAGAGGGTTTTTAATGTTAAAAAAATACAATTGAGGGAACCATTAAATGTCTTCTGCCCCACCACAATAAAGTAACAATCAATCCCCTATACCAGCAAGTGCCCTAGTGATCTTATGAGGTGAGGGGTTCATTTATTCAAGTGGTAATGAATTAACAAATGAGTGAGAAATGAAGGCTGCCCCTTCTTTGCTGATTTTCTTCTCTCACATCTTGCTTCCTTCAAAGTTATCCTTCATTTAAGCATCTCAGAAGAGAACCTAAGATTGGAGTTGGATCTTAATGTTGGAGAGCGAGAGAGTGCAAGAGGTGGTATATAAAGAGTATAGAGAATGTGTGACTTATTGTTAGTGATTTGACCAATGTTTCACAGCAATGACTTTTAATGCTCCATTCCCACTGCAAGTTATGAATGTGGCTAATGGAAAAACGTAATTAAGAAACCAGCTTATCTTACTCTGTAAAAAGCACAACTTTTGATTGAATTGGTGGGTTTCTATTAATAGTAATAATCAACTACTAAAAGTATTAGGTTTCTATAGGTAATGACGGGGACTTTCTTTCACTGATGGGTTGTAACAGAATCCATTATTATTGTAGGTATTATTTTCTATTTCAGAATGTGTGGTGAGGTTGTTCCCAGAGTGGGCACCTCTGTGTCCCCAAGGTCTCTGTCCAGTGAATCCCTTGCCATTCTAGCATGAGCAGTTGGCTTCCACTTCAAGTGCAATTCTTCTGAAAACAGACTGCTATTTTACACGGTCTTGGTGTTACAGACTTCCGTGTGCCACTGACTTTAGACCTTCGCTGAAAGCATCTCCATGAAACTGGTAATTCGTTAAGTGCCAAGGGCTGGATGAGTTCATTCCCACCACATCAGCTGCTGTGTGATACACAATCATTTTCTCTCAGTCTCTGTCTCTTTTTCTCTCTCTCTCGCTCAATCGAAAAGTGAATCTGTTCCTTTCTTTTTGGAAAGGCTTGCCTCCACAGTTTGAACTGGACTGTGCGTTTCAGGTTGCTCACAGTCTATGAGAAAGTAACATGGAAGCCAATCCTTAGAGAAACCAACTTGCTTCCTTGAGAAGGACATTTCTTTTGTGAAAAGTGATTGCAGACTTCAGTAAAATTATATGAGGGAGAGTAAAATACCTCATTACTGGTAGGGTCAGGCTCATCCTGTTTATGAGCTCCATTTAATTAATTATTAAAGGCTAAGACATTTAGAGAAAAACTTAACAGCATTCTATTAAGGTCAAAGTGGCTAAGATTAAAATTTAAATAGTTTTAACTATCGTGTTGTTTCAAGAACGTTCTCTTCCGTTTGGGGAGGTAAACTGAGATAGGAGGTAGAGAGGTCTACAGTAAGAGTCAGGAGACTTGCTTCAAATTCCCCCTCTGCTGTCAACCTGGCTCTGTGACCTCAAATGTGACACTTACTTCCTGTAAATCAGGGGATAAAAATGCCCATTTCCAAAGCTGGTTGTGAGGAATCCATATGCTGTGAGAGTGGCTGGCACAGTGAGGGCCTGGCTCACTGTCAATGTCCAGTGAATGTTTGGTTCAATATCTGTGTCAATATTTCCTATGAGAGTTTGTTCAGGAAGTTTCTCTGAACCAGGAAGTTTTGTAAGATGCCAGTGCTCACGATTTGTGAGCACTGGTCGGGAATTCTCTTTTTAGGCTGAGGGAAGATCATCAGACCTGATCTAGAAGATTAGTTTTAGTTCTGATTTGTCCTTCACCAGTTGTGTGACACGTGCGTAAATCATATAACCTTTTTTGAATATTTAGTATCCTCATCTGGGCTATAAGCATAATACTTAATACAGTCAATACATAATACAGTTCGGGGTAGCATGAGCTCTGAGTGGCACTGCCTGAGTTTGAATCTCAGCTCTACTACTTACTAAATGGTAACTGTTGGCAAGTGACTGAAACTTCTCTGTGGATGTTTCTTTATCTATAAAATAAGCATAATGATAATAACCACCTCATAAGATCTCCAAGAGGCTGACATGAATCGACACATGGGAAATGTTCTAGCAGAGTGTCTGTCACATGATATGTGCTCAATAAATGTTAATTGGGATGATTTTTATTTCTTCCTAGCCCTTGCTTGAATGAAACCACCAAACATGGAAACTAGAATGCTGAGTGCACTGTCAATATAGTGTTAATGTCATGACAGTTCTCTGAAGAAAAAGAAAACCTGTCTGATGTTCCCAGTTATGTCTTACCTGAATTTTTTTCTCATTTTTTCTTTCCCCTGATTCTTTGTGCCAGAGTAGCAGCAACTACAGCAATATTAGCCACTATAGTCCAGGGCCAAACTGCCAGAAACCAGCATGAAAGAGATCACCTTCCTCCCCACCCTGCCACTGTGCCCCTGGGTTTTCTTTGGCAGGAGTGCTTCACGTATTTCCTCAGAAGCCACATAGCTGTGAGCGCAGCAGTTTTCCTGGAACCAGCGTCAGGAGGTCCCTGCTTCCCTGTGGCAGGCTCCTGTTCTCACTGAGGGTATCAAGAGTTTCTTCATCCAAGTGGAAGCGCATGGCCTTTCCCTTCCTGTTTCAGCAGCTCCCACTCCCAGCCTCAGACCCAGTCAAGACAAGTGGGGCTGCTGCATGGAGTGAGCCTCTCTGAGCCCCTGAGGGAGGTTATAAGAGCTTCTCAGAGAACAAAGCTTTGGACTGGACTTGGCTTTGCTGTGATCCATTTTCCCGGCAAACCATGGTGTTGAATGAAGTTAAGAAGATGCTCCCTGCAGATTGCAGTCCGGTCACAAAGGCTGAAAGTTGAGGGGAAGTGGCCATTGTTCCCTCCTGTTTTATCACTCCAGGGTCTGTCTCCTTGAATCTTTGTTGGAGTTATTGGTATCCTGGCTTTGTCCATGTACCCTGGTATTTGAGTACTGGTGCTCATAGCACTAGTAAAAAGGGAAACCTAGAAAAAAAATCTAAAGAATAAAATGAAAGTCATTTGTAACCCATCTATTTGTAAAGAAAATAAAATTATGTTTTTATACCTTATACTTTGGTTGTTTCCACATATATTTTGATGTGTTTATGTTTAATTATTGAAATTATGTGACACATGTGTTTCTGTGGTTCTTCATTTTGCTCTCTTACTGAACATTATGTTGTTTTTTCTCATGCCATTACCAGTTATTTATAAGTGTTATCATAATTGTCGCATCATAATGTATTGTTGAATGAATACACTATAATTTACTTAATGAACCCCCTGTTGTAATCCTTAATTTGTAGCCAGTCTTGAGGAGCTTTAGGGCTATTCTCTATGAGAAATGGAATACAGGAGAGGACGACACCTTGAGATTCCCATTGTAGGGTTTTCCTTTTCACACATTGGGGTAATCTTTTCACCCCTTTCTTCTTTTCCAAAGTGGGCAGAGTTGACAGGATGTGTAGATCAGATCCTACCAAAAGCTGAAAAAACAGGCTGATTCATGTGTGTGTGTATCTGCACTTTACAAATTCTTCTTTAAAATACTATTCTGGTGATTTCTGTACTTAAGAAGTTTGGGTTGTTTAATTTACTGATACCAACTGCGCCCACCTAGCGCTTGAGCTACGTCTCTCTTCTGACATCAGAGAATTTTCTTCATCAAGGAAATTCAAATATCAAGAAATCACTGGCTTTCAATGTCAAGAAGAAAACTTTTAATACACTTGAACCCAGAGCCGGAAATCAAAGAATCCCAGACATGTCTTCCATTAACATAATCTGGGGCTGCCCAGTTTGTTAACTTTGAGCATAACTTTGGCAGCAGGAAGGCTCTGCCATCATGTAGTCAGATCAGTCGTCTGGGGTAGTTGCTCAGGGGGCAGTATCCACACTCCTCCGCAGACTTACAGAACCAGCCACCAAAATAGAGAATAGGAATCTATATTTTTAACAAACTCCCCAAGTGAATTTTGTCAGGTAAATTTAAGAAATGGATCATGTCCCCTACACAATAAAAGATTTCTAGGCCATCAACTCAGCCTGAAAGACGATTGCCTTACCTTGTCCTCACACTTCTATTTCCGAGGAGTGTTAGCCTCTTAGATATTGGGTTTTTCTTAAAGAATTGTTTCATCTTTTGTAATTTTCAAAATCATGATTGGCAAACAGTAGCTTCATAAACCTGTAGCAAGGCTGATGAAGGAATTTTTGTAATGCAGAAGTGATCATTTTTGAAAGAAACATCCCACATCTCCCCAAAGGCACTGCCACTAATAGAGAACCAGCTGCATTCCTCAGTCACAGGCCAATACCACTCTTGTGGAATGGATAAAAACTGTGTTATCGCCTATGGGGACTGGCTGATTTGAGGCAGTAGCATATGGCTGACTGTTAAAACAAATCAAAATAAAACCAAACAGAATGTTCTGGTGGCTTGGCCCCAATAGAATTTTCAAAAGCCAATACAAAAGGCTAAGCCCGGATGCAGCCTCACTCCATCTGTGCTTCATCTCCAGCCCAGAGAAACTTGAGCCTTCGTGGGCCTAGTGTACTGGGCTGCTTCCAATGCACTGTTTGTCCAGACTTTCCTCTTGTAACAGGTTTCTTTTTGTGCGGATGAGAAACTACTCATTGTGTATCCTCGTGTACCTATTAGAAAGGATGAAAAGTCTTCCACTAACATGACCCACTGGTCCCAGTAGTGAGGGTACCCAGATGTGATGGGCAGGTCCTCATGGTGGTCAGCTGCCATAAAGAGGAGTGAATGGTCTCTGTTCTTCCCCTTCCTACATATAATTTCAACTACCAAGGAAAGTAGATCTTTAAACTTTTATGGTCCTAATGCAGACAAATGTGGTAGATAAGAATTATCTTATGAAAAAGCAGTGAAGGGAAAAGGTATGAGGAGCAGGAGTGGGAGAGAGTTACAGCCGGTCTTCTCTACTCTTCGCATTTAAAAAAATTGGGAAGTGCAGGGCGAATCTTCCTCAAGCAAAAAGAGGAAGACTAGCAACAGATGTTAGCTCAGGGTGAATCTTCCACAGCAAAAAAAGAAAAAAATTAAGAAGTAGGATAAGCTTAATAATAAGAATAGATTAATGCAAAAACTTTTCTTTGTTGAGCCACCTCCAGGAGACATTCCTGTTCTCTATTCCCTAAGTATTGTGAAGCTGTTGGATTTTGTGGGTGAGAGTTGTGGGTACCTGGCTTCTAGCAGAGCAGGAGCCACAGTAAAGTGGGGACATCCCTCCATGAAGTGGTGTCCCCTATAAAAATTGCAATGGACCTCAGGGCCATTTGCCCATTGCATATATTTTCTGGAGCATTAAGGAAATGACAAGCATGTTTCTTATGTATGTGCCCAGTTCTCCAGTGAAAGAGGAGAGAGGCGGAAATGGCCCCTGTAAGTTAGCTCTGATCATGCTGGGTCCATGAAACCCTTCACAAAAGCAGCTGGTCCCTCCCGGAGTCTGGGTGTTAGTCAAGCCCAGACTCTTTCAGTAAAGGGTGTAGATACTGTGGAGATGGCCAGCTGGGTTCCCAGAAGCAGGGTTTGAGGGAACAGACCCTAAGTAAGAGACCCTAAGTAAGAGCAAACAGACCATAAGTGAGACCAAAGCCGCAGGTCGCAACTGGCACAGACACAGGGCAGACCAAATGGGCCCAGACATAACAGGAGCCAGAGGGACAAAACTTCCAGAGGCAGAGCAAAGTAGGTGGTCATAAGTCTCACAAAACGCAACTGTCAGAAGTCAAAACGGCAGGCCTAGCAAGCAGAGTGTGGCCGGGAGTAAGAGGTCTCTTTCAACCTGGGTAGCCACTTGTTTCATCCCAGGAGCCTTTGTCTACCTCATAAGGGAAGAGTACCATTTGGGCCTTATGTGTGGTATTAAATAAAAGCACCCATGAGGAATGAGGGTTGATGGGAGCACTCGTCTCCCCCTCCTAAAGGAAGCATTGCTTGGGATTCTCCCTGCTGGATGCTTCCTAGATGGTGGCAAAGCAAAGACTCCTGCCTCTCTGGAGTCCCAGCACTTAACTTGTTTATGTGTGTGACCCCAGCATCCCCATGCCTCTCACACACGGGAGCTTACACTACAGTTCTCAGCGGAGGCTGGTTCTCTCTGTCTGCCCCCCTGAGAAGTGGTCAGAAAGGATCTCAAAGAACAGGGGCATCACCATGCTCTCAGCAGAGAGGCCAGACCAACCTTCAAACAGCACTGACTCATTGCTACATTTTTTTAAAGCATGCTTTGGGGTGAAAGGGAAAAAAGTTAACATCTCAGAGTCCTGACATCCTCTACTCTTCCTCTCCTTCCTTCCTTCCTCCCTAATTTTTTTGGGGAGGTTTCAAACTCTAAAAATGTCAACATAATGATAACTAAACTACTCATTTCACATTTTCTTGCAAACTTTTCATTATTTTTTCTTTTGTGGTTGTTGAGTATGATCCAAGAATAAAATCACTGCACCAATTGAATGCCCACTTGGAGCTGAAAATTTGGATGGGGGAAGGCTTGGAAGCCGTGTGGCTCTGGCCGGTGATGGTAAAACGGTCAGTGCTCCAACGTAATTACGTTCCAGGTGAATATTCATGACGGCCTAAGTGCCATGACATTGTATGTCTGATCAGTAAATACAATAGAAAGGCTGCGCTTCCTCTCAGTCCTCTCTCTTTGCCCCCAGAGCTGTCTCCCTCACTGTTGGATGAGCTGGATTCAAGCGTTGGCTGTGCATGTTGGAGAATTTGCTATTGATGAGGTGTCTGTGCAGAAGTTTTGCAGACAGAAGAACACTCCCCCGACCCCCCGATCCTGCCCCAACTTGAAGAGAGAACTCTGGCATTTCCTCAATCTGTCTGGCTTAATTGATTGTAAAGCTTGTTTTCTTTTCTTTTTATTCCACTTTTTCTCCTGATTATGGAAGCAATACATATTAATGTTATAAATATCAAGCAATGTAAATTATAGAATCTAATGTGACAGTCACCCATGATTAAGCCGCCACCTATAGATAACCACCATTCACTAATATATAGTTTTCCTTTGATGATTTCAAGAACATATTGAAGGATTGTGTATGTGTTTATAAAATAACGTTTAAATACACAGCCATGCACATGCACAGAAATCAGTCCATACAATGCATATTATGAAACTTGCCTTTGTTCCCTGACAATAGATTTGTCATTTTTTCTATCAATCCATGCAGCTGTACCTCATCCTTTTTTTTTTTTAAAGTAACAGATTTTATTTTTTAGAGAAGTTTTAGAGTTACAGAAAAATTGAGTGGAAAGAACAGAGTACCCACATAACTGCTCTGCTCCTCACACACACAGCCTCCCCCACATTCAACATCCCACAGTGTAGTGATACACTTGTTACAATCCATGAAAAGACATTGACACAGCATTATCTACCACTCATTGTGTTGTGTATTCTCTGGGTTTTGATAAATGTATAATGACATGTACTCACTATTATCACATCCTACAGAATACTTTCTCTGCCCTAAAGAATCTCTGTGCTCTACCTATTTATCCCATCTTCCCCTGAACTCCTGGAAACCACTGATCTTGCTATTGTCTTCATAATTTTGCCCTTTCTAGAATGTCATATGTTTAGAATCATATGGTATGTATCCTATTCAGATTGGCATCTTTCACTTTGAAATATGCATTTAAGAATCCACTATGCCTTAATGTGGCTTGATAGCTCATTTCTTTTTAGTGCTTAATAATATTGTATTGTGTGGATGTACCAATTTGTGTATCTATTCACCTACTGAAGAACATCTCCGTTGCTTCCAAGTTTTGGTAATTATGAATAAAGCTGCTGTAACCATTCAGGTGCAGGTTTTTGTGTGGACATAAGATTGCAACTAATTTGGGTAAATACCAAGGAATGTAATTGCCGAATTGTATGATAAGAATATGTTTAGTTTTCTTTAAAAAAAACCCCCAAAACTGCCAAACTGTCTTTCAAAGCAGATTGAGCCTTTCATGGATCATTTCTTTGGTTTTTCATTAAAAAATCATTGTCAAACTCAGTCATTTAGGTTTTCACCTGTTATCTTCTAGGAATTTTATAGTTCTGTGTTGTTCTTTTAGGTCTCTGATCCATTTTGAGTTATTTTTTGTGAAAGGTGTTAGGTCTGTGTCTAGATTCATTATTTTTTTATTTATTTTTTTAAAGATTTGTATCTAAGCTAACACCTGTTGCCAATCTTATCTTTTTTCTTCTTCTTCTCCCCAAAGCCCCACAGTACATAGTTGTATATTCTAGTTGTGAGTGCCTCTGGTTGTGCTGTGTGAGATGCCTCCTCAGCATGGCCTGATGAGCACTGCCATGTCCACACCCAGGATTCGAACTGGGAAAACCCTGGGCCGCCGAAGTGGAGCACGCAAACTTAATCACTTGGCCACTGGCTGGCCCCAAGATTCATTATTTTGCATGTGAATGTCCAGTTGTTCCAGCATCAGTTGTTGAAGAGACTACCCTTTCTCCACTGAATTGCCTTTGCTTCTTTGTCGAAGATCTGTTGACTATATTTCTGTGGGTCTATTTCTGGACTCTCTATTCTTTTCTGTTGATCTATTTGTTTATTCTTTTGTCAATACCACACTGCCTTGATTATAGTAGATTTATAATAAGTCGTAAGTCAAGTAGTGTCAGTCCTCCAACTTTATTCTTTTCCTTCAATATTGTTTCAGCTATTCTGGGTGTCTTGCCTTTCCATATAAACTTTAGAATTTATTTGTTGATATCCATATCACAACTGGAATTTTGATCTTAACACTATTGAGTCTTCCTATCCATGAACATGGAATATCTCTCAATTTATATAGTTTTTCTTTGATTTCTTTCAACAGAGTTTGGTAATTATTCTCATATAGCTCTTAAACATGTTTTGTTAGATTTATACCTAAGTATCTCATTTCTTTGATCCTAATGTTACCTCATCCTGTTTAATGGCTGCAAAATAGTCTTTCATGTGGCTGTATTTAAGAACTCTCGTTAATTCTTAAGTGCATCTTTAGTTTGGATGACTTTGAAAGGTGAACAAACAAAAGCATATCTTTGGCCATCCACTAAAGCAGAGGTGGTGATATATTACTTGTTCAAGCTGGAGACCCAGAAAATGAAGGAAACCAGGCTGTATTTATGACCCAAGATGACAATTGTCAAATAAATCACCATAAGTAGCAGCAAACTAAATTGCACAAATAGGGCGAGCCTACCAAAAAAAAAAAGTACCTAAAAACAACTTAGCCAGATAGATAGGTAGATATTTTTTCTCATGCTCTTCTAGGAACCACTTATTCAAAATACCATAGTGAAACCTAAATACTCGTCTAGTTCTTGGGTTATATTTGTAACCAATCCAGGGAAGCTTAAAGTGATGTTTCACAATAGTAGTCTAAATTTTGATTCATTAGAGATTATTTTGGGATGCCTTTGATTTATATTTGCACGTATCTTTAATGTACTCCATAAGATTAGACTTTAAAGGAGGCTTCTCCTTGAACATTTATGAAGGGATTTAATTTATTATTTGTCTGGTGTCTCCTTTAAAGGTCTGGAAGGCTCCTCTTTAGGATTCATGCAGTTGTTTCTACGATATCCTGAAGTCTCTTCCATCCCACCTGCTCAGGAAGTGTGAGCCCTGAATTGTAGCTGATTTGAAGTTTAAACAGACTGTAACTCAAGTGTGATGGCAACTCCACTGTTTGTTCACCAGGCTGTTAAGCTTGTCATTTCCCAAGGCAGCCTACAGAGCAAAGTTTTATTTAATTGTTCAAGCACAAGAAATAAAAATATCCAGGTGCCCTGCTTGTCTGAAGCTTTTCGCCTGGACCTTGTCAGCAGTTAGCATTTAGCTTAGAGAGAAATAAACTAGGCGACATGACCTGTGAAGATGGAAGACCACAATAAAGTTATAATACACAAGATCTCAAAAGGATGATTTGAGGATGAAAATCTTGCATGAAAGAAATGTTCTTCCTCACTTTTACATAAATAATTAAAAAAAATATTTGGAGAAAATGGTCATTAGGCTAAAACTACAAAATAAATACAGATGACCAGACTCTATTTCTTTGACACATTACTTTCTCCTTTTCTTAAAGTTTTTTGTACAAGACCAGGAATTAGTACAGTCTAGCAGTAATGGTACTGGATTCCAACAATTACCAGTCATTCTCATCAGGTTGATTCAGAGTGGGAAATTTTGACAGGAGATTTAAAAGGAACTGAGAGTGTGATCACCAATCCTGAGCAAGATTTTGGCATTGGTGTTCATCAACCATTGGTGAATTTCCAGTTCCTTGGGAGAAGTGTGATGGAATTCTCACAAGGATCTTGTCTGAGGCACTTTGATGCACTGTTTAGCAATAGCACTAGCACTTTTGCCTTTGTGGAGATGGATGAGTATAAGAGGAAGATGTGTTGGGCTATTTTCAAGGCTCTACCGTAGTTTTTAATTACAATGATAGTTAAGGGTGTCGATGTTGAGAATTGAATAATATGCATAGTCTGTAAAGCCACAGATATCAGGAAGATGAGGCTCATGAGTAGGTGGGCAGGATCAGGTGGGAGACTGAGAAGTGACCACCATCCCTAAAGGGGAAGCAGATGTCCATCTCCAGCAAAGTGTTTCAATACGCCAAAGAGAGCTCAGGAGAAGAGCTGAAAAACTTCAAGTTTGTTTTTAAAGCTCACTGTCGGCTTAAGCAAGTGATTTGCTTTGGTCAATAGAATGTTAAGAGGTATTATTTATGCAGAAACAAGAAAAACTGCTTGTATGGGTCCATCTCCTCTTTTGGAATCCCGCTGGCATGAGTACAAGCCTAGGATAACCTGCCTAGGGTGAAAGGCCACAAGAGAAATGTGCCCTAAACAACCAGCATAGAGCCAGCCAACTTCCAAACATAAGGGAGCCCAACCAACATCAGCAGAACCAATTACACAGCTATAGCTAACTGCGGGCACATGGTGAGCCCAGCTGAGCCTGGTCTATATCAGTGGAATTGCTCAATCACCCCATAATTCATAAGCAAAAATTAATGTTGATTGTTGTATAACGCTGAGGTTTTATGGTTGTTCTGGTTAGACAGATTTTTTTGTTTGTGTGTCAGGAAGATTGGCCAACACAGCATAGCTTGATGTGTGGCACTATGTCTGTGCCAAGGATCCAAACCTGTGAACCCTGGGCCACCAAAGCACAGAGTGAGAACTTAACCGCTACACCACCGGGCCAGCCTCGGTTAGAAAGCTTTAATGTGGCAATAGGTAACTGGTACACCAGTCCATGGAATGCCATCAACGAATGTTAGCTATATAAATTCATATTTCATTGATTCTAAGGTGCTTTGATGATGGTGCCATCTTGATTTTTTCCAGAAGCTGTCTCTAGAAAGTTTTCACCTAATAGCACTATAACTGCCACCTGTCTGACAATGACTATTGCATTCCGTCATTCTTAGATGCATCCTGAATTTCAAAGATGTTAAAATGCAAAAATCCTGCTTATTGTAGAAAATTTCACCAAGACTTCACCAAGCGTAGCTGAAGTCCAGTTCCTTGGAGCCAGTGTGCTGCAGAGATGAAGGTCGTCAGCGTGATACAATACAGAATCAGAATTTCAGGTTCATAGAGAACAGCAGGACCCGGAGATTGTGTGGCCAACAGTCCCCTCCATTAAAGCAAGTCACTGCTGTCCTGTTTTATCTCCTAGCTGACCAGAGGAGGAACAGTTTGGGCGACCCATCAGGGTCCTCCAAGTTGCCTAAACATCACAAGGACAAAGATTTCAGAAACATAGCTTTCTGTCACACTTAGAGTTTGAAGGGATAAAATATGGGGTCCCCTAGGGTCTCCTTATGCTGAATTGGGGCAATGTTTTATTAAGCTCCCCATAAATAGCATTAAGATAACAAGGGAGACTTTAAATCCTACAGTTAAAAACATTCATTGTATATTTTGCTTTTTATTGTTTCTATCCAGATGCAAATTAATATTTTATTTTGTTACCTAAATCTTTTAAAATTTTTAATAGAATGGGGTATAGGGGGTTAATGCTGGACATTTATACTTTTAATAGACGTTCACAAGCATTACAAGAAAATCAAAACTGTCATTTCATTGTTATATGTTAATTTGGACCAAAAACATTCCCCCGGTTGAGTCCTATCTCTGGCTCCAAATAATCTTCATCTGTTGAAAAAAAAAATCATATTCTCCTTCCAAAAACAAGCTTCTCTAAATCACCTTCTATAGACTCTGAGGGTGTCCCCAAGCTGTTTGAAACAAGAATGGTGCTACAGGGATCCTGATTGCCCCTTTCATGGTCAAAATCCTGAAGGGGACAGCTCTCAGTCAAGAGGAATTAGCATACTGTAGCTGAGTGCTGAGCTGATTCTGAACCCTCTTTCTGCCAAGATAGTCCTCTTACTGCCTTGTGCCTATGTTTAAGAAAGTGCCTTTGGCATTATTAATTATAAGGCTTGAGAATCAAGCTACTGATTTATCCTCATTTTCTGAGATATAGCTTTGATTTCCCGCCCAGATGCCTTGTAGTTCCCTGGAAGGGCGAATGTACTACCAGTTGGGGTGGAGAGAGCATGGTTTGGGGGTCAAAAAGAACTTGACCCAAATTCTGGCTCCACTGGCTGTGTGATGTCGGCTAAGTTCTCTGGTTCTGAACCTCAATTTCTTCCTTACTTAAAAGGTATGGTGGTGATAAATAATATTGCCTTAAAGGTATGGTGAACTTTAGAAAATCTAAGATACAACAAACACCTGTACATGGAGAGGTTGATTACCATTCTACCGTCTTTCTTTTCCGATCCCGAGCTTCTCTCTCTGGACCTGGCTACAGCTGCTACACTTTGATGTCAAACATCTGCCGGAATATCCAGGTTTGCTCACTCTCAAATGGCACAAGTTCATGTTCTTCCCATTTGGTGGGGCATTCCGCTTTTTGATGGACTTCTCTGAAGTGACCACCAGCCTAGATTAACACTGCTTATCTTACTGTTTGACACAATTTCTCTGTTTGTGAGTGTTTATGTTGCTGACCATCCCAGTGGGCATGCTGGGATCTCTTTCCCTTCTCAGGGGAACCATGAGACCCACTCCTTATTTCTTTGCAGCCCTGGCCTCAGCAGCAACCAGGTAAGGAAGACTGTGGATGCACCAGTGCAGCCCATTGCTATCCCTGGGAGCCTCGTTCAAAGAGAACTTGATATGGAAGTTGGGTCACCTGTGTCACCTTTATATAAGAAAAAAAGGTGACATTGTCTGGATCAGGGCCATTTGACTCCACTGGGATCACTGTAAACATTGACATCAAGTTCTCTGGAAAGTTCATGTGTCAACACAGAATAAGAGTGAATATTTAGTGAGATTTTCTCTGTGTCAGGCTCTCTTCTAAAGGCTACACATGTATGATTCCATTTAATACTCACAACAGACCTACGGTTTGAGTGGTATAGTAGCTCCATTTTACATATGTGGAAACAGGTTTAGAGAAACTAAGTGACTCCCAGAAGATTGTATAGTTACTGAGTGGCAGAGCCAGTATTTTACCTCAGGCAGTTGTCACTCCACAACTCTTTCTGTTTTCCTCTAATTGCAGCCATCCTCAGGGGGGCTCTGGTCATTTTCAGACTCAAACAGACTTCCAGATGAACTGGGTGTGTTGGAGGAGTTCTGGGGAGCTGGGAGGAAAGGGACATCCATGTTTCTGTTATGAAGAAAACTGCGTTTGCAGCCACAAGTGATAAAGTTCAGAACCCTGTTAGGCTTTCTCAGGGGTCAAGAACAGCAGAGTTTGAGGCACACTCAGTCAAGTATCTGATGGCAGGGAGAGGACTACATTCCCACAGTCAAGTCTTTGGGCATCAGTGGAGGAAATGCCTTGTGGGTAGAAAGGGGAAGACAAGTCTGCATGCCCTTCCCTCTCCTGGACTCCACCCTCTCCCCTGTGACATAAGGAATTAGAGGACAGATCTGAGCCAGATCTGATGCTAATTAGAAGAAATGTTCCCTCATTGCTATATGAACAATGTTCATTAATTAAAAGAGAATTCTCTCAGTGACTATAAAAATTAAAATAAGGGCATCAGGAATAGTATATCCTGAAGCAGAAACACATCATAGTTATTTCTATTCTTGCACTTTAGTATCAAACTATATTATTTGAAACCGTACCCACTCTAGGAGATTTTAAGATCCCTCTATTTGCCTCTTCTTAGGAAACTTCATACTTAGCTTTGAATCCTTGGGCTGTGGGGTCATCTAACAGCTTTTCCTATTTTTTGGCAATGTCAGGAAGTGAAAACTAATTATTCTGGCTCTCATCAAGGAGAGGTGGCAGAGGGAGGTTGAACTTCCCTTCTGCCAATATCTCACGTCTTGGAGAATTCTCCTAAATAGGAGATGGAATGCTACAGAAACAGAGGAGGAGAAGTGGTGAATGCTAACCAGTGAGCAACAAAATTTTTCTTCTAGAAACAAATGTAAAGACTACATATATTATGTGTATGTGTGTTTGTGTGTATGTGTGTCTATCTTGGCCTTATATAACACATAGGTTCTGAAAAGCTATGTTTAAAACGTCTCATTTCAGTTGAAAAAGGGTAACCATCTATTTGCAATAATTTGGGTGCTGCATCTTTTCACAGCTAGTAATGCAACAGAGAGCCTCAAATTGATTTTCTTTAAAAGTAGAATTGCCCCATAATGGCTTTCTTCAAGGGAAAGAAGCTGAATATGTAATTGAGCTCCTTTCGGGAAGGAAATTCTGAATTCTGCCAGCAGGAAGCTCCTATCTTGAACAGATCTTGATGGAAAATTCCATCACAGATCCCATTACTTCAACCAGTTATCTCTTAAGAACTGAATGTACTGGAATCCCTTTCTCTTTTCTTTTTCTCCATATGTGAGCATGTGTGTGACTCTTCTTTGCGACAAGGCATGCTATCTCAACTCTGACTAGAATGATTGATTTTATCCTGTTTTCCAAGGAATTAAATAAATCGTTTTTGTTACTTAAGTGCCTGCAAGGAGCCCCTACATTTTCTTTAAAGTCTAGTTCTGGTGATGAGGCTTTTCTTGAGGACCACCAGCCCAGGGCACATTTTTCCTTTTCCAGAAATCCATTGGGGCACAGAAATCTCACGCTTGATACCTCTGTTCTCTTTTCCTTTCCTACATGTGGACCACACATCCCCTCCTAGACTTTCTGGCCATTGTTAAGGGCTTTTGATAAAACTGATAATCTGACCTGATACTCAGGGAAATTGATACTGTTATTTGCTCTTTGTGAGTGTGGATTACAAGGATGGAAAAAACTTTCCCCTCTCTTTATCCCTCTCAAGAAATATCAATAAGTGTTAACTGTGGGTTTTATGGGCGCCTCTGAGAGTCTGTCCACATGAATCGACCATCAAAGGTAGCAATAACCAAAGCCCAGAGCCTCTGGCTGGCCTGTAAATCACAGAAATTTAGGGGGCTTCTAGCCCCATGGAACTCAAGCTTGGCAATTTCAAGGCCTAGTCAAATTTTTTAGTATGGCAAAATCTGGGGCTGAATTTGCTAAGTTACCACGTTAAAATGAAAACAAGATAAAAAATAAACAAAACACCAAAGCTAAACTTCCAGCAGTTAACAGTGGATTTCAGAAAAGAAAGGATATCAACAAAACAACAAAAGGATGAACACACATAATCTCAAGTGAAAGGACAATCACTTATTTTGAGCAAATTTAGCTTTATGAAAAACATACTTCATTTTCTCATATTTTTTCCTTATATTTATAACATACATCATTGAACCCTTCAACATTACACTGTACAATAAGAATAACTCTCACAAATTTAATGGTGAGTGAAAGAAAGATATAAAATAGTTCATACTGTATAGTTCTATTTATAGAAATTATATAAACAAGTGAAGCTAACCTCAGCAGATAGGCGTCAAGGCAATGCCTTATAATTGAGGGACAGATGGGAGTGTCTGGAAGGCAGTGAGGGAGAGTACATTTTTAGGGTATGAGTAATGTTTTGCCTCTTGATTCAGGTCATGTTACACAAATCAATTCATTCTGTGAAAATTCAAGCTGTATACTATTTTATGTGTAATCTGCAGTATATTATGCTTCAATTAAAATAAATTAAAAAATAAAGTATACCTCATCATAGCCTATATAGACTTACAGGCATTTGAAAATCACTGATCAGTTTGGTTTCCCTTTCGACAGATGAGGAAACTGAGAACCTGAGAAGGAGACTACCTTGTTCAAAGTCATGAAACAAATGAGTAATCCAACTGGGAGCTGAGTCCAGGCTTCCCTGGGTTAGTCCAGGGCCTTTGCCATGCTGCAGCCTTCTTGATCCTGAGATAATCACCGTACTTGAGGCCTCTCTGCCAGGAAGGGCCCAACTTGTATTAAGGAGCTTGTTCAGGTGCCAGGCACTCAGTAGCCACTAGAACGGATGTTGGTGTCACCCGTCCTCACCCAGGCAGCTGGGGTCTTCTTGCTAGATAGCTGGCTCTTTCATACTTGTACATCTTTGGGCCATTTTATTATCTCCTTAAGAAAAGAAATTGCTTCTACCTTGTTCCAAGACAAACTCCACTCCTTGAAAACTTGGAGCTCTCCAACTGTTCTTGTTGTATGTTCTCTTCTCACATTTGCACCATTTATCTCTTTCGTCCTTCTGGGTCCTTCCCCTGTGCCTACAGATACACTCAATATTTTTCTGTCTTAGAAAATAGACAAGATAAACAAAAACAAAGAAAAGCAAACAAAAGTAGCCTCTATCTTTGTCTCTGTTAGTGAGTCATCAGATATGTATTGAGTGCCCACCACGTGTCCATATGCCAGCCCAGCCCATAGTCATGCAGGCTCAGCCTCCCTCTCTCGTTACTTCTTTACTTCTTCAATTTTTTGAAGAAGACAGGTGATCATTAGTTCTTCCTACGCCTCATCTCCACTTTTTTCCTGAGTCCATGGCTATCTGGCTTGCAGTTGCACAGATCTGTAGACACTGTTCTTTTGAAGGAGACCCATGTCTTCTTCATAGAACGTCCCTACATCCTAATTTTCCTGGGATAGTTATAGTATACATATGTGGTCCTGCAGCTCATATTAATGGATCCTTGTTTTTAAATTGGCAAAAATCACACAAATTGGAGGATACATTGTGTGCTCAACACTACCTCTTGGTCACCATATAAATGGGTGTTACTGAGTCTTTGTTCTCACTGACACTTGTCACATTGGGCACATGTTTATAATGATTATGAGCATAGGCTTTGGCATAGAGCCCTGATTCAATTCCCAGCTGTCTTATGTAGGAGCTGTATGATCTTAGACAAGTTAATTAATCATTGTGATTGTCAGTTTCTCCATCTGTAAAAAGAAAATAGTAATAATAGTACCTACCTCATAATGTAGTTGCACAAGTTCAACAAGAAAAGTATCTACAGTGTGCTGTGCAATGCCAGGCACAGAGGTAGCATTCAGTAAGTGGGACCAGTTCTCATTGTATCTTCCTTGTTTGAATCTAATTCACGTTTTCCTATAGTGGCCTCTCATCTCCGATGATGTTTCTTGAGATCCTTCTGTCCTCTCACCTTTTACTCACTGCACACTCACTGTACTTTCCATGTTTACAGTTTCTGTGCTTGACACTGCACTAGTGCTTATGGTTAAGCCTCTGGGCTGAGCAGCCTGACCTGCATTCATTCCTCCCTCTCCCCTGCCCCGATGGAAGAGTCTGTGCTTAGTCCTGCGCATTCGTCCTCTCTGGAGCCCTCACAAACCCTCCCCTTTCCTTCACACCTCCCTTACCCTAATTCAGATCTTTGATCCTTCTTTCTGACCTACTGGAATAACTTAATTACTTTTCTTGCCAACCATATTCCCCCCTCAATCTATTGCCCATGATAAAAGAGTTGAATTTTCCTGAATCAGGTTTCTGATCATGCCACTCTTTGACACTAAGTACTCCCACAGTTCCTCATTTTCTATTGATTAGATTTCAAAATTTAAGTTCTGCTATTCAAGCTCTCCCATATCTAGACCCCACTTACCTTTCAAACTTTACTTCTCGTTTGCACACATTGCTGTATTGAGTGGCCCAGCCTGAAGGACCTGTTCAATCTTCCTCATGTCTGAAGTACCCCATCGAAGACATTGTTTCCGTTCTTCTGTCCATCTCAATATCCTCCCCTCTCCAAATGCACACCTTCTACCATCCTGTACAGTTCGACCAAGGTGTCATCTTTACTTTGACTGCCCTGATATGTCCTCCGTCTCTAAAATGGTAGAATTTTCTCCATCCTGTGCAACCCTCTGAGATATTGTCTGACTCTTCCCGACAGATGCAACACTTTTCTACCTTGTGTTCTGTCTAAAGACATTTTTTTCCCAAAAGAACAGCACCTGCATGTGCTTGCTTTCCTTGTCTGTCTGTCCTCTGCTTTTCTTTGTGCGGTTTGCATCACTATGTCCAGGGGAGGGAGGAGGGTTGCTTGATTTCACTAACCTCATTGTGCACAAGAATTGAACCAGGCTCTGTGGAGGCCACTGCAAAAACCATGAAGAGCTCTATTCCTGCCTTGGAGGAACATAAAGCTGAATGAAGGAGCAAGAGTGCACACATGAAAATGACTTAGGAACATTTTCAGAGCAGCACATAAACAGGTGCAGATTAATGAAGTGCCCATGGAGTCTATAAGTGAGGGGATGCATAATACGGAGAGCTCATCGGCCTTGTGACATAGTGGATGAAGTTTTGGCAAAGAAGCAGTGATTTACAGAAGGAGCAGAATGAAGGGAGGCACAGGATCTGTCAAAAAAGAGAGGGAAGGTTATCCTGGAGGGTAGGAGTGACTGGGCAGGGTGCTGCCATTTCTGTTTCCTCTACCGCCTGAGGAGAAAGCCTGGCTTTCTCCTGGAGAAGTTTAGGCGCAAATCAAAATATCACCAGGTCTCAGTTTAAACACTGAGAAAATGAATCCTTCATGTTTGGTAGTAAGAACATGCACTTGGAGTCAGATATGCTGGGTTATATCTTCTTTTTACTTACCAGGTGTGTGATCCTGGGCCCATCACTCTACCTCTCTAATCCTCAGTTTCCCCAAAAGTCTTCAGCACAACTTGGGGTTCAGAACACAGGGTCTGGCCATAGACTAAATTCTACCACTCCTAAGTGTTGACTGTATGACTGGGAAAGTCTCTCAACTTCTCTGAGCTTCTTCATCCTAATGGGATAGCCATGAGAATGACTGAAATAGTGTACATGAAGGTTCTGCCATATCATGAAAGGTCGATGCACTTTAGATAATATTATCAACATTCTTCATTACATTCTGAGAATTAGTATCCTTTTCTATAAAATGAGTAAACTAATAATCACTTGCTAAGGATGCTATGTGAGTTTAGTGAGCCATCATCCAAAGCGCTGGGCATAGATTTGGCACTCAATAAGTGAAAGATTGATACTATTCCAAGGCGATTTATGCCTGAGACTAACCAGAAAGATGGATCACCACTGTATTTAATCTATGTGTGATTTTGTGTTTAACATCTATCTCCCATGCTCAAATGAAATCCCAAGAGTTCAGAACTCTGACTGTCTTCTCTACCACTGGATGCCTGATACGAAACAGTTTCTAACACAGTGTCAGTGTAAACTAATAGAAAAACAAGAGGGATTAGGAAAAAAAAAAAGTTGTAGTGGTAATTACACAACATGCACAGCTGGTAGATGGTAGATTCCTATGGACTAAGGAATTGTGCAAATTATTTCCAGAGTTGTTGGAATGAGGCCATTTGCATTAAATATGCAGAGCATTAGTAATTAAGCTGCAGATTCTAGCTATCTCCAATCTATGTTCCTCTGTTTTATTTACACCTTATTTGCAACAAATTCCTGCTTTTGTTCCCATATTCTCTAACTTTGCCCATTGATTCTTCTAATTTTCTCTTATGGATTTTATTATTTCCTATACAAACTGAAACATTTGTGGGCAAAGAGTCATCTTGGTTTTAAGAAAGTGCTTACTATTAGAATCACAGGCATCGTATGTCTTCTGGCAATTACCATAATTATTGGAAAGCCCTAATTAGATCCTGGAAGGTGAGAACATTTCCTTGGGGTAAATTCCACAGAGAAAAACAGAGAAAGGAAGAAAAAAAGGGCTGAAAGAAAAAAGGAAAGAGGAAGAGATTTAGTCATGACAACATGATTAGCTTAATTAGACTTTATCAACTTGCCATCTTGAAAGTGGTTAACAACATCATTTGCAAATGTTTATTAAGCGCCTGCTACATGCAGTGTTGTGAAGTGTTGCACTCCGCATGATAGAGATTAGAGAAAAGAATATGGCACAGCCTCTGCTCTCCAGGATCTCCTACCTTAGTTGTGGAGGGAAATGTAAATCAATGAAACTTAGTAAGCCTCTGGAACACCTTGATTTTAGCTCAGAGAAGACAGGCCAGAATGTTGAAGGAGTTTGGAAACTAGTCATCTGAGGAATGATGAAAAGACGTCAGTGTTGTTGTCTTAGAGAGATTAAGCAGGAGAGGCCAGGAGTCTCAGGGACTAAACAGCTGTTATATGGAAGCGTGTCAGAATCATTTCATGTAGCTCCAAGGTGGCAGAGTTAAGATTGATTAATTTATTATCTCATTCATTCATTTATTCTTTAAATACGTACTTATAGAACATCAAATAAATGCTAGGCATTGTTGTAAGTGCCACAGAGAAAAAAAGTGCACAAAAATCTGTGCGCTAATGATCGGAATGCCCTAAAGGAAGATACAAAGGAGACCAGCTTCAAGAGATGGACACAACCAGAGCTTTTCAGAGATGGTCCTCCTATGGGCCTACAGTCAAAAATCTCTCACAGAACTTTCTAATTGTTAATACACAGAAAGCATTTGACACATTCATTTATTGACTTATTTGGGAAATACTACTATTTACTGTAACCCATGAATCATGCTAAGTGTTGCAAATATAGGGATAAATAAGACAGAGAAGGTTCCTGGCTTCGTGGCGCTTACATTCCACTTGAAAGGAGAGACACAACAAACATACACAAATAAACATGATGGTGTCAGGTGAGGATACATGTAAAAATTATGACGTATCATTTATAATTGTAATAAGAATCTGAATGGATGTTTTAAATTTGGTGGTCAGCTTGCAGATGAGTTCCCCACTCTAGTGATTGCCTTCAGCTGAAAAGAACTGCCTCACCCAAGACCATGTTCCCTTCCAGGGGAGTATGAGGGGAGTTCACATGCAATGACTCATCAAGTAGGCAAATATAGACCTGGGCAGCCCATCCTAAAAAGGAACAACTCTGTAGGGGCTTCTTAGCTACCAAACTCCCCATGGGGTTGACTGAGACTTTCATTAAGATTGCATCACATTTCTACTTCTCTTTCTACCCAACCCTGCTTTCTTCACCCTCCCCCGCCAGAGTTTGATCCTGAAAACACTCCCCAGTAAATTTCCTACACACAAATCTCTGTTACAGGGTGGGCTTCCCAGAGTCTGTATTCACATGACTTGTGACAGATGTAATTGATAAGGAGTTGACCATGCAAAACTACATTAAATCCACTCAGCCATTAAAATAAAATAACAAAATTGATGACAGTATGGTACTGTTATTGATACAAGGCAGTCCTGGAAGATAGGATCCTTTTCTGATTCCCAAACAAACATGATCCCAGCCAACTGCCCTCTCATGGATGTTCTCTCCTGACCAAGAACGCCTTAGCATTCTCGTCAGCTTGACTAAACTTCAGACAAGTTTCTTTCTGACCACAGTTTCCTAACCTCCATTTTCCGAGAGCATTTACTTTTGAAAACTTGAGATTGCAAATGCTTTCTCTTCCCCTTTAAGATGTGAATCTTCTCCCCACACTTGCCAGTTTTATAACCTAGAAACATCTTTCTCAAGGACAGGAGCTATCCCTTTGAAATATAATTATCAAGAAAGATAGCAGTCTTATCTCCCATTCTCTTTGGCAGAGTAGGAGCCTAGCTTTGATAAGCACAAATTAGCCCACTGAGATGGCCTAATCACATTGACCAAACTCCGCCCTAATGCCCTACAGTAGTTTGTCACTAGCTCACCTGGAACTTAAAAAACTCTACTGCCTTTCATTGCGGCAGAGTTGAGTTCATTCTCTCTCCTCTATTGCAATAGTTGTGAATAAAGTCTTTCTTGCCTGTTTAACTATGTCTGGTGCAATTTTTCGTTGACACCCTCTTTCTCTATTAATCATTTTGGCAAGCAGAGAGGCTGGCAGAGGAAAAATGGCTGGAGTTAGCAGAGCCTGGTTCTGCCAGCAGTAAACTCATGTTTTGGATTATTCTTTTGAATTCCTCCTGATCACGACCACAGGAGACTGTAAGAGTCACTTTGGTTAGACTTCTGTAAGGACAACAACAATATATTCACTGATATCTCAGAAACTGAATCTGATGATGAGCTGGCGAGGAGCTAGCCTTGGAGAGTCAAGGATGGGCACAAAGCCTGGGCTCTGACGTGGTCTGTGTGAGCAACTGAGATTTCAGGCCTTAGGATTTGTGTTAGTTAGCAAGCTCCAAAACTGAGATGAGCATCCAAAAAAATGGTTGAACTTGGCTAGTTTTAAGGGCTCTTCCAACTCTGATGACTTCATGTCAACTTCTCTAAGCATCAACATGGACTCAGAGAGTTCATTTGCTATGGTTACATGATGGTTTATTGAGCCAACACACCAAAATTTACCTTACAAACTCCTACTAGAATTTGACTTACCTGTTTTTTGCTCTTTTGTTTGTTTACTTTAATGTTATTTTTTTATTTGAATAAATTCCCAACACTGGGATTACTGAATCAAAGTTCGTATCCTTTTAATGGCTTTTTTACCTATTCAGAGTGCCCTTTTAAAAGATGGAAAATATTTAATTTGCTGCCAGCATTGAATGAGTATACCAGTATCCCACAATCTTGTCCAATTCCTTTTAATAATTTAGATTTATTGTGTTTGTTGTTTGTTTGATTAGACCTGGTAATTATTTTAATATAATTTGCATGCATTTAATTACTATCTGGTTTATTAGTTCCCTCCAGGTAGCATGAAAAAGACTCTTGAGATACGTTGTTTCAGGTATCTGTCCCTGAGCCCAGTTCTCTCATTTTGTCTTCTCCCTGGCTAGGTTTCAAGGACGCTTTCTGTCGTTATTTAATTAATTAAGTGGTATGAACAATGGTAAAGGAGAGATCCCAGGGAGACTATGCCAAGCACAGAGAGGTCTCTAAATCAGGGCTCATTCCTGGACTGTGAAAGAGGGTCCTTCTAGGTCTAGGGAGGTGAACATCGAGTTCACTTCCTCTACTCCTTCCCACCTAACCCAACCAACTATGGGACATTGTATTAAAATCAACTAAGAGCAGCTCAAAAATGTAAGAAGCCCCCTAGGAGTCACTTCAATATGAGGCAGCCAGATAAGAACAGGAAAGATTATCTTGACTGGTGGCTCACAGGCTAGCTGTATGAGTATGAGACTTAGGTTTGTTATATTAAAAAAAAGAAAACTATTGAATTCAGCATCTTGTAAAAAGATTACACATTTTAAAACAAATTGAAATATTCAAGGGTACGAATTTTTAAATGATGATTATTTTTCATTTTTACTTCTGGAAGGCATACCATTTTAGGGTTTTATGTACTTAGATTTTTAGATATTATTTGGCATATTCTTATGAAATGTAAGCATACAAGAAGCAATAGGAAATAATGTAGTGAATGCTTCTTTACCTGTTACCCAGCTTTACCAAATTTGTCAATTTCCCATATTTCAAATTTTTCCATGTTTTTTTTTTTCTATCCTTATACATATTACTAGGTTGGCAATTTTTTCCCTCTTTCTTTCGTTTTTAATGTAATAACAATCTGCATACAAGTCTTCTCCTTGCACCGACATTTTCCCAAGTCAGTACATCTTTGATAGTAATTCTCAGACTGTCTGCACATTATAATCACATGGAGAGCTTTTCAAAAAATTTCTCATATTTATATTAATATGCTTAAAAATATAATTTGGGCATTCTCTGTCTTTGCTAGATGTCTATGTAATCTCAAATTTTGTCCCCCAAATTAACTATTACAAGGAGGAAAAGAGTGACCTCATGGTGAAGAAACCTGGACACCACCTTAATCATGTTATCAAAGCCAACATTACCAATATTGGGACAAAATGATACCAATGTGCCTCCTGATATGATGCACTGAAAGCACATAACATCAATTTTCTGACATTCCTATCAAAAATACATAAACTGGATCTGATCATGAGGATAGCTAAGACAAACAACTATTGAAGGACATGGTACAAAATAACTACCTTAATTTTCAGGGCTAGAAGTTTTTGTTGTTGTTGTTAGGAAGATTCACCCTGAGCTAACATCTGTAGCCAATCTTCCTCTTTTGGCTTGAAGAAGATTGGCCCTGAGCTAACACCTGTGCCAGTCTTCCTCTATTTTGTATGTGGGATGCCACCACAGCATGGTGTGATGACTGGTGCGTAGATCCATGCCCAGGATATGAACCCACAAACCCTGGGCCACCAAAGCAGAGCACATAAACCTAACCATCATGCCACCTGGCCAGATAACTTATTCGTGAAGAAGTAAAATGAAAGAAATATGTCAGTCTTCCCAGATAGTGAGAGCTCAAAAAGTATTCACTGAACTGAAGCTAATTCAGAAAGATCAAAGCAAGTCCCCAGTTGGTCACTGCCCAAAGGATATTTGAGGAACCTGATGCTACAGAGCAAGCTGCTCTTCTTCAAGTCACCTCACGGTGTGACCTTCAGAAATGGACCTCTCTACCAAAAGGATATAGGACTGACCTGGGTGGAAGGGCAGAAGCTTGAGACTCAGGAAGTCTGAAGTCAATCTCAGACTGGTCATCAACTTACTGTGACTCAGGTAGGTCATAGTACCTTTCTGTACATATCAGCTTCCCTTCCAAAGGGAAATAATAATAGCTGCTGAACACTGTGAGGTTGACGATGATATAGCACCACAGCTGTGGAAATCCTTTGGGATAAAATGTTAAAGTTTTTACACTATCACAAGAAAAGAATATCTTAAATATCCTATTATCAGGTGTGTTACATTAAAAGAATAAAATTTTACATTGACTGAGAACAATGTTTTGTCACCTTGGTCTTTCTAGGTAACCCTCCTGAAGTTAGATTCTCAGATCCACTACCTCTTTCTCCTCTCACTGATCATTCCATTCTTCGCCCTCTTCCTTTCCCTGATGCCCCAGCTTTTTCACTGTATGCACAATTATCTCTTCTGTAAAGCCCCACAGTCTCCTGAAGTTGAGAAATGAAGTCTTATCATCCGATAGCCCAAGTAGATGCCATCCTCCAGCCTCACCCCCAGCATGTCTTCCTTGTTGATATGTGGGGACATTTTACTTACACAATTCGAGTGCAGCAGTTACCACGGCACAACTGAACTGCCATCAGAGGTAGCTGATGACATAAAATTGACAGAAAAGCTTTTTCAGGATCACCTTGTCTTTGTTTTCTGTGTTTTCTCTAGCTTATCACCAGCAGTCAGGGTTGTTTTACTCCAGAGGGCAAAGACTAAGATCGTTTCAGCCAGCACCCTCTACTCCCAAACATTTTCATTTTAATATCAATTGAACTCCATTCAAGGGAAGACTTATGACTCTGATGAGGGGCTGACTTTGGAAGGTTTCAGGATTCCCCATCTCTCTATCACTGGGCTCTTCAGTACTCCCTAAAAGGAGAAGATGACTCCAGTTCAAGATGACAACAAAGAAACTGCCGATTACTAGCTGTACGGCCTTAGGCAAGCTGTTTGATTTCTCTGGGCTTCTATTTCATCATCTATGAAACAAACGAGAATTTGGGGCTTGTAAGACTACCTTCAACTGTGGCACTTCTAATTCTGGATTCAGTGGGAAGAAAAGTGAGATTTCCTACATACCACTTGCATGTGCTCTGGTCACATTTCAAGCTTTCTGTGTACCAGAGGAAATGAATGCTGATATGTCAAATCACCAGTAGGGGGAGCCTGATAAACTCTATGAGGAGGATGTGATTTCTTAGTCTTGTTCTCTTCACTTCTCCTGACCTGAAGGACTGAAGGGAAAGGGAGATACTAAGAGGCTCTTACAATGACCCAAGGGAACAATGAAGAGGGCATTGACCAGGACAGGAGCATCCAGGCCAGCACCAGCCACACAGTGGGAATGGGATAAACATATGTTTATAAAAGAATTAAATGTCCCTTCCCACCTCCCTCTAGCAGGAGAAATTCCACTGTCTGCATAAAGCAGTCTAGGGAAGTGCTCCAGGCCTTTGTCATTCAGGTTACAGAGCGTAGTGTGGGCCTCGGACTGCAAGACCACATGTCTTCAGTCTATATTATTCATCCATCTTTTCCTTCATTCAACATTTATTGAGCAACTTCAACGTACCTCCTATAGCCAGACATTTTGTATTAAGCATGTAACACTAAACGAGACTGTTACAGTCTTTGCTGTCTTGTAATTTATAGTCTGTATGGTTCACTTTATCTGGACTCTTCACATCATGTAATCTCTATCAAAATCCTGCAGACCAGTTCACATGAAAGTTTTCCTCCCCGAAATGTCTGTGCGCTCCTTGTCTTTACCATAGAAATTGGCATTGTGTTAGTCTGCTCAGGCTGCCGTAACAAACTACCATAGACTAGGTGGCTTAAACAACATAAATTTATTTCTCACAGTTCTGAGAGCTGAGAAGTCCAAGGTCACGATGCTGCCATGGTTAGGTTCTGGTGAGAACTTTCTTCCTGGTTTGCCGACAGCCATCTTCTCATTGTAGCCTCACATGGCAGGGAGAGAGAGAGAGTGAAAGAGAGTAAGTGAGTGAGCCAGCAGCTCTCTGGTATGTCTTCCTGTAAGGGCACTAATCCCATCATGAAGGCCCCATCCTCATGACCTCATCTAAACCTAATTATTTCCCAAAGGCTTCATCTCAAATACCGTCACCTTGGGGGTTAGGACCTTAACATATGAATTTGTGAATTTTGGAGAGTCACAATCCAATTCAGTCAATAGCAGACATCAAGTGAAATATTTAATCTGCAAAATGGGCATACAAACCACTGCCCTACACAATACACAGGATTATGGTAACATAAAATTTCCCTTGAACATTTTCAGTTTACACCACCATAAGTCAAGGTGTGATGAACACTGAAAGCTCTGTCATCAACTCTCACTTATGCATTTGCTTAATTTAAGCAAATGAGGTACTTTCCCTTCAAGAATATTAAAATATTTTTGAACACAAGGAAAATTGTTCCTCCACAGTATGTTCCACAGCACATAACACAGTGCAGGCACATAACTCTGAAGAAGGCAGAAAGAAGGAAGAGACAGAGGCTACCCAAGTCTTCTCATCAGTGGGTCTCAGTGTGTTGGTGGAGGCTAGCACTGTCCATTCTCCTTGTTATGTGTCACCAGGACCTACTTTTTCTGAAGAATTAATACCAACATTTTTAGGAATCCCAGAATTCAAAAATACGACCAGAGTATAACATCCTGTTATTTCAGAAACATAATAAGTAGAATACAAGCAAGCAATGTGCTGTTCCTATTGGTTTGTCAGATTCACTCAGAATCTAATTCTAAGCATGTTGAATCCACATTTCAAATGTGTGCTTGGCAAAGTGGCTAATTCTTCCTATTCTGAAGCTTCAAGAGTCATTCTCTAAAGGTCAAAGTTGAATGAGTGTGAGCACCCCACCACCTGTAGTTTGTCTTAACCAATGGCTCTGGAATGCTTGCGTCTCTCTTTGCTGAGTCCCAACAGTACTAGTGAGAACTATTAAATTTGTTGCAACATGAAACATTGTCTGGCTCCATCCTTCACTTGATGGAAGATCCTCTCATATCATATTCTCGAAAGATGGTATTTGAGCCTCCAACTTAACAGTGTAGATGTTCTTCTACTTAGAAAGTATCTTACTGAGAGAAAATTTTATTCCCTATGGTTTTTGTCCTTTTATCTTAATTCAGTCACACATAATATCATTTATATTCAGTGATAAAGCTTTTGTTTCCAAATCTTGAGAAATCTTTTAAAAGTCTTCAAAGATTTTTATAAACAAATGTAAAGGAGGGAGATGATGGAACATACTAGCCATAATCTCACTCACCAGTCATAATTATTCTTAACTTTTCATTATATATTTTTGAAAATTAAAAAAAATTGGCCTGTGGTAGATTCAGCAACACATGTATGAAAAAAAATGGCCTTTTTTTAGATACTATTATATTGCGATACTCTTCTACAGATGTCCTCTCCCACCACACGCACACTTATAAATACAATATCACCATTTTTGATATCAGTTTATCTTCTTTTATGATTTTTTATGATTTTTTTGTGATTTTTAAATGTTTCATTGCATAGTTGTATCATAATTATCTAGAATTACTCATAAAGGGCTTATTAAATAGAAAAAACTCTTCTAGGAAATGCTGCTCTATTTTGGATAGTCTATATTTCAATGACATTTTCTTGATTTTTGACTTAGAATAGAATGCTAGAATTGAATACTGATCAAAATCTGTATTTTTTCTTGATTGTTTTCCAACGTATGACATTTCACCTCTGTTTTTCATTATCTCTAAATGAGATAAGTCTTTTATGTATTTATCTAAGTCAATAAAAAGAAATGTTGTACTAGAAAGATCCAAGTAAAAAGATGTCTGGCAGAATTCTAGATATCAACATCTAGGTTGACCCGTTCAACAACTGAAGGCTTACATTACATGTGTGTACGTTGAATAGTGTCCTTATCTGTCATTGATGTTCTTCCCGGAGGACCCTTATAAAGAGTCACCCTTAGACTCAACAGCTAATAATTTCTAGAATACAATTTTGTCCTATATTCTAAAATCATAACAACAGCAATGAATTATTGTGAGATGCTAACATAAGACTACATAATTCATCTCCCTCCCTAGCTCTTGTTCTTTCCCTATCGAGTGCATTTCAGAATCATGTGGTTGCACAATATTGGGTGACAAAGAAAGACAAACACGAGTTTTCATTTTAAGAGTCATTCTGGATTTTAAGGATTGCATCTAATTTTTCTCCCTCCTTCCTTCCTTCCTTCCTTCCATGCACTTGCGAACCATCTGCTTAATAATTATCTGTGAAGTTTTGACAAGTGTGTTGGGAACATACTAGGTGGAATACATCGACGTTTTATTATTAGAGGAGAATTGGAGTTGCCTGATGATGATGTGTATCCATTTACCTTCATTATTATTAAACTTGTATTTGTTTACTTTTTTGGTTCATGTTTAATAAAACATTGGCTATCCACACTCTTTCATAGGATCACAGGCAAAATCTTAGACTATCAGAGTTGAAGGTGGTCTTACAAAGCAACTCCTCTAATGCTGGAATTTTTATTTAATATGGACCTCAGGGATGGATTGTGGCTCCTGTTGAGTCACAGTCAGTCGATGGTAGAGCCTGGACCAGATTCCAGGTCATTTTGATTCTTAATGTTCTTAATGTTCTTTCTCTCCCCTCTGCCCCCTGCTTTTTAATTTTTTCTTAATTTTACTACTACACTACCATGGGTAGAATCCAGTAACATCTTTTTGAGGCCCAGGACATGGAATATAGAATCTGGCCTCCACTTTCTACCCTTGGATGCAAATCCTACAACTTTTTCCACTATCCCATTGGCAGAAGACTCATGGCTAATTTGGATCCTAGGAATGTACGTGCTCTGCAAAGCATTTCCTCAGTTCTCACTGCACATCAGGCCCTGTGATAAGTTATTTTTCTTGAATCGTATCCTTTAATGCAAATGTATAACAATCCTATTAAAGAGACGGTATTATAAGTAATTTATAGTTGTGGAAAATTGAATCTCAGAGAGGAAAGGAATCTTATTTAAGTTGTACAGATAATGCACGATGGACCTAGAATCTGAGGAACAGTCTGTCAGACGCAGTGCCAGCTATAAGGTTTGATTCCTTCTCTCTCCTGAGTTTGGGGTGTGTGGACCTGTGTGTGGACATGTGTGTGGACATGTGTGGACGTGTGTGTGTTCATGCATGTACACCTGAGTCTCAGTCTTTTTCCTGGGAAGAATGGCTTCTCACTTCATCTTTTATAGAAACATATATCCCCAGCCCACAGTTTATGAACAGCATTCTGTCAGTGGGCAGGAGTGTTGGCTCGCTGTAATTAATTTCCTTCTTACCTCACACCTCTGAGAATGAGAAATGAAAGGGCGTTAAAGGGAGTGCAGTTACAACCCACAAAAAGACCACATAAAATGTCACCTTTTGGCTCAACACACTGCTCCCTTCATGAGTCCTAGTCCTGAGTTCCCAGCTCAGCAGGGCAGACAGGGTTTATTACTGGCTGATACTCAATGACAGATTCGTTGGCAGTTCCCTCTTCATGATTTGGTAGGAGTATTAGCTCAAACTTCACTGAAAGTTAAGATTTCGTGCCAAAGGTCTTTCTTTATCCCATACGTATTACATGTGAGACAAATAAAGGTGAAGAAAAGAGATGAATTATTGGTGGAATTTAAACTTTGGAGTCAGAGAGTTGAGTGTGAGTCCCCACAATGTCATGTAACAACCTAGAGTGGGGTTAAGTCACTTAGACTTTCTGGGCCTCAATTCCTCCATTTGTAGTATAAGCATCATGACACATCTCTTAACATTTGGGGAGGGTGAAGTGAGTTTGTATATATATGGAATCTCACAGTACCTGGCACACAGTCAGTTCTCAGTGCTGATAATGATATAAATTGAAAACAAAACACTCCCCCCATTTATCTTCCCACATATAATTGATAAAGCATGTTCACATCATGTCACTTCATCCTCAGAGCAATCCATTCAGGTAGGCATGCACTGTTTTTCCATTTGCACACATTCCATAACCTGAATGGATGGCTTGGTTAGATTCCATCCAGTGGCCTTTCTACCATGACAGCGGCCACCAGGAGAAGAGGACAGTGCTCTCCTAGCTCTGGAACATGCTGGATGGCTCTGTGAGGGATACTCTCAAAACACAGGTCCTGCTTTTCTCCTATTGTAGGACAGATGGTCTTAAGGAACAGAGGCCTTATAAACCAGATCGCACAGTCCTTACCATCAGTCTATGGTAAGCACCTTGTGCAGTACCTCAATCTTCTTTCACCTTCTTGATAAATTTCATAGTGTTGGTTCTGTTAACTTTTCTGTTTCTTTTAAGAAAAAAAAAGCAGTGTTTTCTCTGGGCAACGTGCAATTCAAGGTTCTGTCTTCCTCTGTGAATCAGGAAAATAAATTATGGAGAGAATTGGTGCAACTCCAAGTCTTGGATTTGATTTTCCTCCCAGCAGGTGGTGGAGTGGGAAAGGCCATAGGATTATTTCAAGTGTTCATAGAAAAATACAGGAAAAAGGCTTATTCAGGAAAGGGAGACTTCTAAGCTAAAATGCAGATATCCTTTCCTAGTGTTCCTAGCAATCTTTGCTGATACTGGGAAATAAAGAAAAATAAACAAGTTGAGGGATTTGTTCCCTTACAAAAGGTGAAAGAAAAAAAGGTAGAATATGGGAAACTTAATCAGCTTTACACTTTTGAGCCTTGTTTTCTTAAGTTGCCAATTTGGAAAATAAAGAAAGTACATAGTAGTAGTAATATCTTTTTAATTAGTAAAATGTATCTATCTACCAATCCTTTGTTTACTCATGCTGAAATCTGTTATCAATGCATTTGGGTGAATGTAGCATCCTAGAACCTAGAACCCCAGGAACCATAAAATAGTGCAGTGTGGACTCACAGAGCCAGGGCCGTGGACCCTGATTGGAACTCTGTTCCTCTATCACTTGTCCATTGATTTTTATTTATTTATTTTTAAATTTATCTACAAACATTTACTGAGCATCTACTTTATGAATGGAGGAGCTTTCTTAAATGCATTGTTGCTGAATTCCAGGATACTTTGGTGAAGTCTGTGTTTCTGGAGAAATAGATTCAGCACAAGTGAGCGCCATTGATCACATACAGGACCCAGGAAGAGAGTGTAGACGGATCATCCCCCAGTGCTGAAGAGCAACTAGAATGTTCCTAGGGGCCAGGTGGTATGTGTGGATACTCAATGCCCACCACCTTCTGTACTAGAAGATGGTTCTACCTTGACACTCTCTGACTGGACTGTGACTGCTGCATACTGAAAAGTTCTCAGAGGTGTACATCAAGATGAGATGGTGGAGGAGGAAACAAGAACCGCTTAAATTTGGGTGGTTCATTCCCTCTGAACCGTAAGAGAAATGGACAGTCTCCCAGCCCAAGTCCCATATTTGGAAGATGAAGAATCTGAGATTCAGAGAGGGAAGAGGACTTCAGCTAGCTTAGCTAGTTAGGCAGCAGAGAGATTAGAACTCACATCTCCTTAGTCCATGTTTGATTTTTTTTTTCCATAAACTATACTGCCTATGAAACATAATGTGAATAATCACAGAGAGTCTTCATTATACAGGCGCACCTCATTTTACTGTGCTGTGTTTTATTACACTTTGAAGATACTGCAGTTTTTACAAGACCCTCTGCCAGCAAAAACATTACGACTCACTGAAGGATCAAATGATGGTTAGCATTTTTTAGCAATAAAGTATTTTTTAATCAAGGTACGAACATTGTTTTTTAGACATTATGCTATTACACACTTAACAAACTACAGTATAGTGTAAACATAACTTTTATATGCACTGGGAAGCCAAAAAATTCATGTGACTCACTTTATTGTGATATTTGCTTTATTGTGGTGGTCTGGAACTGAACCCGCAGTATCTCCGAGGTTTGCCTGTATCTTTATGTGTTCTACACGGTGTTGTTGAAAGTATTTTGTCATATTTAATCATTACAACAGCTCCATGCAGTAGTGCTATTATTTCCATTTTATGGGTGAGGAAACTGAAGCTCCTAGTTAGATTAATTTCTCAATTTCACACACCTTTTAAGTGATAGAATCTAGTCTAGGACTATTGTCATCCAGGGTTTATATTTTATTGAGTTGTCTTTCTTATTCTAAAAAGTAATCCCACAAGTAGATGCCATTATTTTCCATATTTCATAGATGAAGAAACTGGAGCAGAGAAGATTGGCAATTTTCTTAGGCCATACAACTAGCACACAGCAGGAGCACATTCCCACACTCTTAAATGTTATGCCATATTGCCTCTTAGCACAATGATGAAAATAAAGAATGATGTGGTTGAATTCTCTGTCTTCTGTCCATCAAGGCAGAGACGATACCAATGTACCACAGCAAGCCCAGGGAAGAGAAGAGACTAACTGTGTCTTTTTATCATCTAAGGGCTTCATCTCTCCCTTGCTTCTTAAAGGAACTATCACACTGATGTCTTGGTCATGGCCCATGAGCCAGTATGAAGGAAACACAACAAGCCTGGTCCTCTACTTTTTCCTAAGGAGTTGTGTCTCTTTTATGAAGTATACTTCTCCAGATAGACCAGACAGAGTCCTAACAGTGCTACGAACCCATTATTTAACACTTTCCCCACTCCAGCTAGACAGAGGCCCAGTGCTTCCTGCTCCTCTCCAGACTTTAGTAGCTCCTGGGAGTAAAGCAGTCAAATTTGTAAGAAGATAGGTCCGGGGCCTGCCAGGTGGTACAGTGTTTAAGTTCCGCTTCTCAGCAGCCCGGGGTTTGCTGGTTTGGATCCCGGGTGTGGACATGGCACTGCTTGACATGCCATGCTGTGGTAGGTGTCCTACATAGAAAGTAGAGGAAGATTGGCATGGATGTTAGCTCAGGGCCAGGATTCCTCAGCAAAAAGAGGAGGACTGGCAGTAGTTAGCTCAGGGTTACTCTTTCTCACACACAAAAAAAGAAAACAGAAGATAGGTCCACGAAGCAGACAACCAAAGGGGTTTAAGAAAGAAAACCTGGAAATTATAACTCCTTTTTGAGGTCATTTGGACCAATCATAAATTTTGGCAATGTTCATTTTTGTTTCTCGAGATGTACAAATATTTCTCAAGCCCATAAAAATAATAGGAACCCAACATGAAGTTTTTTCTAGACAATAACAGAATGGAAGTTAAGCACATTCTACTTAGAACAAAGGAAGTGTTTGTGTTACCCATAGTTTTCAATGGTTCAAAGTTCAAGGTAAATGGTTCAATCTTTCAAAGTAAATAATATTTTTTAAAAAGCGTTTACTGAGTGCTCACACTTCACTTCACTCTGAGGGCACAAGAGGAAGCCAAAGAAATATGATGCCCCTGACACACTGAGCTTACGGTTTTGCAGAGGTAGAGACTTTAGATAATTATCAATTATGGTGGATCAACGCCATGTAGAAGTACAGAGCTACATGAGATTAAATTACAGAGACAGCCTAATCCAAGGAGGCAAAGATATGTCCCCAGAAGAAGGACCATTTAAGTTTAGATGCAATGGATAAGTAGAGGCTTGGCTAGGTGACAGATGTCAGAGAAGCACTGAGGCATTTTGAGAGCGTGAGCGTGCAAGTTCTCCAGGCAGAAAGACTTTAATTTTACAATAAATTTGTAGGTGTCACTCTATCAAAAATAAAAAGAGAAGAAAAATATCAATAAAACCAATCACCAGGATTCTTTTCACAGTTGTATGTGGTGGCTGCCAGTAAGCGACTGAGGTCCTTAGTCCAACAGCCTGTGAGGAGCTCAATCCTGGCAACAGCCATGTGAGCAAGCTTGGAAGGAGACCCTCCCCTGGGTAAACCTTGAAAGGACTGTAGCCCCAGTCTGCAGCTGGATTGCAACCTTGTGAAAGCCCTTGAACCATAACACCCAGATTCTTGTCCCATAAGAACTGAGAGACAATTGATAACTATCGCTTCTGAAGGGGCTAGGATTTGCTTTAATTTGTTACGCAGCAGTAGAAAATTAATACACAATTTTTTGCTGGGATCAAGACATAATCAGCCTAATTTTTGTACATCTTCTCTTTAAAGTCTTTGTCTGAAGCCCTGAAAAAGAAGGTCATGAAATTTATCCTCATAATTGTTTAGTGAAGACAGATATAAATATTAATTATATAACTTAAGACATTATGTCTTTTTCATAGTCATAGAAGTCTGAACCTGTGGTTGATTGACATGGAAACCTCCAGTTATTCAGAAACTAGGCCTTAACACTGATAATACGTCATGTTAAAGTGAGGCCCTTCGGAGTTCTCAGGCCCAAGGTACACTGCACCTTAGGCTAAAGGATATAAAAGAGGTCAGAAGCCAACTCTAACAGGAGAGCAGAGTTGCTGCCACATTCCTCTCAGCACAGGCTTTCCTACTACTGTAGCTCCAGAAAGCCTCCTTGGATGCCACACCTTGTTCCCAGGGAGTCTGTTTCTCTGGCTTCCTTTCACTCAGGGTCCCAAAAGAATAGAGAAGTGATTTACAATCTCCTGGAAGCCTGTTGCAGCTTCTATGTTAGTAACTAAGGAGACCCTTCTTCCCTTGGGGGTTCGAGATCCTTCTCGTGCCTTCTGCCTCCCTCTTCTCTATGGGGAAATATTATTGACAAGCATATTCTTAGAACTGATTAAAAAACACATACCCAGCAACATGTCCTGGCCGAAATAAACGCAAGAATGAGGATAGGCTGTTTCTAGACCAAAATACAAGAGATGTATGCTTGGAAGAAAAATCAAGCGCACGCAAATTTCCTGCTTCTCCCACAGTCCTGGGGGCCTACATATCAAGAATTTAGTTTTCTTTCTGTTTGTTTGTTTTAGTATTTTAATTAGGGAATAGTTCAAACTTATCCAGAAAAGAGAGAATAATATGCTGAACTCCTCTGCACATTAACTCATCCTCAATAATTATTAACTCACTTATAACTTATCTATACTCTTTTATCACTTTATATGTTATCATATTTCATATATTTTTTATAGATAAAATTTATATTTTATCTATATTCCTTACTCACTCCCACCCCCAACACTCCCAGTGGATGTTGACTGTGGACTATTTTTTATGAATTTCCAAGACAATATACCATTAGTCTGAAGATTTTATATATAGACAGAGCTATAAACATATCTCTATATAAACGTATAAATATCACATACATACACTTTCCAATGGTATTTCTTCTTTCCTAGTACCATGCTCAGGGCTGAATCCACAGGTGCTGAGGTAATGACTTTGCCCAGATCTCCTGTTTGTTAAGCATTGTCTGACTGAATCCTCACAACAATGCTCTGAAGACAGTCCTATTAATAATTCCATTTTACAGATGTAGGAACTGGTTTCTGGTGGAATGAAGTCACTTGCTCAAGGTCATGGAGCTGGTAAGTGGCCAGCCTGTGACTGAACAGAGATCTGTTGGAAAACTAATGAACCCCCTTTAACAAATAGTTATACTGTTTCCTCAAAAGGGTTAAGTTTTCCTCTTTCCTAAAATAGGTTTTTAGTTTATTTTCCATGCAAGACGAAGCAAGATGAGCCCTCATTTTTTGCTCTTTGCTGAAGTAGGAAAGTTAGATGCCCAAGGGCCTGGCAGTGATTATGCTGAAAGGATTTTGTGACCAGAAGCCATAGGTCAGTTCACACATCCATCTGGGATGATGGGGAATAAAAATAAGGAAGGAGAACAGTTTATTTCAGCTCCAATCAAAATAAGAGCAAATGGATCAATGTTTACCAAATGCAACTTGTCTAGAGTAATACATTTCCTAAGTCCCATAGGTATTATAAACTGAAACAGGAAATGAAAAGCTATTAAAATAAATGATCCCATAGTGTTCTTTAAACAACTATCAGCATTTTGACAAAAAGGAAACCCATACCCCCCTCTTATTTTATATTCCCTAAATTCACACTCCTGTATCTTTCTTTGTAGGTGAGCACTAAATTTGGATAACGACTGCTAAGTCCTAGACGCTTAGACTACTTTAAAGGAAGTAGAAGTTAAACAGAAAAACAAAAACAAAAAAGAAAGGATTTTCAATACCTGTGAGTTTTATGCTCGCAGGTAATCTTGCTGGACCTAGAGGAAAGTTGAAATTGAGGCTATAAAAAATACATATGGGTCAAGTATTACATTTTAATTTAATGTGCTGGATAGAAATGATTAAGCAAGATTTCCAGAATTCCTCTTTCCCATTTCCCCAGGAACTTTAAAGAAGATTCTGCTGCTTCTCTTATGCTTTTTTCTTCCCTCATGCTCCAAGAAAAGTGTCTGGGGAAAGGGCAAGGGGAGGAAGACCATAGAGGTAAAGTGAAAAAAAAAGATAATGGTCTTCTTTTCCAACATTATTTCTCGTTAGTGCCTAGAGTTCTGGTTGGTATGTAGTTTTATAGAACTGGGGTTTTTTAAATGGGTTTTAAAGAGGGCAGAGTAGGGGTTACTATAGTAGATGTTTAAAAAGAATATGAATGCATTTCATTGTATATATATATATATATATAGTATATATATATAATATATACATTGTATATACATTACATATATATATGTGTAGACCACATTCTCTTTATTTACTCACATGTCAATGGATGTCTAAGTTTTTTCCCTAACTTGGCTATTATGAATAGGGCTGCAATGAACATGGAAAGGCTAATATCTCTGCAAGATCCTGATTTCAAGTTTTTTGGATAAATACCCAGGAGTTAAATTGATGGATCATATGGCACTTCTATTTTTAATTTTTGGGGACTCTCCATACTGTTTTCCATAGCAGCTACACCATTTTGCATTCCCACCAACAGTGTGCAAGGACTCCAATTTCTCCACCTCCTTGCCAGCACTTGCTGTCTTTCGTTTTTTTGTGAACAGCCATCCTGACAGGTGTGAAGTGATATTTCATTGTGGTTTTGATTTGCATTTTCTGGAAATGAGTTATTAATCAGTAGGCATAGTTTCCCGTATACAAGATGAACAAGTTCTATAGATCTGCTGTACAACGGTATACCTCTAGTCAGCAATACTGTATTGTACATTAAAAATATTTGTTAAGAGGGTAGATCTCATGTTAAATGTTCTTATCACAACAACAAAAAAAGTATATGAAGAGATTCAAGTCATTTTGTAATTACTTTCGTATGTCTGAATGACGTGCCCTTAGTGGTTGCATTGAAGTGTTCCAGGCCTGAACCACGTGCATCACAGCTTTTATAAGCAGTGCATCCAATCTTCAAGAAGAATGCAAGATATATTGTTCCTCTACATTCTTTTCTCCTGTGCAGACTTTTGCTGGCAATAGGGAGGATTGATTTAAATGCCTGGTCCGTGCAGTGGAAAAGTCCTTATTATGCTAAAACTAAAATTTTGGTAAATTAAATAAATGTGTAAAGAAGGACTAACAGTTTTGAAAGATGTAGGCTTCAATTTCTGAAGTTGTACATGTGGTTTCTGCAATTACATTCCTGAATTAAACTCCCCTTCTGTTCTTTCAAATTTTTATCTCCCCAAGGATGCTCAGAACAGACTTTTCCCTCAGATATCATGTCTGATTTATCCCCAGGAAGGCTCATTCACAGGGACCAGGATTTACTCAAGAGGTGACTAGTATATTTGCAGAGTATTTGACATCCAAGCTTTTCGTTTTGGCTGAGCTGTTAGTAGCCTGGGGAGAAGTTCAGTAGAAGCAGTTGTGACTGAGGCAGACTGCAGGGACTGCTGCTGCCCATTAGCAATAATGATTGGGAACAAAAAGTTCACTGCTTTCACAAAACATGCAAGGAACAAAGAGGGCTTGCAGTGAGTCCACCAACAGCTCACCTTTACTAATATATATCAGTGCCCACATGTACTTTCATACCTGACTGAATGCCAGACTTGAATCGTGTAACCCTATATATATTTTTTAAGAATGTGGAGGCTTGGGGCCGGTGCCGTGGCTGAGTGGTTAGGTTTGTGCACCCTGCTTCGCGGCTCAGGATTTTGCTCGTTCGGATCCTGGGCGGGAACACGGCACCACTCATCAAGCCACGCTGAGGCGGCACCCCACGTTCCACAAATAGAAGGACCCACAACTAAAATATACAACTATGTACTTGGAGGATTTGGGGAGAAAAAGCAGAAAGAAAAAAATAAGAATGAAGATTGGCAACAGTTGTTAGGTCAGGTGCCAATCTTACAAAAAAAGAATGTGGAGGCTTAAGAATTAGCATGTGGACTGCTAAGTGTGAGCCATTACCCAAACGTGATCACAATGTAGTATAGAAACAGATATGACAAAGACAGGACTTAGGAAGGCTGCTTACAAAATTGAAACCAAAATTCTTTCCCCAAACTTTTACCCTTTTGAACTAGAACTTCCCACTTAGGGACTTCATTCTAAATACTTACTGATCATTCTCTTGTTCTCTATTTTCTTGTAAAATTTTCTGAAGACCTGAATGAGCTGAAATAGTAGAATTCTTCCATTTACAGAAAAATAGTATCTAAATAGGTTGATTTGAGAAGATATATCCAGAGTACATCTGTGTGATATTTGCTAGTATTACTAGAGTACTCAGCTTTTAAACAATTCTACTTCATACTTTGAGACTTTCTTTGTAAGAGAGTTTCAATTTGCTAAAGTTCACAGTTCTACAAATAACTTTTCAAGACTATAGCTAGGTCGTGAAACAGAGTAGGCACATCACAATGCCTAGAGTAGCATCGTGGGTGAAACAGCACACAGGTCCTCTCTAACCCTTAAGCTGCCTTTGTGTCTTTTAAAAACAAACAAACAAAAACCTTGTTCTTTTCTGAAAACAATTTACCTCTTTTTGACAGAATGTGGTCATAATATACTGATATATTAAAAAAATGACATCTCTGGGGTCAGCCCTGTGGCTGAGTGGTTCACATGCTCTGCTTTGGTGGCCCAGGATTTTGCTGGTTCAGATCCTGGGCACGGACCTAGCACCGCTCATCAAGCCATGCTGAGGTGGCGTCCCACGTAGCACAACCAGAAGGACCTACAACTAGAATATATAACTATGTACTGGGGGCTTTGGGGAGAAGAAGGAAAAATAAGAACAATAAAAAATCTTTAAAAAATAAATGGACATCTGACTCCTGGCTGTCTGAATGTTTCTCTTAATAAATTTACAAATATCTGATGTTGGTGATGTGCTGGTAGCCTTTGGTGTGTTATTGTTCTACAATACACAGCTTGCACAAGCACAGACAGTGGCTCTCTGATTTGGTGGGTGGGTGTGAAGTGCTAATGAGAAGGCCTTTCTCTATTGACTCCCAGTAAGTCCTGCCCGCTGAGAGTGGAGTGGTGCTGAACGTTTGAGGCCACGTGGGTGATGCTCAGATATCTTTATCTGGCAGATGTTACAGTGGTCTCCACAGAATACCTTGAAATCTTGATACAAATATAAAACATTTCAGCCTGTATCAGACTTCATCTTATATTAGATCCAACACCACAAGTTTAATCAAGCTTTGAGCATTGAATACTTAGAAAGAAGGATTTAAATTTGAGAAAAACTCAACCCATTAATTTACCTTTTGGCAATTGAGTAAAGCGTCCCTTTTAAATGTTATCAGCGGAATATCTCACTCAAGTTTCTACGTGAGTGGAGATTGATAACCTCCTTCCTGCTTTGAGGCAAGGTCAAAATGTTCGCATGTGACTTAACCAAGATCTCCATTTCCACCATGGGGAGAAACCACAAAGCTGAAAGCAACTATATTTGTCGCTGAGGCTGTTCATATATATTCATTTTCTTCTTCTGGGCATGTTGTAGGATTGCACTTGAAATCAGGTGTGGCCATCTGACTTGCTTTGCTCAATAACATGTAAATGCAAGTAGCATGTATGCTGGAGGCTCTGCACTTTGGGCCTCCCACTGAGGTTGACTTGGAGCAGAGCTCCCAGCTAATGGGCATGTACTCTGAGAGAGAAATAAGCCTTTTAAGTATGAAAGGATTTTCAATATAAAATGAAACTGGAGGATATGAAATGGAGAATTCTATGTGTGCACCCTCAGAAGAATAGAACTTAAGAACCAAGAGGCTGATTTCTCTTTAATTGCCTGATTTACAGCAAATTGAGACTTACCTCCTGACCAGTGAACACCCGCCAAGAATCTCTCCCCATCCTCAACCTGTGAACTTACTGCTTGAAATTTGGCTAGACTTCCTCCTGCCTTTGCACTCCTTGCCCATAAATACAGCCCGCCCCAAACCCTCAACGAACTTGCCTGTAGTTTGCTCCAGCATGAGTTTCACAAATTGCCATCCCTTGGTACTCTTGAATACATTCAATTTCTGATAATTAGAACTTACCTCAATTTACTTCTTTATTTAGGTTGACAAAAGTCACTGAGATTTGAGACTGGCTTCTCAGAATCACCTGGAGTTCTTTTTAAACAGATTGCCGGGCACACCTCCAGAGTTTCTGACTTAGTAGGTTGGTGCGGGATCTGAGGAGCTCTAACAAGCTGCCAGCTGATGTCAATGCTGCTGATCCAGAGTCTACACTTCAATACCAACTGCCTAAGATTATCCTGACCCAGGCGGAGAAAGAGATTAAGAAATAGCGAGGGATGGGAGAGCGGGCAGAGAGGACGCTCTGATTTATTTGGCTGAATATAAATAGTGCATATGTATTGGTTACTTACTATATGGTAGGCATTATATTTCTTCACAACAACCCTAAGAACTATGTTGCGCTTATATTGCCCATTTTATAAAAACCCCAGACTTATAGAGCTTAAACTTAAGCCCATGGTTTTTTAGATAGTACCTGTCAGAGCTGGAGTCTAAGTCTGTCTGCCAGATATTAAAGACTGTGCTTTTATTATTCTCTTCTATGGTTCAGACTGTTTAGGTGGTGTTTGATCACCTAAATGATGCTGGCTATCAAAGTACTGGGTTTTGACCATATTCTCATTTAGTTAGGGCCTATTGAATTACTTCTATTTCAATATAATTATATTGAAATATAATTAGGCTCTTTCTAGATACGGTGGAAGACACAAAGATGAATAAAGTCCAATATGTTTTCATGGAATTTGCATTCTTATAGAGTAAGTATCTCTTAAGGAAGGCACTTTATAAATGCCATAAGACAAGAATAAACAAAGGACTACAGGTGTCCAGAGGAGGATGAGATTCCTTCCGGAGACTGGAAGAGAACCTATAAACTAGGCTATTAAGAGTGCGGGCGCCTTTGGAGCAAAGTGAGGAGGAAACAGTACAATTGGAATCCTAAGCTAATATTCACCACTGAGAAGATTGGTTTGATCCATGATCTCAATTTAAAAATATCCTTGGGACATTCCAATTCTTCTAAAGGTTAATTAATAGATGCATTGAGTGTTACGGTAAGGATTAATTGAGGTGATGCTGGAGGAATGACGAGGAACTGGAAGTATTATGTGAATTTTCTGCTAGGGCATTTTCCTATGAGACAGCTAAACCCGATGGCAGTGACAGTACCAAATTGTAAATGATATTTCCAAGTAAATTTTTTAAATCCTCAACTTAGTGTTTTTTTAATCTGAAAATGTAGTAGCTAACAAATTTACAAAGTGCACACAGATGAAAACGATCTGTGTGGATTATAATTTAAAATGTATTTTGACGTATGTTTAGGTCCAGTGGAGTGAGCTGGCCACTCTAAGCAGAGAAAGAATTGGAATGTTTCTTGAAGAAGGATATTCTAGCATCTTGTGCTTTCTACAAAAGAGCTGGCACTTGTTAAAAAGCTAACATTTGCCAGAAGTAAATGGAGCTGTTTTCATGATGCTTTTTTCACACAAACATGTCACAATGAAGTCAATGTGTAAGCTGCCTCATAAAGTTGATTGGGTTTTGAATCTCACTTTATAGTAATCACTTGCTTGGGGCATATCCAAAACGTTGGTTTGAAACTGCCAAGAAAGCCACTAGTTGGCCATCTATAGAGACGTTACTGTCGAGTGCCCAGATAGCTTTTTTTCTTCCAATCTTCTCCAAAGTGTTCCTCCCTTTGCTTCACCAACATTTCAGTGATTCTAGTGCTGACAAGTGGGGACTATGCAAAAGTAGGTGGATTTCACCAGCCAGAGTCTGACCGCCAAGCCCAGTGTGTGCTCTCCAGGCCGGAAATAAAGTCACTAATGGTGTGAACTCGCCTTTAGACTGTTTGGATTAGGATTCGCAACTCCACCTCCTACTAGAGGAGAGTCAGCATGTCATTCCTTTGAGGGAATTAAGAGCATGGATGGATTTTGGAGTCAGATAATCACATGCCTTTGTTTAAATCTGAGCCCTACTCCTTAATAGTGGGGCATCCTGGGATGAGTCACTTAACTTCCCTGCGGCAAGGGCTAGGAGAGCCAGGGGGGCTTTGCAGAAGAGAGAAATGTTGGAGAACTGGAATATGGAAGGGATTCCAAGAAGGTAGTAATTCTCCAGTGCTCCATTTGATGGCCTAAGATTAGAAGGATCCACAGGATTGATGTGGACATTCAGGTGGCATAGAATTGGACAAGAAAGTTGACCACTTCCAGATGAAAGTTCCATTAAATTCTTGACAGGATTCTCCCTCCTGACATGTGTTCGCTGGATCTCTCCTAGGCTCCAAGGTTTCCATCTCTGCGTGTACTCTCCACTTAGCCTATGTCATCTACGTGAGGTTGAGCATGACACCAAATCACAGGAAAAGAAGAAAGCAAGGAAAGCATTTCTCTGTGTGTGTGTGTCTGTGTTTTAATATAGAAATATGAACTTTAAAACTCAGATAGACCTGTCTTTTTGCAATCAGAATTCACAGTAAAATGTTATTAGGTCTTAAGATGTTGACTTTCCTGACAACCAGTGGATTTGAGTTTAATATTTATGGGGAGAAGGTTACCAGGCATGGTAAAAAGTTCAGGTTAGAGAAATCTATTACTTGTAGATAATTCATCAGAAATAAAAGCCATGTATTCTAAAGAGTTTTTGGAGCATAAGGGGATTCCTGTGGTGGTTGTGCTAGACTCTTAACATTCTCTAATTTTCATTTCTCAACCAAGTGTTTGTCTAACTGGTCTTGTTTGATTGCCATTGCCTCACGTGTGTGCCAGCAAATGATGGCATTACTCCTCTCCCTAAGTCTTGAAATGTGAAGTTAGAATAGTCAGAAGAGAACACATTTTGTGTCCACTAACGTGTCAGGTCACGAGCATTGGGATCAATATTACTGAGTCCTAAGAAATAGCCCATCTTTAGTTTTCTGATTCTGACTTAGCTGAGGTTTGCCTAGACTGGACAGTAAGAGTTGGAGAGGCTGGAGGCGGGAGAAAGGCATGAAATGAAATATCATCAGAGATCTGCTAATTCCGTTACTCTCACTTTCTTTTTTTGAAACAGAGCTGGGATATAAAAAAGGGTAATATTTAAAGTAAGTTAAATGGAATTTTTATTTGAATAATTACAGCATGTACTGTCCATTTCCACTTTTTCATAATCTCTCTAAATTTCATCACATAGTATTTATTTTCCCATATTATAATTCAAGACGTTATTTCAAAATTTCGGCTTACTTGGTAAAACCTATTGGGTCTGTCACAGACTTGTTAACTAAAGAAGAATAAGATTATTTATTCATTCTAACCTGATTCAACTGCTTGAACCTTAAACATAAGGAAAAAAACAAACATTTTTGACAAGCATCCCTGTTAGCAATGAGATGAAATATCAGTGGGTTTATGGGAAAATCCTCTGTAGAGAATAAGGATTAGCCTTCCAAGCTTATGAGAGAAGGTTATCAATATTGTCCAAATTAATTCTAGAGAATGGTGATATGTGTTACAAAGAAGAATGTTTTGTGATTTGGGAAATATTATGTTAAACATTTTTGACTTTAGGATTTGCCATAGCCTTTAACGTACTACTGTTCTTTAAGAATCTCCAGTGTATTTGACAAGAGAAACATTTTTTCCTTGGGCCTTATTTTTGGACTAATCTTCAGTGGAGGACATTTGGGAAAGCTGATTTAGATGGTTGAGTTTCATATTGATTGTTTCAACCTAATAAGTTTATGGAGCACGTACCTAACCTTTAAAGGGTGATATTATGATGACTCATCATATGAATTTATAATTTCATCTTAGTGTCTCTGTCAGAGGAAGTCTCAGATGGATCAAGGGATTAAGCCAATATAAATAGCCTTGAAAGATACTCTTAGCTGTTGCCAACCCAGTAGTTCTACTTAATAGTACTTCTTCCTGATAACAATATTTGGTTTTGTATACAAGTCGGGGTGGGAGTGCAGCATTAATTGCAATAATTCTGTTGCCCCTTTTACAGTTTCCCTTCCGGCTAGGGGTGTCTAGGCGACTCAATTATGGTCAATGACATAAAATGGGAGCATTCTTAATAAAGGTTGAGCCTCCCGATAGGAGACAGAGTTTTCAGGCACCAGACCTTTCCATTTCTGCTTGCATTGAACATGTTTAGACTTCTTGTGACCATCTTGTGAAGGTGAGGTGAGAAGAATGAGGATGAAGATAGCAGACCAGGATAGGGGAAAAAAATGGTTTCTTGATGGCATTACTGAGCTCCTGTCCTAACTGTGGAGATGCTCAACTCCAGACTGTCGGAAATCATGAATGTCTTTCCAGTAGACATTGCTATTTCTTAGCAGCTTAAAACATTCAGTATGTGTATTTAAATTATTGGTGTTCCCTGGTATAAGCAACTTTACCTCATTTTCTTTATCCAGCCTCTGTTCTTCGTATTGTAAACGTTCAAAGACAGCAAGGATCTTTCTTTGAATGTCTGAACCATGACCGGGAAAGTTGAAAACTTTTCCTAACTTATCCGCATTCAAACAGTTTCTATTTTGACCTCTCTTTGCTTTTTTTGAATGATAGCCAGGCAAGCCAAAGACTCCTAAGAAGTTTACTCATGTTCCTCAAAGGCACCAGGGTAGGACCTGTGAGTATTTCTTTTTTTTTTTTGGTGAGAAAGATTCATCCTGAGCTAACATCCATTGCCAATCCTCCTCTTTTTGCTTGAGGAAGATTAGCCCTGAGCTAATATCTGTGCCCATCTTCTACTTTGCATGTGGGAACCTCCACAGCATGGCTGATGAGTGCAGTACATCTGCACCTGGGAACCAAACAGGTGAACCCCAGGCTGCCGAAGTGGAGCACGTGAACTTAACTGCTACACCACTGGGCCAGCCCCTATCATTCACTTTAGAAAGCAATTATTATTGGTTAAAGCTTTGGATTTCCTGGGACTGTTTCAAACAGGATTGTTCAACTAAGTTTTTCGAAGCCTTTGAAGTGAATCTGTACTTTGTGTTGATTCTGGTCTGCCTTTCTCCTCGCCCTCCTTCCTCCCTCATTTATTTCTTTCTCTTTCTTTTCTTCCTTCCTTCTTTCCTTCCTTTCTTCCTTCCTTCCTTCCTGTCTTTCTTTCTTCCTGTCTTTCTTTCTTTCTGTCTCTGTCTCTTCCACTCTCACTCTCTTTTTCTCTTTCCTTTTTTATTCCAGTTGCTGCTGAGTTTTGTATCTAAACAGCTGTGCCACGTGGCTGGCAAGGATTCTAGGATGTAGGTACAGGTTTCTTGGGACTTAGGATTTCTATGCAGAATCAAAGGTATCACAGAGTGCTATGAAATTAGGGATTCTGGGATGCAGTATTGAGATACACTGCATGGTGGGGCATGTTATTTAACGTGATTTCAATTTATGAACAGTTTAGACACAGTAGTTGATGTTCTTAACTCTGCAGTCAAGGTGTCATCATGTGCTGAAGTTCCTGAATCTCAGCCTGTCCCAGTGTAGCCCTCCCCACTGTGTGCTTTACCCAAGATTGTGGACTATGGCCGTGGTCAAGGAGTTTGAGAATGTGGGACAATGAACTAAGTCCAAAGGCTCATTCCAGTTATCTGCCTACTTATCTCCTTAGTTACCTGTCCAAACTCACCTTTTGCCTAACCTAATGACTTACCTATTTTTCATATTCACTTAGCAGCTTACCTTTCTAACCTTTCAAAATAGAATCAATGTATGTAAGTTAATTTTTTTAAAGTTTTCAAAAGTGTTAAGGCTTTGTTTCATACATGTTTTTAACTTTTTGTATTGATTAATTAGGCTTACAAAAGAGTTGCAAATAGTACCAAGATTTCGGAGATAGTCTTTATTCAACTTCTCCTAATTTTAACTTAACCACCGTGCAATTATCAAAGCTAAGAATTACCATTGGTAAAACGCTATTAACTAATCTGCAGACTTTCATTAGATTTCACTAGTTTACACTAGTATCCTTTTTCTGTACCAGGAAAAATCCAGAATGCCACATTGTATATCATTGTCATACCTCCATTGTCTCCCCTAATCTGTAATACTTCCTTAATTTTATCTTATTTTTCACAACTCCAAAGTTTTGAAGAGTATTGGTTAGTTATTTTGTAGAATATCCCTTAACTTAAGTTTGTCTGATATTTTCTAATAATTAGATTGAAAATATCCATTATGTAAAGGTGATGAGTGCTTCTCAGGGCATCATATGAAAGAGTATTATTTCCTTCTTTGTAATAATAATATTTTCCTATAATTAATAAGTATTTGAGGGGGGGACATACTTTAAAACTATGTAAATATTCTCTTTCTCCTTTTTGTTGTTTCAAAGAACTTGAAGCCAGGTATTTCAAGAAACAAACCAAATAGGATATGCTACCAATGATTTTCTAGTTTCCTCATTTATTCCATGTTTACTGAGATTATTTGGTAAGGAAGAATTATCTTTTCTTTTCAATTTATTTATTTATTCAGTGTGTGCTTATATTAGCATGAACTAATGGATCTGTGTTTTATTCTTTGGATTATGATCCACACTTTTATTATTTGCGTTGCTCAGATTGTTTAGCTGTGGCCACTGGAGCTCTTGCAGATCAGCTCCTTCACCCTTTCAACTCCCATTCTCATACTCCCATTCTATATGGAGGGATGCAAGGGGGGTCTTCCTCACTCTCTAGCATCACAAGACAATCATGGATCATCTTGTGTTTTGCCTGTCTCTGTCCGGAAAAGAACCACCTCTCCAAGGAGGTTGTTTTCTTAGAACACAGTATTTAGAAACTAAGGTCCTGATGTTAGGTATTCTTATTGCTACTAAGGTGTCACAGCTCCTAGGCCCACACAATGCACACACATATAATTATTTCTGTGTCTATTTCTATGTATTTTCAAAAAATAGTTTGTAATAGTTTCTCTCATTCCAATCTAGCAAAACAGGGTTTATTTATTCTAATTTTTACTCTTAATTTTAGCTTCCGTCTCTGACAGCGAGAAACTCTCACTGAATGCTGGTGTACACACAGAATTGCTAACTCTTAAAAAAATGTACCAACCAGAATACAGTTTTTGTGAGTTTTCATTATTTTAAGTCTTACACTATCCAATCAAAACATTCTCTGCAGAGTTATTTCGGTTGGTTCCTGTCTTTTCCATCCCATTCAGAGGGGTAAAATGATTCATTTGCTTCTTTCTAGCCAATAACTCACTACATCCATACTCCATGGCAACTATTGATCTTTTTCCTATCTGTGTGATTTTGACTATTCCAAATTAAATTATATGCTATGCAGTTTATTGGTTCTGGCTTCTATCACTTAGCAAAATATTTTAAGATTTATTCATGTTATTGTATATCAATTGTTTGTTTATTTGCTGATCTATCCTTTCTATCTATCTGTTTATCTATGATCTATCTACCTTGTTTATTAGCTTTTTTTATAGCTGAGTAGTATTCCACTGTGTGGGTGTACCACATTACTTCACTAGTTGAAGTATATTTGGGCTGCTTTCAGAAGGTGACAATTTTGAATAAGGCTGCAATAAACATTCACATATTTGTGCGTGAGTTTGTGTATGAGTGTGAAGATACATTATCTCTTCTCCTAGGTAAATTCCTAACAGTCAAATTGCTGGGACACATGGTAGGTTTAAATTTAACTTTATAACATTACTAAACTATTTCCTTCTTCAAAGCCACTGTATTATTTTCTATTCCCACCAGTGATGAACGAGAGTTCCAGTGGCTTTATTTTCTTTCCAGCACTTCATATTGTCAGTATTTTTTTTCCATTCTAGTAGGTTTACAGTGGTCACTCACTGTGGTTTACATTTGTGTTTCTCTAATGACTAGTCATGTTGAGTACATCACTATATGCTTACTTACCACATCTATATCATCTTTGACAAAGTGTCTGTTTAGATGCTTTTCTGTTTTACTGTGCTGTCTTAATTTTATTTGAAATTTTCTTATATATTGTTGATACAATTTTTTTGTACGAAATGTAATTTACAAGGATGTTCCTTCGTATTTAAAATGGGATTCTTGTAGACAGTATATATGTAGTCTTGTTTTTCTGCCCAATTTGATGATCTCTGCCTTTTCAATGATGTTTTAGACCATTTACATTAACATAATTATTGAAAAAAATTGAACCCAAATCAGCCATATTATTCATGTATGTGTTCCATTTGATTTTGTTTGTTTTCTTCTTGTTTTTTCTGTCTTCTCTTGGATTATTTGAATATATGATTCTATTTCATCCTCTCTATAGACTTATTATTAAAGCTTTAAAAAATTTTGGAATGGTTTCCCTAGGATTTACATTATATATCTTTATTCAATTAAACACTACCTTGAAATAAGGTTATACAGCTTTAATATGTAATTTAACAGCCATGCAACTGTGTAGTCTCAAGTCTTCCCACCCTTGTGTTATTGCTCTCATGTATTTTGCATATTCTATAAATACACATATTCTTCATGTCTAAAGAATTTTCTTTAACATTTCTAAACAATCTGAATCCAGCTTCAAATAATATTATGCCACTTCATGTGTAGTCTAGGACCTTAGAACAGTATGTTTTTAAGTCTTACCTTCCATCCTTGGTGCCATTATTGCTGTATATTTTACATTTACATATGTTATAAACATAAAATGCATTATTACTATTTTTGCTTTAAACAACCAGTATCTTTCAGGGCAATTAAAAATAAGAAAAACGAGTTTTATGCTTCCTTAATTTATTTCACTTCCAGTGCTGGCAACTTCATTGTGTGGACACAGGTTTCTAACCATTATTTTAATGCTCTTCTCTAGATAATTTCCTTTGATATTTTATGTAGCATATCTATGTGATATTTCATGTAGAATATTCCTCTGGCAAGGAATACCCTCAATTTTTGTTTTTGATTTTCTGAGAGAGTTTTAGTTTTTCATTCGCTCTTTATAGACTTCTGGGTTGACAGTTATATTTATTTAATTTTTTTTTAGCACTTTAAAGATACCATTCTATTTTCTTCTAGATTGCATGATTTTGAACAATGACTTCTTCCTCTGGTTGCCTTCAAGACATTCTCTTTGTCTTAGGATTTTTTGAATAATATATGCCTAGGAGTGTGTGTGTATATGTGTGTGTTTGTGGACTGTTGGAGTATTTATCCTGCTTGGAAATCTCTTAGATTTCTAGATCTGCACTTAATTTTTTAGAAAATTCTTGGCTATTACTTCAAATATTTATTCTGACCCCGTCAGCCCTCTCTTCTTCCGGGATCCAAGTTCTCACGTTAGCATTTGATAGTGTTATACAAGTCTTTGATAAACTGTTCTTTTTTAATTTAAATTTTTAGCTTTTCTCTGTTTCTATGTAATTTTAACTGATATATTTTCACAGTTATTGATTGACTCTACTGCATCTTTTGATGAGCCTCTCAAAGTCAGTCCTTATCTTCGTTGCGTATTTTTCATTTGAAGCTTTTACATTAGGATTTTTCTTATAGTTTGCATCTTTCTGCTGAAACTACTTTTCTGATCTTTCATGCTCTACGCCTTTTTAGAGGCTTGAGCATATTAATTATAGTTATTTTAAATCTTCTGCTGAATGGTTCCAACATCTATGTCATGTCTAGTAATGATTGCTTTGTCTTTTGGAAGTATGTTGTATTTTCTTATCTTTTTGTATGTCTCATAATTTTTTATAGAAAGGTGAATATCTTGGGAAGGACAGTAGAAACTGGTTTTATGCTAGATAACTAATTTTATGCTAAGTAACTGGTTTCATGCTAGGAAACTAGTTTATGAGCAAAACCTTCCTTCTGCTAGGACTTTAGAGTGAAGGTCTGAGTTGTTCTAAGTGGGAGTTGGAGGGGATTGAAGTCTGCTTTTGATACATACGGTTATCCTTAGTGTGCCACAGGCTTCAAATTCTTCTAGCAAAACTTTGTGTTTGAAGCAGGGATTTATTTGTCAGATAGCTTTTTTCAATGTCTGTTCCACACTGAGCATTTTTACTCCACCTTAGAAAGGGTCTTTTTCCACACTCTTGTCCCTCTCCTTCCCCATCCAGCATTATTTCCCTGCTCCTTGTTATTTGATGCTTGTAGGCATGTAAGGCATTGTCCGTTACTCTGATTAAGCTTCAGTCTAAGGCCATGCCAGGGATCTGTGGTCTTGTGAGTGCTCCTAACACTCCTTGGCTGTAATTCTGGATCCAGCACCTACTTCTGTCTGCAGGCGTAGATTTTTTTCTGCTTCCTTCCTCTAGCTGAGATAGGTTTTCACCAGTGTCCTTAGGGTGTCAGTGTTACCCTTTTGTATTAGTATCCTGAGGCTGCTGTAACAATTGCCAAAACTTGGTGGATTAAATCAACATGAATTTAATCACTCACAGTTCTGGAAGCTAGAAGTCTGAAATCCAGCAGGGCTATACTCCTTCAGGGCCTCTTTGGAAGAATTTGTTTCTTTCCTCTTCCAGTTTCTGGTGGCTGCCCTGGCATTTCTGGGCTTGTAGCCACATCTCTGTCTCTGTCTTCACATCACCCTCTCCTCTATGCGTCTTCTCTTCTGTGTGTCTATCTTATAGAAATATGTATTATTACATTTAGAGCGCACCCAGATAATTCACGATAAATTCCTCCTCTCAAAATCTGTGACTTAATCACATCTTTTGCCATATAAGGTAATATCACAGGGATCAGGGATTAGGGCAAGGACGTATATTTGAAGGGGCACCATTCAACACATTACCCCTTCTAAGTCAGATAAAGTCATTTGTTCAATAGGAAAGCAGTGTCCCAGTGGAGCTGTGTGCCTAACTAGCAGTGGTTGCAGTGCAGGTCTGCACTGTAAAGGACATTTTTTTAGGAATCTCTATAATTTTTAGTATGAGCACCTGTTGGGCTTACTACAGAAAAACCCAAAGAGGGTGCTGATTCTTCTTATTTCTGTCATCCCAGGGTCTTTAAAATTTCTCATTTGTACACACCTGTCCACTACCAATTTTCCAACCAAACTCTTATTACAAATATCCGCTTGTGTCTACCCCATCTAAACCAATAGTTGCATCTTGTCCTTTGTTGCAGGTATCTTTCTCTTTCCCTCTCTCAGTCTCTCTCTATGTATATTTATACTTTTTTTTTTCACCAGTTAGTTTCCTTGCAATCTCACCTCTCTGATAATATCAAGAAAAGCTGTGAATCTGCATGGGGTATCACCACTGAGAAATATATTTTGCTAATTTACTTGTTATAAAATGACATCTTGCTGTTTTAGTTTGCAAACCTCTGATTATAGTGAAAATGACAGTATTTCTCATTTGTTTAAATAGTTGAGAATCCCACTTAAATTTTTGTTTATGAAGAAGAAGCATCATAAAAACATTTAAAGAAGGGATGAAGTGATGAGCATGTCCGTACATTTAACATTCCAAGAGCTATTTAAGCATGGGTTAAGCATCTCCTTGGTAGGAATGTCTCAAAGACAATTAGAGAGAAATATTTGGAATAAAAGACCTTCAAGTTTCTTAGAAGCCTGACAGTGTAGTTGGGAATAAGAAAACACATAGAAACTCAGGGCTAAATTCAGACTAGAAGAATTTTTGAGGACTTTCCCCCTTTTAGATGTTACCTCAGTTTCCTCACTTCCACTCTACTTTTTCTTTATCTTTCCCCCTTGGAACAAGACGTTGGTATCATTTATCTAAAGGCCACTTTCAGATTAGTACCTTCTAAAACATGCAAAATTTTAACCTAGAATTTTCCATCTCTCATCTCCATTGTCTTAAGATTTTCTTTTTCTTTCCAAGGGAGATTTTTCATCAATAAGTTGAAGCTCATTCCATTTTAAAGTGAAGTAGCTGCAAGTAGCGTCAAGTGCAGGCGAGTGTCGTGTGTGAGAGACAACAGACCGTTGTTGTCAGATAAAAGCTTGGTCTAAGCAAAGGCAGGATCAATTTAGCAAATTGCTGTACTAATTTCTAATCATGATCTGATTTAAAAGACTACATAACTTTGCATGAAAATCCTAAAATTTTGGTGTTTCTGGAAAGCTTCAGGGAAACTACAATTAGAAAAAACTTTTTCGTTACTTTTCATGTTTTGACTATTTTTACAGATTCTGTTGCAGAGATTTGATGCTGTTTGTGTGTAAGGGTAAATATCCCTCCCTAGACTGCAGGAGTCTGTCACTCTAAGTCAGAGGCCAAAATGATGGCGAGGGCTGTCACAAAGGATTCATTCTAAGGAATACAATTGCATAATATTTGTAATTATTTCCCACATGTTATAATTGCCAAGGTCTGGGGGAGAAGAGAGAGTCCTTTTTCGTTACCATTTGAAAAAAAAATATTCTTTCTATTAAGAATTCATTTTGGATCATTGGGTAGAAACCTCATGGGGATGTTTTACTCTAGTCAGAGATCAATGAGGTAAAAAAAAAAAAAAATCTGTCTTCCTGCCTCTGCAGTACTTCAAGAAGAAGATTAAACATCTGATATCATCGAAAGATCTGTAGTTACGGCAAAACTGAATTCTCATCCTAATTTTATCACTGACTAGTTTTGTTACTGGAAAAATTTCTCTATGAGTATGGGCATCATATACCTCAACCAAAAAATAACAGAAATAGAACTTGGTGGTCCCAGGGATAGGTATAAAATTTTGTGGGATGGTCATCTTTCTTATCGTAAAAATTGCCAAGAAAGCAACCTCATACATTCCACAAAAAGTTACTCCCAAACTTATGGAGACAGTATATACTTTGAGCTCTAAGTGTCCTATCATATAGTATTTAAGGAACATGAATAACACTCATTTCAACCAGTCCCCATCCAAAGTTCCTCATCATATTCAGTAATTGATCTGTCAATCAAGACATCAGTGGATATGAGAATGGTTGGTACCTGGTACTTCTGTGGTTGAGAAAAGCAAACAAACAGTGTAGTGATTAATTGTGTTGGTTCTGTAGTCAATTGACCTGTTTTAGAATTCCATATTCCCTCCTGCTAATGAGAGCTTATGCAAGTAATTTAACTTCTTGAGTCTTAATTTTTCCTACCTGTGAAATTATGGTATCCTAAAGCAACTTACTGAGGTAAAAGAGAATATGAAATGAGGCCTTTCATGTAAATCATGGTATGAGTACATAATGGAGTTTCGGTAAATTTTAGCAATTATCTTTACCCATCCAAACCTTCTTAACTGAGTTATATTTAGATGCCATAAAGTATTATGTAAAATATGACTGAAAGTTGCGGATGTATTGTTGTATTAATGTATTTTCTCTGCTTTATTTTCCTTCTACAGGCATGAACGTCATTAAATTATGCCAATAAACACTGACTCATATTTCCTACTTCTATTTCTATCCTATTAGGTTTTTGTTTTTTTAGGAATACTTTTCTTCAAATCATAGTTCCCTTGTGAGAAATTTCTAGGCCAAAGAGAGTTTTCTCATTGATTATTCTGTTTCATTCTGTTGAAGAGAGAGATCTCCAGGTAGCCTATTCATATCTACCAGATTGTTAAAACCAGACCAGTCGTGTATTTATTCCTGAAACATTTATTGAACACTTAGTGTGTGCCATGTAAACTTTTAGATGTAGTAGTGGATGGTGAGAATATTAGGGAACCTAACTTTCCTCTAGTCTCAATGAATGAAAGTCAGCTATCCACCTGAATTCATCACTGTGAATGTCAGAATTAAAATTCTCAGCACCTTGGAGAGTTCTCTATGGGGCGTGCTTGGGTGGTAGGTTTGTAAAAAGCCAACTATCAGTCTTTCACTCCAAAGAGACCTCCTATCAGTACTGCAAGCGGGGTCTGGACCCTGAAGCAAGGGGCTCACTCTTTTTTTCTAATTCTCGCATACGTAGTTATTTTATTGTCTATGTCCCTCTCTCTCAGACTTTAAATATTTGAGATTTTATGTTTCTTCTTCCCTCTTCTTAGATTCTCCCTCTCTCTTAACTTTAGATATTTACTGTGCACCACTCTTTACATTTTCTCTTTCCTGACCATCTCCATGGAAGAAATGTTGCAAAACATGCATTTTTTTTTAAAAGGAAGCACTTATTTTTATTTTACTAATAAATTCTCTTGGGGTTTACCAAACATCCACAGTGGGTCTGAAGAATTTCTGTGGAAATTAAGGCAGCACTACATCTGCCTAATTAGGCAGATGTACTCGTAAAAGGAGACAAGTGTCTACTGGAATAAGAAGAGGATTGGGCTAGGAGGGGAATTCTTCCTCAGCTGTTTTCATAGGTTAATTTAGGGGCTGTTGTCCATCACATGGGCCCTAGTCTCTTGGGACACTTCTCTGCACCACAGGAACGGTGAAGATAAGTTTTTTTTCACATCCCAAAAAGTACTCAAATTAACCTCCTTTCCCACTGTGACATAATTAATGTCAAATATAAGGAAAGAAGGTTGCAGGTTTCCAGAAGAATGGCAGAGACATAGCCACTTTACTGGTACAGAGGTTCTATTTCCTCGTTGTACATTAGAATTACCTGGGGAGCTTTACAAGTGCTTATGACTAGGGCCACTTAAGACCAATCACTGTTCATATAACATCCTCTCAAAATCAACCTGAGGAGTAGGATATGGGTCTCAATGTAAACAAAATCAGAATTCAAAATCACTGACCTGTGTTTTCCACCATCCCTGTTTCAACAATTTAGTAACATTGATGGGCCGAATTAATCTTGCTCGACCTTGTCTTTTGTAACAAAAATACTCCTGCAAGTGCTCATAACTGATATGGACTCACATAAACACAAAACACAGACCAGGCACAGAGTGACAAATGCTAACACGTTTAGAACCTACACCTTAGAGATACAGACATGCATTCAGGAGCACAGAATTTCTAGAACCTCAAAACAGGCTGATAGATACACACACTCAGACACACATAGGTCCAGAAATCTCATAGGAAAGAGATGCTCAGACACAGGTTCAGACAGACTTAGATATTGGTACACAGAGATACAAACACATGCATATTTGGATGCCTTCAGAGAGATACAAACACATGCATATTTGGATGCCTTCAGAAGGGCATGTATATAAACTTAGCCCCACACACAGAGAGAGACCTCAGAGATACTAAAAAAGAGCTCAAGAAAAGTCACAGAATGAACCTTGTGATTTGTAAACTATAGCTGAATAAAGCTGTGGAAAAACTAAGAGAAAGAATTGCTGAGATAGACTTAGACACCAGCAAACAAAGATGTAAAAGGAGACACACACACTCAGGAGTTCTTCTTCAGTAGCTTTGGCATCATTTTTATTTGTGCATGTGTGTGGACAGGTTCTTCGACCGTCATTGGTTGTTATTTGCTGCCTCTTGGTGAATGTGCTTTTGCCAAGCTTGCTTGCATGCTCCCTGGCCCATTCCAAGGCAGTATGGGAATTATAGCCTCCAAAGAAAGAATTATACACATTTTTCTGGAAAAGGAGATTCTACTGAAAATGCTCCTCTCATGGGAACCTGAACATTTGAGGAGCAAGTAAAGAATATTTTACTCAGGTTTGGAAGCTTCAGACAGCAGAACAAAACATCCTGTAGAAAATGATAATTAAAAAGTAATATCTTTGTGGCCTTTTATAGTGTAATAATTTCTCTTGTGCCTACTAACTCAGTTAATCATAATCACAGAGCTGTTCAGTGTGATCTCATTTGATATTTAGGGTAACCAAGTGAATAATAATTACTATTATACACATTTTACACTTGTTAAAATGACTGCCAAGAGAGGCTATGTAACATTTTCGAAGTGATCGGGCCACTAAGTTGCATGTTTGGAAGTCAAATTCATGTCTAATGGACTTAGAGTCAGTACTCTAGGCAACTATGTGGTGTGCTTTCTGCAAACAGTGAATTTGTTTTGCATATGAGAAAACTAAAAATCAGAGTGGCTAAGCACTTTACATCAAGTGCCCAGGAGCTCATACAGGACTTGAATCTAATACTCTGATTCCTGGTCCAGGGCTGATTTGACCAGAGAAATGAGCATTTGGAATGTTTCATGGACCATATGTGAACTGGACTAGATGAAGAGACTGAAACTTAGGAACCAAAACTGAACTAAAAGTGCAATGGCCATGCCTTGAACATCCTTGGAGGAGACTGGATTCCCCTAGAAAGTAGTGGGGTCCTCTCTACTTCTCTCTACTCCTCTGTTACTTCTCTGAGGACTGTGGAACTGCGCCCAATAGCATTTGGTCCAGTGACATCTCAAAAAGCTCTCAGAGGGGATTGCATTCTAGCCACAAGAAAGGAGGTATGGCCTTGACTTCAGGAAGAGGTTTTGTCTGTCTGCCATTTTCACAGGGTGTGGGTCTGGCTGGAATGAAAAATGCTCAGTAAGTGGGAAACCACCTTGATCATATTGTAAAATTTCCTCTAAATTCTCTCAGAATCTGAGTGTGATTATGAAATTCCCTGTTATTTCACAATTCTTAAGAATGTGTTATGTGCCTGACCCTGTAGTAGATTCTGTGTGGATACAGAGTAAGAGCTCCTGTCCTCAAAGAGCTCATGATTTAATTGGGGAAAAAAAATAATGGTTAGGCATTATGGATTAGAAACCATCAGACTATTCTCAACAAGGCAAGAGTTGGTTCTTGGGGGCATAAAAGTCTTAAGTATTATAATAATCTGGGACCCTCTCTCTAATTCTCAACCTTATCTGATAAAACCATATTCTTTAGTATTTAATTCCATGGGAAAGTGATTAGGAAAAAAAAAATTATTTAAGGCTCCTTAGAGAGGTGATAATGACAAAAAGGTTGAGAAATACTGCACTAGACCAGACATCACAAATCCCCATGTTACTCATTTAAGCATTTCAAATTGTTGCTGACTTTAAAAATTGGGAGATTTTATATAAAAATCTAAATTCATGATTTCTTTTAAAAACAAAAATTGGAAGATCTGGAAACTCTGGAGCCATATTGTTCCCACGGCAATAATTGACCAGACCTGTGCAGCGGCCTTACCCTTTAGGTGGGTCTTGCATCCTTTGTCTTTTACAATTTCCAACATTCCCCATTAATTGTGTTCATTCTGACCCATTTCACTCAATTAGGTTACCTGTCTGGGCAATGCAGGCATGTATCTCTATCCCCAGTATTCAGATAAAAATAACGACAATTTCAGGGACAGATAGTCCAGAAATCCAGGGAGGGAGAAGTCAGCGAAGGCTTGAGAGCTCGGAGATGGCTTTATAAGGAAAGTAGAACTAAGTTGTCTTATGAAAAATCAGTATTCAGTGAGGGAATAAAGGAGGAACGTTCTTTAATGGAGGGGCCATACGAAGAGGAACGAGAAATAATGCAAAATTAAATTCTGATGCACAAAAGACCAACTGTACAAGGTGAAACTTTTAAACGTTTAAAATAAAATGTAAAACATTATATTTACAATCTTAGGTTTGCGAAGATTTTCCCTTTCAAATGACACAACAAAGGACAAATTATAAAGGAAAAGGTGGGTAAGTTTGAATCCATTCAATGAAAAACATCTGTTCATCCAAACATTTCATAAACAAGGTAAAAAGACAAGAAACAGATTTTGAGATGATATTTGCAGTGCATAAAACTGACAAAAGATAAGTATCCAGAATTTATAGAGAGCTGCTACAAATCAAAATGAAAAAAGATAAAGAACCCAGTGAAAAAATGGGCAAAATATATGAAAATGTCATTCACAAAAGAGAAAAGATAAATGGCCAATAAGTACACAAAAACATGCTTAATCTGACATGTTTTCAGGGAAAGGCAAGTTAAAACAATCGCAAGATGTTATTCTGTACTTGTGATGCTTATATAAATTAAAAGTCAAATTATTCCAAACGGCCAGTCAAGGATGTGGCAAACTTGGAAATTTCATATAGTGTGGCAGTGGGAATCGTACATTCTTTTGGGGAGAAATTGACAATACTAAATAAATTGTATTATTTATATACTTTTTAACCCAACAATTCTAATGCTATGTACGTACCTTGAAGGAATTTTCACACATGTACTAAAGAAGATGTATTCTTGAATGTCCTTTATGTTATTGTGTGTGGTTGGGGAAACATTGAAAACCTTTTAAATGATGCTCAACAGAAAAAGTGATAAATAAATTGTGATATAGTCACAAAATGAAAAGCTATAAGATAGTGAAAATAGATGTACTAATACAACACACATCAATTTAGCTAAATCTCCAAAACTTTAAAATCAAAATGCGAGAAATACACAATGTTTCATATTTTACTAAACATTAAAGTATGTGAAACAAAAGACTGAATGACATGATTGGTGAGAAACCCGTTGAAATAGAAATGTGTTTATGTGAAGGGAGATAAGGTTGCCAACATCTGGCCCAGCGCACAGCGGGGCCTGGAGTAGGGAAGTGTACGAAAAGCTGAACTTTGTTGTAGAAGCTTTAAATGTTGCTGTGCTTTCATCGTCTAGTCAACCAACCACTGACAAGGGCTCTTTTCAAGGCTGTTACCGGGAGGAAAATTAGCCATCGAAAAGTCGTGTGGAAGATGGTAGTTTCTAGTTTCAAAAATTTTATCTAAAGAATTAAGAGTCTTTGCAGAGCAGCCAGTCCCGAGAGACGGAAAAATCAGTTGATGTTCTTTTTGCTGTGAACATCATGTAGAGGGAAAACCTGAGCTTTCATAGATCATTCACTAAATTGGATAAACTTTACTTTGTTCAGATGCTTACAATGACCTTAGTGCTCTTCCTACTAGTCTCTGCCTCTCGCATGCATAAAAATCTTCCAAAAGCAGAGCTCTGAAAATTACGTTTCCCTTTTCAAAAACCCCTACATCTTTATTATTCTCTGAATGAAGTCCAGATCCTGCATTCTGTTTTTTTCTCTTTTAAATAGACTATTTTTTAGAGCAGTGTTTGGTTTACAGCAAAATTGAGCAGAAAGTACAGAGAGTTCCCACAGACCCTCTGCCCCAACAAAAGCACAGCATATGCCGGTATTAATATCCCATGGCAGAGTGATACATTTGTTACAACTGATGAACCTATATTGACACCTCATTATCACCCAAAGTCCATAATTTACATTAGGGTTCACTCTTGGTGTTGTACATTCTATGGGTTTTGATAGATGCGTATCACATGTACTCACTGTTCTAGCATCACACAGAGTAGTTTCCCTGTCCTAAAAATTCTCTGGGCTCCACCTATTCTTTTCTCTTTCTCCTCAACCCCTGGCAACCACGGATCTTTGCCTTTTCCAGAATTCCGTATGGTTGGACTTATACAATACGTAGTCTTTGCAGATTGGTTTCTTTCACTTAGTAATATGTATTTAAGTTTCCTGCATAGCTTGATAGCTCGTTTCTATTAGCACTGAATAGTATTCCGTTGTCTGGATGCAACACAGTCTGTGTATCCATTCACCCACTGAAGGGCATCTTGGTTGCTTCCAAATGTTGACAACTATAAATAAAGTTACTATAAACATCCATGTGCAGGTTTTTGCGTGGGCATAAGTTTTCATCCCATTTGGATATAAACCAAAGGGGTATGATTGCTGAATCATATGATAAGAATATGTTTAATTTTGTAAGAAACTGCCAAACTGTCTTCCAAAGTGACTGTACCATTTTGCAAGCCTACCAGCAATGTATGATTGTTCCTGTTGCTCCCCATCCTCATCAACGTTTGGTTTTGTAAGTGTTCTGGATTTTGGCCATTCTAATAAGTGTGTAGTGGTATCATACTGTTATTTTAATTTGAATTTCCCTGATGACATATTTTGTGGAGCATCTTTTCATATACTTACTTGTCATCTATATATCTTCTTTGTTGAGGTGACTGTTAAAGTATTTTTGCCACCTTTAAATCAAGTTGTTTGCTTCCTTATTGTTGAGTTTTAAGATTTCTTTGTATATCTTGAAGACCAGTCCCTTATGAAACATGTATTTTGCAAATATTTTCTCCCACAGAGAAAATGGCTTGTTTTCTCCTTCTCTTGACATTGTCTTTTGCAGGGCAGACATTTTTAATTTTAATGAAGTCTGGTTTATCAGTTATTTCTTTAATGGATCATGCTTTTAATGTTGTCTAATCTCTGATTATTGACTCCAGCTTTACTTTCTATCCTTCCTCAGCTACTCACCTGTTATGTCAACAGATGTTTACTGTGAACTGTGTTGTGAACACTGGCAATTGAAGGGAGCAAGACAGACAAGGGTGTTGTTCTCATGTAGCTCATATTCCAGGATAGAGACAGATCATAAACAGATGGCCAAACAAATCAGAATTTCAGAGAATGTAAGTGCTACAAAATCTGTAAAACAAAAATATGGTACAGTTTAACCGGGGAGACAAGGCAGCATGATCAGGAGAGGCCATATTGGGGACATGAAATCTGAGCTGACACAAGTAGAATATGAAAGAGTCAGTCATTTACGTCCGTGGGAGAAATAAGTCAGTCTTCTCTCCTGTGTTCTGGCCCAGATGGCTTCCCTGCCCTGAACATATGCTGTTCCTTCAGGTCACTGTGCCTCTGTCCATGCTGTTTTTCTGCCTAGAGCACTTCTCCCCTGATACTTGCATGTGAAAGCCTACCCTGCTTTAAATGCCACTTTGTCTAGGACATCTTCCCTGACCCACCTAGTTCAATGCTATCTATCTTGGCACTGCTGATCCTCTCAGTATAAGGCTGCTCTCTTCTCTCTGTTAGTTTGAGCTATTTTGATTACAAGTAATTGGACTACTGAAATGGGCATAAGGAAAAGAAGAGGGTATATATCAGGTTGGTAAATATGCCATTAAGAACTGATGACTAGTAGGACCTTCCTAACCCCACCTTCTGATGTTCTGCATGTTTTTGGAGGCAGAGATTTATTATCTCTGGCATAATCTATCACTGTGTCTTGCACGTATTAGGTGCTTCTAAAATGTATGTTGAATAAATCTGTGTATTTTGTTTATCATTGTTATTATTGACTAATATTTATTGAGCACTTATTACGCGCCAAGCCCTGTGTCAAGAATTGCTATGTGTGGTCTTATTTAATCCTGTATGTAGCCTGTGAGTTAGACTTTATGATTATTTTCACTTTACAGATAATGTTTTCAGTACAAATAGTTAACTACAACTATAACAAGATAAGGTATTATCCTTTGACCATTTCTTTGGGTCAGAACAATTTGGTGTAATACTTCCCTTTAAAACCTTTTAACTAACCTAACATTTCCAGTTGATTAAATAAAACAAATTGGTGGTGACTGGGGCTGACGTGTTGGGTTGCATCAGTTGGGCCTAAAACTATTTTCTAGGCCATTACAGCCCATAGGTTGTGTACAAGATTATTTTACTGGCCCCTGTTCTTTGTCTCTTTCTTGAGCTCTTTGTTTGTTTTTTGCAATGCACACCAGCTTTTCCCAAAAGAAGGTAGAGTATACTTCCTCACTGCTTGCCTTTGTGCTTGGCCTTGGGCTTTGACCAATAGAGTATAGGAAAAGGTGACAGGGCTCCATTTCTAAGTCTGGGCTTTAAAAGGTCTGGTATGTTTCCACTTATCCTCTTGCACCCCTCTGGCTTCTCCCTGAGAAGAGTTTAACCTGGGTGTCTCCTGCCCCCTCAGTCTGGGCCCCAGAATGAACTCATGTGAAGCAGGGCTGCCCCAACTGACCACTCACCATGGACTGCAGCACGAAGTAGGTGGCAGTAGCTTGAAGCTGAGCCATACCGTGAGAAATAATATGTACTGTTGTATGTCATCGTTGGTGCTTGTTGGTTATGCAGCCATAAAATTCAAATGCCTATCTAATATTTTTTATTAGGAAAAGAGGTAGAAGTGTTTAGGGAGAACTGCCAACACAGAAATTAATATTTTTAATCATCATAATCTGTTCATCCTGAGGCACAGTGTCATTTTCTCCTTTCATTGGGTTTCTCTAGCATTTCCCTTTTGCCTAAATCATATTAAAGAAGATTGTGAGCTTGAGCTAGCACAGTGAAGTTTTTTGTGATAAAGAATGTCACATTGTGCTGAAGCAAGCCCCAGAAGGAACAGCAAAGTCAATAAGACAAAAAGGGAGAGCTAGGAGGAAGCCACTGTGGATTAGAATGGTTTGCTTTGTTATCCGGGAATGGATGTGGTAGAGAATGACTCTAGATCAGGTGCAGGCACAGGTTACTTTCATTTGCTCTCTACATTGGCTGGCTCTGTCTACTTGTCCCAGATCCAGAGCTTCAGCTTTACAACTTATATTTGGCAAAGGAAGAGACATTCTGAGGGCCTTGTCTATTATAATACCTAGGGCATGGCAAGATGGTACCAGATGTTGGTAAGGTAAATGAACAAGGGAATAAATAAATGAATGAATGAATCAACCAACCAACCAATCAATGAATCAATGAATGCATAGAAAAGAAAATAGGCCAGAAGGAAGATTATCAATGGTAACAACAACAATACCATCCGCAATATGATTTATTACACTTACAATGTGACAGGACCTGAGGTTAGTGCTCTTCTTTCTGTTTCCATTAATGCCCTGTTGATGCAGATGAGATTGAATCACAAATAAGAACATTGAGGAGTGAGCAATTAGCTCAAAATAAAATGGGTAATGAATGCTAGGTTTGAGATGTAATTCCTGGTTTCTCCATTCCAAGTAAGTCTCAGGCTTTATAGAAACCCAGTCATTGAATTACTTTTATTATTGCTGACTCATTCTTGTTTTACAGATGAGACAACTTGGGCTTAAAAAGATATGGGAGACTTACATGAAATCCCTTGAATGAGTGACAGTGGAGAATGTGGAGATGGGGAGGACCTAGGACTTGGATCCAAGTACTCTGATTCCTGGATAACAGATGGCTCTACAGCATGAATGATCTTTTTGCTCTGTAGAAATAGCAAAGTTGGAAGAAAGAGGTGTGACTCCAAGGCCAAGAGTCCAGGACTGGAGATAACACCAATGCCACACTCTGAAATCAGGCTTTGAGATTGACAGAAGACTCAGCCACTGTCAATCTTCTCCCTACCGTACTGATTCTCCCTTCTGAGGGTGCAGATCTGACTGCATCTTGCTGCTTACTTAGACTGCCTCTCTAGGAGACTGTCATTGACTTTGTACACTGTGATTCGTGTAAACAACAGCTTTGATTTCCTCTCAACAAACATTCTTTCTTACTCTCATCACTGCCAGTTATGCTGAGAATTAAACTGTTTAGTGCTTTATTCTCCTAGTCCAGGATTTATCAACTTCATCACTATTAATTTTTGCAGTCAAATAATTCTTTTTTTTAGGGGGGGGCTGCCCTGTAAATTGTAGGATGTTTAGCAGCCTACCTAGCCTCTGCTTAGTAGTTGCAAAAACCTCCTACCTACCACTCACCATTTGAGGTTGTGACAACCAAAAGTGTCTACCTGAGTTCAATTAAGAATTTAATTCTTGTTAAGATTCTAGGATGGTCATTAAATTGGATCATCAGTCAATTGAACCTTATCTGCATGAGTTTCAGACTCCTTCTTGAGAATAGGTGTGAATGGAATGGTGATTAGAGGAAAGGAAATAATGAAAGACCCATGAGTAATATGAGAGGAGGAAGTTTCAGGTGTAAAGATATGGACAGCTAAGACTTGAAGTGACAAAGGCTAATTTCCATTTCTTTATATTATGCCTCTTTGTCTTCATATTTCCACATTTCCTCTTGATTCACATATATGTTTCTATCATCTAATTTATCAAAAAGCATATTAAGAATACCTCACATTTAAGGTCTTTGGGCAGAATATCAAAATAAGATATAGGCCTGGACATTAAGAAGCTCATAGTCTTGTAACGTTTTCACAACCCAGATCTTTTCTTGCTAATGTGGCCTTGCTTCATCCCACACCAGGCTGATACATACAAAATATTTCTCTTGAAGAATTTTTAAGTACTCAACATTGCAAGGTCCTAATTTAGGTGAAAGGCTAACAACACTCAACCTGAAAGTGAACTGTCAGCAATTTATTTTCTTTAAAATATGGACTATTCGGGGCTGGCCCCGTGGCCAAGTGGTTAAGTTGGTGTGCTCCGCTGCAGGTGGCCCAGTGTTTCATTGGTTCGAATCCTGGGTGCGGACATGGCACTGCTCGTCAAACCATGCTGAGGCAGCATCCCACATGCCACAACTGGAAGGACCCACAACAAAGAATATACAACTGTGTACCAGGGGGCTTTGGGGAGAAAAAGGAAAAAAATAAAATCTTTAAAAAAAAAAAAAGGTGGAGTGTTCATCTATTGAAACTCCATTAAGGATTTAACTGTAAGGTGCTAATAGACTTTTAAAAGGGAAGTTTCTCATTAGTTTAATTTAAAAAATGAAGATTTAACTACTGATCTGAGGGTGCTACCTCAGGGTGTAAGTCTAATGTTCATTCATTTATGTAAAACAACAAAGTTCACTGGGTCTCAGGTCATCAAGGGCCAGTAGGGTGTTCTCAAAGACCTTGTCTCCCTGAGGCAGTTTCGTTCATCCATTGATCCCTTCAATCATTTGTATTCACCCAAGAGTAGTATGACTGGTTGGCCCCACTTTCAGTGCCAGTTATTTTTCAAGATAGACTTTTTCATGTTTCACTCATTCTCTCAGAAAAGAAAATGCCATTTTGACCATAGAGATATCATTCTTTACCCACATCACATTTTATTGACGGGTCGATTAGCAACTGGAAAGGATAGCTAGGAGGGAAATCTCTGCAGGAAAATGGTGGGTGATTTGCTATTGATGATATTTTCCTATGGATCAGAGAGGTTTATTCTTGGCGAATACTCTAAGAAGCTCTAATAAATAAAAGATCTCCAATATATTTATCATATCATGCCTGGTGTGCCTTATTCTTCATATTCCTTTATATTTGTCATCATTTTTTTCTAATACCTTTTTATGTTGTCTCTTTCATGTAGAATCACGAAGTTTATTGATCAGATGTCATCTCCATTCTAAAGGTGGCAAAACTGGAGCTCAGAAGGGTTAAGTGACTTGCCCTGCTTTAGTCACTCAGTCCTCCCACTTATCCCCAAAATGACAGCCAGGATTGTCTTAGTTCCCTAGGGTTGCCGTAACAAAAAGTGCCACTAACTGGGTGGCTTAAAAACCAGAAATTTATATCTTACAGTTTGGGAGGCTAGAGTGTGAAATGAAGGTATTGGCAGGGTTGTTCCATCTGAGGGCTGGGAGGCAAGGACACGTTTCAGATCTCTCTCCTCGGCCTGCAGATGGTCCTCTTCATGTTCACATGACCTTCTCCCTGTTTGTGAGTCGGTCTCCAAATATTCCGTTTTTATAAGGACATTAGTCACATTGGATTAGGGCCCACCCTAATGACCTTGTTTCAATATGACCTTTTTAAAGACCCCATCTCCAAAATTAGGTCGCATTCTGAGAGACTAAGGATTAATTAAGACTTCAACACATGAATTTTAGGGAAACAATTTAACTCATTTCAGGGAACTTCATGAAAACAAATCTGACTAAACCACTCCTCACTGGCTATGGAATAAAGTATAAGTTTCTTATTATGAGCCTTGAGTCCCCTCCTTATGTGGTCCTTGTCTCTGGCCTCAGCCTAATCTCTTATCACTGCACAGTAGGAACTCTAGCCATACTGAACTATTTAATAAAAATAACTCGTTTATCAAGCACTTAAGTCACTGTGCTAAGTGCTTCACATGTGTGCATAATGTAACTATATGATGCTGATCCTCGTATTACCACCACATCATAGATTCATTTAGCCATTCGTTCATTTCGTCATTCCAAAAAGTTTTTGAATGCCTGTTATTATGAAGTTTTGTTCAAGATGCTAGGGGTACAACTGCCAACGAAGTGGAAAAGAAAATCTCTAGCCTCACAAACGTACATTCTAATGGGGAAAACAGATGATAATGTATTAAATCAATTTATAGTATAATAAGCAACAGGATGTGCCATAGAGAAAAACGGGACTCCAGGGGCAAAATGCAATTTTAAATAATTATATGAAAAAAATGTATATTTATAAAGGTAGAAAGAATACTCTGCATCCAGTTTCCCCAAATGTTATTCTGAAATTAATTCAAATGTATAAAGAAGTTGCAAGAAGAGTGCAAACATGAGTACAAACAAGTCACGTATCCCTTTAATCCAGAATTCTCTATAGTTCATTTGCCAATATTTACTCACAATCTCTTCCTTCTCTCTCTCCCTTTGCACTTCTATATTTCACACACATGTGATACTGTGACATACTTCTTACTGGATTATACTACTGATAATCCTTATATAATATACATTTCTTCCTTAAACAAATCAGTATTCTTGTAGCTTTTATTAGGGTAATATTAATCTTACATCAACAAGAACTTGGCTATGCTTTTACCTTAAACATCAACATAAAAGTTCAATTAATTTTCAAATTATTGAGCAGTGCACTCTGCTATTACAAATTAGATGCTAATTAATGCTCCTTTACTTGCTCATTTACTTGGAATTTTTTTTCTTGTCGGGGCCCATGAAAGTGTATAAATTCCATTAATTGTTTTTACTAACTCATTAAATGGGTTGTAGAACAAAGTAGTAATTTTGAAAATTATAGCCATTCAACACCTACATTTGAAAAGTATGCAACATTCTAAAGGATATTGTTAACTAGACAGTAATTAAAAATTGCAAGGAGAATGTTTCACAGCAAGATTTGTGATAATTTTAATGAATTTTTGAAATGAGATAAACAAATCCTTTAAAGGACACGTGTGACCTTGAGAGTCCATGAAATTACAAGGAGTAAAATGGTGGAAAGGAATATGCCATTTAATACGTTTTAAAATGAAGATTAGGAGAAGATAATTAAAAATGTGTGCTTATATTTAGAAAAATTCAAGTTTATTGAATATATAATATTTGCACTTCATAATTTTTGGGGATTTTTGGGGGGGGGGATTTTTTGTGAGTAAGATTGGCCCTGATCTAATACCTGTTGCCAACCTTCCTCGTTTTGCTTGAGGAAGAGTTGCCCTGAGCTAATATCTGTGCCAGTCTTCCGCTATTTTGTATGTGGGATGCGACCACAGCATGGCTTGATGAGTGGTGTAGGTCTGTGCCTGGGATCCAAACTCATAAACCCAGGCTGCTGAAGTGGATCATGCTGAACTTAACCACTACACCACCAGGCCAGCCTCTGTATTTCATAGTTTTATCAACTCTGATCTCGTTAATTTATTCCCATTTTATAGATGAGACAGCTAAGACCTAGAGTTATTCAGTAATTTATGCTCCTCTAAGGGGAATATTTCAGGCAGAGGGACACATGTGACAATGTGAAGCCAAAGCAACATATGGAATTGGAGGAACTAAAGGAAGGTTGACATGCCTGGAGTGTAAGTGTCGCGATAAAGTGGTCTGAGCTGAGGCCCATGATGTAGGGAGGATGACATATGCAGAGTTTTCCAAGACATGTTAAGGATTTTAGTCTTCATCTATCATGTTTTGAAGAGATTACTCTTGCCACAGTGTGAAGAAAATAGCTTGTAGGGGACGAATGGGAGACAAGATCCAAGGCATTTGCAAAAATCTGGGGAGATGATGATGATGATGATGATGGCGATGATGATGATAATGATGATAACATAGACTGAAGAAGGTAAGAGCTGAGTTTGTGAGAGATTTACTAAGAAAGAGTGATAGGGATCACTTGATTGCAAAGAAGGTTGATGATGAAGGAAAGAGAGATGTGAGGATGATTGCCAGGTTTTCGGATCTACTCAGATGTGTGGAAGGTTGCAGGGAGCACTGAAGAAAGAGAAATTAGCAGAGAATTTTCTGAATTTGTTCCAGGACATGATGATTTGAACTGAGACATGTAGAAAATGTGTTTGAATGTACAGACATGGAATTCAGAAGAGATATCTGGTTTGGGAGTGCAAGTTTGACAGCAAAACTAAGGAGCATTTAAAAAGTTTATTTTAGTGTTTTTCAAAGTGGTCCTTACACTATATATATGAGAAGTCCTTGCATATTTATCTCATAACTGAATGGTTTTCAGGCTCTAATATGCATCAGGATCACCTAGGTACAGTGTAGTGAGGGAAATGAAAGCTCTAGATTTCAACTGTTTGGTTTGAATCAGCTCAGACACGTTCTAGAATAAACTCGAGCAACTTAGCCTCTGTGCCTCAGGTTTTTCTTTCTGTAAAATGGAGATAATATTAACCTCATTGGGTTTCTTAAAGCTTAAATAACAAAAATAATTAAACACATCACATAAATTGGTTAATATACAGCCTTTAGAACACTAATGCCACTTAGCCAGCAGTCAAAAAGTCTAGGGTAGCCATCATTATTTTTCAGATAACTTATTAAAATGCAGATTCATGGATCCCCAACTCAGGATTCTGATGTAAATGTCGAGTTACAGGATAGTGAGGGCATTTGTTTGGTTGTGTTTTGGACTAGAGATAGAGGATGAATTAGAATTCAGTGGTTCTGGTCAGGATAATCCTGGACCCTACCACACTTACTAAATCATAATTTCTTTGTTCAGAGGCCAGGAAGTCTGTATTTTGAAAAAAAAATTACCAAGTCATGATGATTCTGATCTACAGCCATGCTTGAAAGGGATTATATTAGACAAGATCTTGTGATTCTCATTATATCAGGCTGGCTGTCTACCAAAATGTACAGCCCCCTTTCATAGTGGACATCATTTTGCAGGGAAGTGATTGGCCAGCCAGTGAGTCCATTGCATGGCAGGTATGAATATATGACTAGTACTCACCAATAGAGTGGACGTGAGAGTGATGTTTGTCACTTCCAGGCTGAGGCTTCTAAGAAGCAGTCATGTCCTTTCCACGTTCTCTTTCCTGTTTGGCTCACCAATGCAGAGAACGACACGCTCTAGGTGACGTTATAGCCATAAGGTGAAGGGAATCTAGGGCATTGAATGGATGGCAGTAGGTTAGTCTGTTGTTACAGTGAATGAGAGAAAGATTACATAAATGAGAAAAAAGGCTTATGCAATGACAGGGCAGTGTTGGAAATTACTTTTTACAACAGTTGGTGTAATCCTAATAACTGCTCTTAAACATGAGATTTCTCTTCTAAGGCAATATTCATCAAAAGCCCCTTGATGAACACTATCACTTCATTACAATCAATGTGCTCGACTCTCATGGTGCATAGAATAAGATCTCTTGTTTGGTTCTTGGGACATAACTCTATGTCTGAACAATCGCATGCTTCAGTGGTTACTGGTTGTTTGTTATTCTTGTTGGTTTAGAGTATAGTTATTAGGGAAAAAGTGTGCATTTGGAGGAAACTTTTACACTTTTCCTAGTAAAATTTTAATATAAATTACTGAAATTGATAGTTTTCTGTTCGATGTCAGCACTCTTCTTAGTTAGCTCAGGAAACATCCCTGTGGTTTTGTTTCCCTGAAAGTAGATGGGTCTCTATTCTGTATCTCTTCTCTTTTTATAAAATGAAGGAATGATGTTTGTATTTGGATCATTACTTAAAGTAATAAAAAAAAGAAACATTGCCAAGCACTGTAAACATCAATACTCATGAATTATTAATCTTTTAAGAATGTTGGCTACATTTACATATAGATTAAACTTAGAATTTATGAAATGTGATTTTCTTTCAATCTGATGGCTTAATGCCACTGGTGTTTTATGGATAAGGTTCCTGCTCGGAATGCTCTATGTCTTTCCATATGACTGAGGACATGGAAGACCCTATCACTGGCAGACCCCATGGCATTAAATTACAAATTGAATTTGAGATGGAAGAGAAAGGATGTGTTGGAGAGTGACTGAGGGTTGTAAATTAAAACTACATGGAGCTAACACATGTTCGTGAGAAACTCATAAAATGAGACTTCCTCCCCTCAAAAAGGGGTTTACAGAGGGTAGGTTTCATTTCTGAGGCCACATGTTTCATATCAGCTTTTGATCAGCACCAAGTCAACTTATTCTTTCTATGGAAAAGACATTGATCTTTTTTCCTGGAGGTTCATTACATGTGCACACACACACACACACAAACACACACACACACACACCCCAACACAATCTTAGGTTGGGCCCTCTCTCTCACATAGCCTGACAGTGGGTAGAAATGAAATAAGACCCTCACACTTCACCTTGATTTTTAGTGCTTCATGGACTAATGACTCTTATTTGCAACTTTGGTGACAGAATGTAACTTCTTTGACAGATCCCACAATATTAAATTGCAAATTGATTTTGAGATGCAGCAAAAGCCTGTGGCAAAAAGTGACCGAGGACTGGAAATCAGAATGACATGGAGTTAATACATGTGACCTGGGAAACTCAAATGATCCTTCCTGATTTCTAATGAGAGTTTACAAACAACAGGTTTAATTATGGAGGCTGTATGTTCGATGTCAGCCTTTGATCAACACTGACTCAGCTTGTTTTCTGCCTAGAGAAGACTCTAATCTCCTTTCCTGGTGGTCTGTTACACACACGCATGCACACACACACACATACACAAACCCATCTCTCCCACAAAGCCTGACTGTGAGTAAAAGAGAAACCAGATCTCCATGGTTTCACCTTGACTCATTCAAGCTTTACATCCCAATGGCTTTCCCATTGTGACTTTAGTGACAAAACCTAACTTTTTGCTTCTTTCTTTATTACGTTATTTTTGCCCCTAGGCCACATTATTTAACACCATCAATTTCTTAGTGATCATCGACCCCTCAAGAAACAACCAATGTAACAAGATGCACACATTTTGTGCTCTTCCTACCTCTCCCACTTCTCTCAGACAGTGGCCCAGTCCTTTGACCTCCTCAAACACCAGTTTCTTCAACTGTTAAAAGGGCATTTGTAATAAATTATAACATGAACTTTCTCAAATTGTGGAATAAACGATATCATCATGTCTCTTTTTCTAAGTCTGTGTCTGTTATATGTACCATTATCACTTACTTGCTGAGAGAAGCAAGGACAGATGTTTTTAGTCTTAGAGGGAGACTTCTCCACCAGAGACCAGCTTAACCTCCCCAAATAGACAGTGGGAATAGGAGTTAGGGTCAGCGGGAGAAAGGAACAGGAATTGACCAACAAGTCATGCACAGAATACTAACAAATCAGTCAGTGAGTTTTGATTACCCTGTGAATTCACAAAATATGGTTCCCAGCTCAGCAGACTCGTCTTGGTGCCTGTTAAATGTTGAGATTCATAGACCTGACTCCAGACTCATAGAAAAAGAAGATCTGGAGCTGGGACCTTGGAAGCTGCTTTTAAAAAAAAACTCCCAGGTGACCGTGGCAATCATTTAAGCGTGAGAACCACTGGCCACGCGTATACCTATTGCAGTGGGGGTTTTAAATAGGATGCACATAAATAAAATTCTCAAAATAACTGGTTTTCCATTTTGCTATATTAAATGAAAATCCCCCCCGCCCTTCCCCTAACCACACCCATAACCAAAGCTGTCCTTTGCTGGAACTCAACAGAACCAGCTCTAACTCCTTTCCCAGAACCAGGAGAATGGTCAAAAACAGCCCTGGCAGGTATAGAAGGATGTGTGCTTTAAACCATGGCAAACTCCTCTTGTAAGCAGAAAGGTATAACTTAGGAATAAATAAATTAGAAAATCAACAGCAACTCAGTGAGCTCTAAAAGGAGCCTTGAGGCTCCAGTCCTCTGATCCAAGAGTAGTGATGAAATCGGCAAAGCAAGTCACAGTCCTTGCAACCCCCCTCAGAATTATCACTCGCTCTACAAAGCAGGTGTGAAATGAAAGCTTTTCCTTGTGGAAAAGTGTTATCTCTTATCAGTTCCAAGCCAAAAGCTACAGTTAAAACAGCGGATTCATTATCCCCTTTTTTATAGGTGTTTTAACACCTGTATGATATGATTCTCTTTCCCTCCCAGGGTCCCTGTTGGTCAATGCCGTATTACTGATGTTTTTTCATTAAATTAAGAACAAGTGGCAGTACAATCTATAAACTGAGAATAAGAAATAAAGATTTTTTTGGGTGGTGGGGTGCAAAAAATACCCTCAAATTTCCTGATTTTTCTAATGATTCTGGGTATCCACATGGACTGCAAGTGAACCACAGTTTAGCTAATATACTCACTTGGGTCGTGTTGCTCATATTCATTCTACATGCATCACATCTATTCTGTACATTTTGATGCACATATGTTTTTACATACACAGCACACACAGACATACCCGCACCCTCACTCACCCAGGCTGTGTGGAAACCGGTAGATCATTGCGGGCAAGCAAAACTCATGACTGGACTATCTGATGCTTGGTTTGATGCAATGTCTAAATTCAAATTGTGTTCAACATCAGCTTAATTCCTATTATTTTATTATTTTCCTCAAAAGCAAAGGTCTATTATGTGTTGTTAGTTTTGTTTTTCTTTGCTCCTTGTTGTTTGTCATAGACAGGTCTAAAGCATGGAAGGAGCACTTAGCAAAATGGAAATAATGGATGGAGAGTTCTGTCTTGTTTTGTCTCCCTATATTTTTCCCCCTCCACCTTTTTCTTGACACCTATTTCCCTTTCTCTAAATTGTATGATCTAATGTTTATTGGACATTTAGTGTATTCCAGACCCTGTCCTACGTGCTTTAGGCACATTTTACTTCCCTCACATAACTACCCAGAATACATACTTGAATTTAGAAAAGAAAATAAGTTACTTAAGGTCATAAAGCTGGTCAGTGAAAGAGTCAGCTTGCTTGCTCATTGATTCGTTTCTTCATTAATGCTGTTGATGTTTATAGTCCACTTATCAGGTGCCACTCCTTGGTCCTGGGATGCAGCAGTGAAATAAAGGGCACAGTCTCTGCCTAACGGAACTTTCATTCTATAGGAGACAAGCATACACACACACATATATATGGACTATAAATGCTGTGGAGAAAAATGAAACAAGATAAGGCCTAGAAGCTGATAAGGATGACATGTTAGCTTGGGTGCGGTGATCAGAGAAGGCATTTATGAGAATGTGATGATTGAATTAAGGGAACTGAATGATATAAAGGAGTGGATCATGTGGGGTTTTGGAAGATGGGAGAATCTAATATGGCCCATAAGTCCCTGTAGGATCACTTCTTGTCCTTCCCTGTAATCCTATTTTTTCCTATTGTAGCCCTCACTCTAAGCATTCTTGAATTTCTCTTTGCTTCCTAATTGGCCATGCACTGTCTTAATTTAGAATTTTCACCTGCGCCGTCATTTTTTGTTCCTACTAGAATCCCCTCCACCCAGGTTCTGTCTGGCTATTTTGTGATCCTATGTCATGGGATATGTGTCCCTGTAACGCAATATTCAAAAGTTGCCATTTATCTGCTCTATTTCCTGTTAAAGCGTAACACCCCTGAAGGAAGTAGGTATGTACACAAAAGCATTGAAAGCAGGGTTCAAATAGATACCTGGACACCAATGATCATAGTAGCATTATTCACAACAGCCAAAATGCGGAAACAATTTAAGTGTCTATCAACAGAAGAATGGATAAACAAAATGTAGTATATGCAATGGAATATTATTCAGCTATAAAAAGGAATGAAATTCCAGTGCACGCTACAACAAAGATGAACCTTGAAAAGAGTATGGTATGTGAAATAAGCCAGACATGAAAGTACAAATATCATGTGATTCCATTTCTGGGAGGTACCTAGTACCGGTAAAATGATAGAGATGAAAAGTAGAACAGAGATTACCAGGGACTGAGGGAGAGAGGAATCGGGAGTCATTGTTTCATGGCTACAGAGTTTCTGTTTAGGATGATGAATATGTTCTAGAAATAGATGGACGGTTACACCACATTGAGAGTGCACTTAATGCCACTGAGTTGCATATTTAAAAATGATTAAAATGGTCAATTCTCTTATGCATACTTCCCATGAAGGAAGATTCTTTTATTCTTTCACCATTATATTCTTAGCACTTTGTACAGTACCTGACACACACAGCAGGTGCTTAACACACATTTTGGGAATGAATGAGCCAGTGTCAAGTCCAGTTCTGTGGCCAGAGTCCATCCACACTCTCAACCATTGCACTGGAGGTTTTTTAAAAGCGTGTTTTCAAGCAGCTGATTTCAGGTGGAGCTCGACATGATTTTACAGAGTATAGAACAATAACACCATATAATACTGCATTGTATCTCATGAAGAAAAATGTTTTTACTTACTTTCCAATTCTTTTTTTTAATATTGCTTTGATTTTTATCAAGGAATAAGTCTCCATTTTGTTGTTACATCTCAACACTTAATAATCTTTTGCATTCTCTTTTTTCTTCCCTCCCTCTCTCTTTTTTCTCTTCCGTTTTTTTTTTTTTTTGATGAAATGAACCAGAAACTTCAAGCTCAGAGGCTCTGATGAGGAGTAAAACTGAGCTAGAATGACATCATATAATTTGTACAGTTGTTATTTTGACTTTTTAAATTTTAAAAAAGTTATACTAACTTTTCATAGGTGGTTGTACTAAAATGTTGACATAAAAGCTATCTTATTACTTTTTTTCTTTTTCTGAGAAAGATTCACCCTGAGCTAACCCCTGTTGCCCATCTTCCTCTTTTTGTTTGTGAGCTGCTGCTACAACATGGCCACTGACGAGTGGTGTAGGTCCATTCCTGGACACCAAACCGAAAGCAGATCATGCCAAACTTAACCACTAGGCCCCCGGGGCTGGCCCGTAAAAAGTATATTAAGTAATTTGATTCAAGGAAAATATTAAGAACAATAAAGGTACAGATGGGCCATGGATATTGCAAAGTCCAGGAAGTTGTTACAAGAATGACTGAGGTGAGTGAAGTCATCCCTAATTCTCGGGACCCTGTACATCTTGAACTTGGGTCTGCCTTTCTCTTTGTCAGCAGCAATGTCGTTGTTGGCTGCCTCTCCCTCTTTGTGTCCTTGTCTGCCCCTCCCTGTGTGCTCTGTGCCTGCTTCTCTTTCTGTCCTATGCTCACTGTCTGCTGCCGCATCTCTTACCTCCTCACTCTGTTGAATCTTGGACTCTGTCTTTGCCTAGCCTTGTCATTACCCCTATGCCTAGAGGTAGGGGAAAGTGCTGATGCTCTGGGAGTGGCTCTCTATCTGGAATAAACTGTTGCTTTTTTCCTGTTCCAGACAGATTCTCGATGAAAAGCTCATGGCTACTTGCTTTATTTACCACCTCTGACTTTCCCCCTTTGAAAACTCTTGAACTCCCAGTCTTCTTTAATTTTCACTGTTGATTCCAAGTGAGTGGATGATGACAGTGGTTATGAAATTTCAAATGGGTGACATCTTGGATCATAGAGGAATGTCACTGTAAACTGAAGTGCATTTATTGGTTTATCTCTTCTACACGCATGCACACACACACACATACTGTCCTTCTTATGATTTGTAATTTAGACAAAACTACGAGTATAGATAAGAGACAAGGGAAGATGGGCTGTTGTAATCTGCTCGGTGATTAGCTGACTCCTCCATTGGAAAGGAGATTCAGGCCACTTCTCTTGTAGGGGGGACCTTGAGAATGGGATATGAGAGGGGCGTGTGTATGTTCATGTGTGCACGCCATATTGGTAACGAAAAGATATTGATATTTTCTCTTCTTCTTTTAACCTATGGAATCTTGTTTCCAGAATAGTTCTCCAACTTCCTCCCTCCCCTGTATTCAACAACATGGTGACAAAGTGGATTGAAGGAGAATGAGAGGACTTTGGTATATTCAAACTTTGCTTCTCCTTCCATGTCACTTCATCAAAAATTTTCATAAGAAAATTATTTTAAAAAGTATGAACTGCACCGAGTTGTTCAAACCCAGGGCAGAGCCTGTGCAGAGAGGCGCAGAAGGGAGATGGGGGTCAGAGACATAGCACAAAAGGTTTTAACTCCGACTTTTCCCCCAAAAGGCTGATTTCCATTGAGAGTGAGAGAGAGACTGAATAACTAATGTGCAGACACATTTTGAATTAATCTCCAAGGAGAAACCATTCAAGTGTCACTGCAGACAGCTCCATACAACAGGCTTTACACTTCACAGCGATCGAGACAATCAGGAAAGCCCTGGATGTGGCAAATGCCCTCCTCTTCTTCAGCAAGAGTACCGTGATGAATGATGGGAAAGTGGTCTAGGCTGCTAGGTCTGTCCCTGCTATTTATCTGTACAAGTTATGTACCAGTCTGCCTCCTTCCTACTCCTTTCCTCTGGCCCCACTTTAGTGACACAAATATATTCCTTGGCTCTGATGTTCCCTAAATCTCAGCATTGCCACACTACATCTGACTAACGGTCCACTGATTCCAGTATTCTTTTTCTGTAAAAGATGATAAATGGAAAGGCATTCTTGTCAGCCTTACAGTGTTAGGGCTGTGACTCACTGGTGTCTAATCTCTTGTAACCTGTGTGGCTCAGTGGCTTACTTATGCATTATTTAAAACAATCTTGAATCAGTTTGTATATTCAACATGTTTCAAGTCTTAAGCCATGTCTCTATGTGTAAGATGGCTTTTTCTTCCTGCCACTTGCCTCAAAATCCTTTAGCTCTCGTGGGAGGTACCTGCGAATATCCCTTTTGTCGCCTGAAGGGGGGATGGGAAGAGCGCTTATCTCTGAGTAGGGACCTGGGTTCTCTCCTAATCACCGGGTCTCTGACTTCTGAGTAATCTTGGAGAATTCTCTAACTTTTTGAATCTTAATTTTTTCACTTCATAAATGGAGAAATAAACTTTGACGTCCCCATATTAAGTCCCAATTAGACAGTAAGCTCAAAAGTTCGTATTATTAGTCAATGAACTTGGTTCACATTCCATACATCATGTTTTAGCCATATTTTATAGCATCTTTATTAATTATATTTATCAAAGTAATACATTGCATAGTAAAAAAAAATCTATGGATTTAGGATGAAAAGCAACAATTTTTACCCCATTGTTCCTTGCCTGCACCTTTCTCCCTGAAGAGTCTTATTTTAATAATTTCTAGCCTTAATTGTAATAATTTCTGTTTTTAAGTGTTTTGATTATTAACTCATAGGTCTTCAGCAATATTCTTAAAACTCTATGGGTTAATTTGTTAAATCTAGACATATTTGTCTTTATTTTTTGTATTTTTTAATCTCTTCTCGGAATATCTCTAATTATTTTTCTCTCTCAAATTTGTGCCCAAAAGGGAAACTGAGTAAAAACACAAAGAGAATCTTTCCTTGTTCCTTTCCCTGTTTCATATATCTCGAGCCTCTACAGCATCATTGTCCTTGCCCAGACAGAGCACTGACCTGTGACCAAAGGTCAAGCTGGAAGGATCAGAGATGGGGGTGTCAATGGAAACATGGGTTCCCTGTGTGACAGCTGTTAGCGGGTTATTTATTTATTCAATGGTCATATGACAAATGGAAAATCATTCAGAATCTCCTTCCCGATCAATGATCTGCCAAGAACACAGAAAGTAGCTTGGCCTTCTCCTCAGGCAAAATTTAATGGTCTTTCAGCAGCAATGAGAGTTGCTTTGACAATAACATGTCTTTTCCTTCTTGTCAGCCTCTGCCTGTAATTTTAATAGCAGCACAATTGGACCTGGATTCCTGCAACTGTCAAAATGAATGAGATGAAGCATGAATTCCATTGCTTTATCCTGCTGCATTTTGGGTTTGTTTTCTAAAGTAATTATTCACAAAGCACTTCACTTTGTTTTTCCGTGGTGGCGGATGAAGGTTCGCTATAAATCAATACTCTGTTCTTATCAAGAACTACACAGGAAGAGAGCCCTGAAGATGATTGGAGATGTTTGGGAGAGGGAGAGATTTCTTATAAGGAAAAGTGAAAAGGACTGCTAGCTTGTAGTGGAAACAGTTCAGGAAAAATGGTGCTAAGGAATATAAATGAAGGACCAGTGTGAAGAAAGCCAAGAGGATACCCCTGTTTGCTGAAGAGTAAAAACTATAAACAGAAATACGTTTAATTTGGATTAAAGCAAAACCTTTTGTTGGGTATAGCACTTAATCTATACGAACCCTATTCCATAGTACTAGTTACAAAAGTTATCTTCACCAGAATAAATAATAATGATGATATGTAAGAAGAGAAATAACAGAAATTGATAGGCAAATTAGTTGGTTCAAAATTTTCCTCTTCTGTTACAAAGTTATAAAACTACTATAGTGATAAAGACCTACTTTTTCTCTGGTTTTAGAAACAATATCAGTAAACAATGGCACATGGCATGCCCAGAAGGAAATACATATTATGAAATAATAATAATATTACCTTCCATCTGGATTGTGTTTTTAGGCTTTCAACACACTCTGAAATTTCCTCCTCAATTTGATTCTCAAGAGACTCTGTGAAGTAATGCAACAGGTAATGGTGTTCTTTCTTTCTAGAGGAGAAGGAGCCTGAGGCTCACAGGGTAGATGTGACTTGTCCAAAAAATGTGAGGTGAGCAACTGAGCCTGGCCTTGAACCTGCTTCTCTTTAGCTTTTAGCCTTCTAAGTCAACCGAAGGGGAATAAACTAATTTGTCTTTAAGTTCCATAAAATTTCAACTAGAAGTAAATCTTTGGTTAAACCTAATTAAGAAAAGTATCATTTCTCTTGCCTTTCTGTTTAGCCAATCCTATCTTCTTCTTCAAATCCATGTAAGATACTTTCCTCCAAGAAGTCTTTTATAATTATTCTTATTACACTCAAATACTCCTTATATTTCATTCCTAGAATCAAAGAGAATAGTCTGATTGTTCTAAACTGAGCAAAGAATATATTAATAATAACCCTTCCAATAGATTGTACAAATAATCAGGCTTCAAATCAAATCTTGCTCTCACAGATATACATGGGTGATCTTCCACAATTTACTTAATTGCTCTAAACTTCAGTTTTCTTATCTGTAAAATAGTTAACTAAATATACCTCCTTGTTGTGGTTATCTGATTTTTTATTTTTATTTCTTTTGTCTGCCTTCTCCACCAATAAGATTTATTACAGCAGACCTACTAATCAAAAGATCCTAGCCCTGGGCCTTAGGGTTTGACATGTGACTTAGCACAAGTCAACCAGAGAACTGCAACCCCATGACTATGGCAATTGGTATAAGGATGGATATATGACCCAAGGAAGATCAACCAACACTCTCCCTTAGGTCTTCTCTGGTGGTGCAATCATACGTCTTGCAGCTGCATTTGTCCGTCTTCCTTAACATATGGATGAAACATGTCTGTGCAATGGGAGGTGAGGCTAAAGCACAAAAAGTCAGTGGGAGGGGAAAGAGTGTGCAAGAAGTGGATCTAATAATGCCTAATCCACTCATTTCAGCAGAATCTTCCCCTCTAAAGCCTCCTTATTTAGTTATTTTTAGTATTAATATTCTGTTTCATTTTCACTTAATCTACCTTGAGTTGTTAGACTTTTCTCATTCATAATTTGAAAAGTCCTGATTAAGGACAACTTGTAGAGTTATAGTGAGTGTTAAATGAGGTAATGAATGAAAAGTGCTTGGCACAAAAAATCACACAATAGGAACAACCCACTTCATTCCTCTAATAGTATTTTACTGAGGCTCAGAGAAGTGAAGAAATCGGCCCAAGATTAAACACCTAGAATGTGGTAAGCTAGGTTTTTAACTCAGGTCTGCCTAATTCCAAAGTCCACGTTCCAAAGCACTGGCTTGCTGCTATGTTGGTTTTTCTGTCATCTAGAGGCAGTGTTTTTGGTTATATAGTTGTGTGATCTTGTTCCTTTCCCCAATGTATCATTGTTTTTCTCATTATTCTTAGGGAGCCCAGTGCTGGTGTGGTCCCATCACTAGAGAAGAATAGGCTTTCTAAGCCACAAAGAGCAGCCTTCACTTCTTAGGTGGAAAAAAAGATTCTACTTGCAGAATTATCCCTGGTGAGTGGCTGAAACTCTAGAGGTGTCCATCTAGGTGTCTTCACCTTGGTTCTCCATTCTATAGAACATACCATATTCTCAGGCGCCTGAGTTCATCGCCACACTCAATTCAAGAGGATTCATCTATGACTAACCTACTTTGAGGTACATTGTTTGCCAGCCGGGCTGTAACATTTTAATGCGCTTCAGGGCTGCTCTCCTGATAGAATTACTGCACATGTTTTGGACTGTTTTGGGGCCTGCAAAAGTCCTTAAGGGGAACATAATTGATTGCTTTTTCTTAGCAGCCCTCCTTTCCCTGCCCCCAACTCTTTGCTAACTAAGAGGTAGCAAGGATAAAGGTTGTTTCCTTTTGGATTAAAAGTCCATAGTTTGTGGGCCAGCCCTGCTGGTCTAGTGGTTAAGTTCAGTATGCTCTGCTTTACCTGCCTGGGGTTTGGTTCCCGGGCATGGACCTATACCACTCTTCAGCAGCCATGCTGTGGCAGCACCCCACACACAAAATAGAGGAAGAAAGTCCACAGTTTGCTGGCTAGACTGAAATGTTTTTGCAAAAAGTTTTGTGGAGCTTTGGAGGGGTGAGTGTGTGTATGTGAGTTTGAGGGGATGTTGCATGGTGGGCATGTTACTGGCTCTTAGTTAATATCAGCCCTGACATTGGTTCCCCTACAGTGAACCTGGTATATATGGGTTAAAACTAAAAGCACACATTCCCAGTTCCCTGGTTCTTTAGTTACACTCATACGTAAATGCTTGTTTCTTTAACCTCTGACTCCCTGAGCTTTACAGCCAAATAGAAGTTACAAATTGTTAAAGTCCAGATAGTCTCAAGCTGGGCTCCTGCTAAAGTTGTGGCTAATCCCAGGACCTTGAAGTTCTTTTACAGAGAAACTAATGTCCAGAGAATATCAAGACACCAAAGCTTCCCAGGCCCAACTCCTCTGCTTCCTGAGCCAGAGTCTACCTTCCACCATGGAGATAAACAGCCAAAGACGTTCATCTGAGAAATCCTTTGTCTCCTCTGCTGGAAGCAGCCCCAAACACAGGCTGATGGGAAAATGCTGACCAAGAAGGCCACAGCCCCACTCCCCTACATAAAACCCCAAATAAAACTCCTACCTGTTTCTTAACAAGGAGCTAGCCATTCTTGAGGCACTAGCCCTTGCTTTGCTCTCTCTGCCTGGCAAAGTAAAGCCTTTCTTTCTCACTCAAGACTCCATTCTCCTTATTTGGATTGGCATTGGGTTCACAGATGGAACTTTTGGTAACAGATGTGTGTGAGTGCGTGCATGCCCTATGACCTGGAAATTCATAAGGTTAGAAGTCCATGAGTGAATCCCCAGTTAGTTCTAATGTCCGCCATTGGTGTGGTGGACAGACCTTAGGGTTGCCCCATGCATCCTGTATCTTGGTGTTTACACCTTGCGTAATCCCCTTCCCTTGATTGTGGCAGTACCCCTTTTTTGCTTTTTACCAATAGACCAGGGCAAAAGTGATGAGAGTTCACTTCTGTGATTATGTTATATTATATATGACTCTGCTTGCTAGCTGACACACTCTCGATCTCCTACTTGCCTTAAAGAAGCAAGCTGCCATGTTGTGAATGGCCTATAAAGCCAGGTAAGGACCCAAAGCAAACAAATGAGTTAAATTGTGGCTGAATTCTTGGCCCACCGAATCTGAGACAATAAAGTTGTGCTGTTTTAAGCCACTAAGTTTGCAGTAATTTGCTAGGCAGCAACAGATAACCAATACAACAGACACCAAATTATGAACAGATTGTTACAATTCATATAATTTGTATTAAAAAAGGGGTTTGCAGTCAGATCTTCCTGGTTTTGAATATTGGCTGCACCCTTTACCAGCTGAATGTGTTCTTCAGAAACTTATTTGATGTCTCTAAGCTTAGCTCAGCTTTCTTAAACTTAAAAAAAAGGAAAGAAGAAGAAGGTATGCTGTGATATGATTTATAATGAGAAGTATATATTTAGTCTTCCTCCCTATTTCTGGTACAGAACTCCTAAAACCCTTGGAATTTCCTAAGCAAGGAGAACAATAAATTCTTTTGTCTTTTGTTATGTTGATGAGGTGACTTTGGGCCTTACCTAAGCTCGGGAGCTGGTTGCCAGGGAACCAATCACATGATTAGAAGGTTGAAATTTTCATTCTCTTCCCTTCCCCAGACCTCAGGCAGGGAGAGGGGCTAGAGGTTGAATCAGTAACTAATGGCCAATGATTTAATTAATCATGTCTATGCAATGAAACCTCCATAGAAACTCAAAAGGAAAGGGTTTGGAGAGCTCCTGGGTTGGTGAACACTTGGAGATTCAGGGCGAGTGGCTCTCAGAGAGGGCATGGAAGCTGCACGCCCTTTCTCCATACTTTGCCCCATGTATCTCTTCCATCTGGCTGTTCCTGAGTTATATCCTTTTCTAATAAACTGGTAATCGAGTAAGTAAAATGTTTCTCTGAGTTCTGTGAGCAGCTCTAGCAAATTAACTGAACCCAAGGTAGGGGCAGGGAGCAGTCCTGGGAACCTCCAATCTGTAACTGGTAGGTCAGAAGTACAAGAGACAACCTGGGCTTGCAACCAGTGTCGTAAGTGGTGATGGGGGCAGTCTTGTAGGACTGAGCCCTTAACCTGTGGAACCTGGCACTATCTCCAGGTAGATGGTGTCAGAATTTAGTTAAACTGTAGGACACCCAGCTGGTATTGGAGAATTGCTTGGTGGTGTGTGGATACACATATCTGAATTGGGTCCTCAGAACCTGCACATCGCTATAGCGGTCAACTCACAGGATGGTTATCAGCTTTAAATGAGCCTCTTCAAACAGTAAGCACTCAAGGAATGTTGCCTACTTTTCACCCTCTGGATAACCTCTGCCATGGTTAACCTCACCTCCCATAGTATTTTACTAATACCTTAATTTCCAGACTGTGAGATCAGCAAGAACAAGAAGATTCCTATCTTATTTACCTTAAAATCTCTAGCAAAACCACAGCCAACCTGGATAACAAATAGCCTTGATAAATTATCAGATATGTGAATTTGTGAATCTACATTAGGGGTTCAGAGCACATCAACATATTGTTTGTTGAACTTGAAAAAGTGATAAATTATATTTGTGTTTACTCTTTCATCCCTGAGGCTGACTGATGTGCCAAGAGTTTAAATTAAGATGCATTAAAAAATTCTTTATTAAATTAAAAGTTGGGTTTTTACAAATATAGCTTACTGAATTGCTGACCACTAGATGGCTCATTAACAGTCATTGCCTGAGCATCAGTGTTGTCTGATGAAGAGAACATGGTGTTTATCTCAGAAAAATCTAGGTTTAAAGATCTAAGAGAGATCTAACATATAGCAAGCATTACCCAGGAGGGCTTTTCCAAAGTACTTTTTTTCTGGATCATTAAATTCAGGGTGTATGTTAGATTACAAAATATGGCCACAGATTCTTCCCATCCCAATATGCCCCCAGTCTTAAATGTGACATTGTCAGTCCTTGCACTAAGGTATGGAGTCTATTTAACCAATCTTGAAATTATACCAGCCTTATGACTCGTATTGACCAACTGACTTTTGCCTGAAGTGATGTTAGGAGACTTCCAAAGCTAAGTCTTAAAAGGACTTGCAGCTTCCGCCTTCACAATCTTGGACATTTCCCTGAGACCAGTGGCTGGTCTAGCCTCATAGAGAATGAGATACCATGTGGAGAACTGAGATTCCCAGCGAACAGCCTGCAACCAGTATGAGACATCTAGATCACACAACCATATTGCTAATGAAGCTACATAAGTGAGACCTGGGAAAACCAGCACAGCAATCACCCAGTCAACCCGCAGAATCACAAATAATAATTAATTAACTTAAATGAATTAAGAAATCTAATAAAATAAAAAATAAATGTATATTTATATAAATAATGTTTTGATTATTTATATAAAAATAATAAATCATTGTCATTTAAGCCATTGACTTTCAGGGTGATTTGTCACACAGAAAAACCACCTGAACCTTCCTCCCTAAATTTGCATGTGCACGCAGACACGCATACACACACACACGTGCACACACATGACATTGAGATTCATTGCTAGTTATTCAGTGACTCTGAAAGGTATGTTTTCTATCCCGTAGACATATTTCAGCCAAGGGAAAAAAACAAGCAAACAAACAAAATATGATTAAGAACCATAAACACATTTTCTGAGGCTGTTTTCCTTGTGTGTAGAATAAATGCCACAGTGTTGTTTTGAGGGTGAAAAGCATAGGGCCTGAAACACAGTAAGGCTTTATCTGGTTTCATTTGCTTCTCTGAATGCTTATATTACTTAGTTTCCTGCTTTACTCCTGCTGTCACTCCATTATAAGCTTCCTTAGTTCTCAGTGGCTACGTTCTTTCTCATGGTTTATTTGTTTTACATCTAAACTGTTCCCAGGAAGAAATCAGAATTATTCAAACTCTTGTCTGAATGTCAATCACTGTCAAAGACTGGCAACTCATTTTGTCTTTCCTGTATCCCTTCATTTTGAGAACTATCCCCTTCAGGTTCAATGTGATAAAGGAGGAGCTGCAGTTAATCAAGGCTGCTTCCCAATCACGGCCATGACAGACCTCTTTTAGAAGACAGGTTTAGATTCTGGGAGAGGCAAGACCTCTGTCATTCAGAGATCAGAAGCAGCACATGAACCAGGACGGTTTACTCTCTTTCCCAACAGGAGGAGAACACTCGCCAGAGATTAAAAGTGTCCCAGAGGACAGTAAGAGAGAGAGAGAGAGTAGGATGATACATTGAGATGTATTTCTATATTTCTTAAAAACATCATTTGAACCCCTACAACCAGCTATTTCTGATATTTTTGGGGTTTTTTTGTTTTGTTTTCAGTAACATGATCAAATGAAAAAATTTTATTTCCTTCCAACAAGCTTGAAATTAGGTTTGCATCATTCCAAGTAAAAAGCCCTGTGGTTAATATATTGACATAGACTTTGCTGGTGGATTTACATAGTATTTACATTTTTGTCTCTTATATTGGGATGGAAATCCTATTTTATATTAAGGACATTTCAAATATCAGACTAGCAAGGATGTTTATTTGAGGGTTGCAGCAAGGATTTTCAGGGGGGTTCCTAAAACTACAGCCACAGAGGCATCAGCCCAGTCCCTTATGTGCTGTCGTTTAACCTAAGATTGTTAAGTACAGGGTAAAAGGGTTACTGTATGTGTGTATGTGTGTGTTTGTGTTCTGAACTGATGGCACAAAATGTACTATAGGAGCTGTATAAATGTTTCAACAATTCCACAGATGTATTGCTATATGACTTCAGGCATATCACTTACCTTTTCTGACCATCTAATCTTCTCTATCACCAAAATAAAGTTGTTAATGCATCTACATGCAGTGCTGTTAAGATAAATAAATAGGATACCTTCATTAAATCAATGGATAAATAACTTGGAAGAAGCTACAATGGGATTAAGAAAGTTTACTCAGTAAACACTGACCAGTCCAAGATCATTGTTAATCTGGGCAATGAACGTTTGAATTCAAAAGCATAGCGTTCTATTGTATTTAGTCACTGATCTTATATTTCAAAGATCTTCACTGATAATTTGTAAATAATGAAATCTTGCCATTTAAAAATAAAGACTATTAATCATAAAAAAGACAAAAGTATGACCTGAAGTATTGCAAAACAATGAATGAAATTATTTCAGAATCATTAATGGGGAAATGTGTGTATATGTATTTGTAAATATTCATATCTCTATATATGTGTGTGTGTATAGATTAGTGTGTGGCTCTATACTACTTTTTGATATTAATGGTATTCTTCCTTGTTTTCCCCTTTTCATTCTGTTATTCACGTGGGTGGCAGCTTCTATTCCATCACCTTTCACCCATCGCCTGGAAGGCCCAAGGGAGTGTAGAAAGCAAGAGGACTGTGTAGATCCTGGCATTTGGATCTGAAAGCCCAAGTCTGTAGAAGGGAAGAGAGGTGACAGAAAAGGGAAAAGTTAATTGGAGGGGCTTGTAAAGGAAGGATTTTTCTTGAGGCAAAAAGAAATACTCCCAAGTGGATGGGAAAGAGAGACAGAGCTGTACAACACCTGAGTGGAGAAAGAAAGAGGGTTCTGAACCTGTTGTTATATAGGCCCCTAGAGAAAAATGGCTGTGTGGGGCATATGGAAGATGAAACCATATGCCCTTAGACACAGTCTCACTCCAGATTCCTTGATACACACATGGTGTGGGGAAACCAAGCTCTCAGTCTTCACCATAGCCCTGCTTCATGATGGCCAGGATGATGAGAGGGTCAGCAAAAACCACACTCAGAGATAAAGAAGGCCTTGCCTCCATTTTCTAGATACCAAATACACTTTCAGATACTTGTGTGGCTCCTATTAGTGGAAAAGGAACCACTAATGACAAAGTGAGGTTTCATGCCAGTCCAAGTATATGAGAGTTCAGCTGATTCAAAAAACTAAAGAAAATGATACTGTCTACATTGCGGCATAGGATATTGTGGTGGCTTATTTTGTGTGTCAACTTGACATTGGTCAAGCATTATTCTGAGTGTCTTTGAGGGTGTTTCCAGATGAGATTAACATTTGAATCAGTAGACTGAATCAAGTAGATTGTCCTCCCCTAATGTGGGTAGAACTCATCCAAACCTTTGGAGATTCCCATAGAACAAAAAGGCTGACTCTCCCTTAAGTAAGAGGGAATTCCTTCTGCCTGACTGCTTTGAACTGGGACATTTGCTCATCCTTTACATTCCTCTGCCACAGAGGAAGAACTTAAAATACTAAAATTCTAAGACTCCCTTGCAGTTAGAGGTGTCCATGTGACCCAGTTTGGGCCAATGTGTTTTAAGTGGGAAGTTTTAGACAGATCTTCTGAGAAAGTGTTTAAGATAAATAGATTCATTTCAGCATGATCCTTTAGCTTTTTGTCTCTCTCCTTCCTGTCTGGAATACAGATGTAGTGCCTGGAGGTGCAGCATCCATAATGCAACCATGAGCATGAAAGCCATGCACTAAAAATGGTAGAGTAGATACATGGAAAGAACTTGGGCCCCTGGCATAGTTGATTGCCATATAAACCTAAAACTACCTACTTTGGGGCTTCTTTTTGCATGCAGCAAACATTTAAGCCAATATTAATTTTATTTTCTATTTTTTGAAGCCAAGTATATACCTGACCTATGCAAGGCACAAGTTTGATAATGCATGCAAAATGTTTAATGCAGTTGTGGTTTAATAAATATAAAATATTATGGAGACTACTGTCACCATAAGTTATCTTCTAAGCATAGAGGGAGAACCAACTCTTCTTTTTTTTTTTTTGCTGAGGAAGATTCTCTCTGAGCCAACATCTGTTGCCAATCTTCTTCTTTTTCATGTGAGCCACCACCACAGCATGACCACTAACAGATGAGTGGTGTAGGTCCATGCCTGGGAACCGAACCTGGGCCAGTGAAGAAGACTGTGCCAAACCTAATCACTAGGCCACTGTGGCCGGTCTGAGAACCAACTCTTAACCAGATCCAAGACCCATGAGGTGATGTCTACTAGTGAGAATCTAGAGTTGCCATATACAGATGTTCTTTGTTCTGGATTTTATTCTCCATCAGGGCAGGAGGTGGTGGCTCATTCCTAATGCCATGGTCCTGGATGCCCTGAGCCTCCTATTCTGGCCCAGCTTCCTTGATAAAAACAGGGGTCCTATGTCTTTCTGGATCAGAGGCCAATAGGTTGGTCCTGGAGATCTTGAGCGCTCAGGTAAATGCCTGGTATCACTGCTCATTGGAGGCCATCCAGGGGCAGAGAAATGTCTGGACAGCTTTCAGAAGAGTCTGTATAACATGAAGCATGGAGGGGAGGAGTCAGTCCACTGAATTAAAGCTGGGAATCAGGGCCAAAGCTCTGTGAAAAGGATCAGTTATGATGGTGCCTAAGTTTTGTGCATTTAGTCATAAGCATCAGAAATCAACCCTAACAATTAAAAAAAATTAATTAGAACGCTTTCTATTATTTCAAAAATCTAAGGTAAATTTGGTTATCTTAGAAAAAGCACTAAACCAGGAAGGAAAAGAGTAGGAACAAATCAATCAATAATATAATCTACAATGACTTCAATGAATTTCAACCATTTTTTTCCTTGCCCCTTGTTGACTCCACTAATCTGTTAAAATCCTACAAGAGAGGACACTATTGGGCAACTTGAGATTAAGCAAACTTCCTTTAAAAAAAAAAAAGAAAGAAAGGGCCTGTGGGAATTTGATTTTACAGAGGCTCCTAGGAACCCAATCAGCTTCCTCATGGGAGGACTGGACTGACAAACTCAATAAGCCTGTGCCCCATGTGAAGTAAGAATTAGGAAGTAAACCTGGGTGCTGTTTGGAAGGAGGAATAGTGGGAAGCGACCAACAGTTTTGTCTTTGCTAAGCACCAGTTAACTTCTCTGTACATACTTTTTTGTGAGATGTGTAACCTCTTTCTCTAGTGCATGTGCCAAGAAGTAGAAATGCTGAATCACATAGCAAATATATTTAACATCTAAATTAGCCCTGCTGGACTGCTCCTCTCTATGGCTGTCCCAAGTTATACTCCAAGAGTATGTAAGGTTAAATCTGTTTCCACTTATCCTCGCTAAGACTTAGGCTTATTGCATTGTTTACTTTTCACCAATCTGATGCCTTTCAGCTCTTTAAGGGTAACTGATCCAAGGCAGACAAGTGTTTGTGTGTGTGGTCAAAGAGGTGAAAGAGTCCTTGTGGTGGGGGAGAGGAGGAGATACACATCTGGAAAATGGGATATGAGGATAATTATCTTCCCTAAGTCCTCACACCACCTGAGTGAGGGAAGGGCAAATGATAATTGACCCTCAATGAGGGAGTGGACTGAAGACACTGTAATGATGGATTATTTCCATCTTCTTTTGATCTTTTCCTACGTAGGAGCTGCTGTCTAACTCCTGATCAGTCAGTTTCTCCAGAAGGAGCTCTGTGGACCTACACTCTGGTGGAGGCTGCAAGGAAAGAGAAAAGGAAGCAGAAACCACGTGCCTGTTTGCAAAGAGTTTTTGGATCACAGAAATCATAAACTAGCAGCCCTTGAATCTAACTCAGATCATTGATGTATTTTGTTTTACTGATAAAGTGTTTAAAGCTTTTAAAATTGTTTGTTCGCAGTTAAAACTCAGGACATTTTAGTTACTAATTCAAATTCCAGCTTCCTTTAAAAATAGGAAGACCTGGCATCATTGAGCTTGAATTTCTGGTCCCTGTAGAAGGTTATATACTCTCCAGCTTCCCATAGTCTCCCTGTTTTATTATCCTCAGGCTGCCTCCTTCTTTCTAGTTATCTGTAGGCACTTGATTTTGGAATGCTTTGTCTAACGTTGGTTTCGATGACTTCAGGGAGGTGATATTAAACAGAAGAAAACAACAGACGAGGACTCCAGTCAATTGTGTAACTATCAAATCAGAAACATGTTAATGACTCTTATAAACATCTTATTTTCTTGCACTTAGCCAATGTGTGGAAATAATAGGCTTTTAGCACCAGTAACATGGCATCACAGTGGGGAAGAGGATGGATAAAAATCTTGCTTAAAAGTATTACAAGAAATGGTGTGTTTCTTATTGACTTATCTGTGGCTTTTTTGTTTGCTTAATCTTGAATTTCCCTAGACTCAGTATCTGCTATTGAGATGATATAAATGTTCCAGGAGTGAGAGAATAAAAGATTTCCTCAAAGGAATATACCAGGCAGTAGTGAAAATTAACATTAGGTTTTCACCTGCAACCTGAGACTGCCACTTGAAAGAATGCATGGCTAGTGTGGAAATGTTCATTATCAGTCATTTTTTTCCTCTGTTGAGATAAATAAAGCTGTTTCATGATCTACAGGAGAGTATCAATGTGCTCCCAGCATTATATCTCGGTGTCTTATCTCTCTGCCTCAGGTGGAAGAAGGGACTGCTTTTACATATTCCTTCATATTAATGATGGCTAGCCACAGTACAGACCACAAGCAATCCAGGCTTAACATCATATAAATTCCTAGTGTTATAAGTATTTTCCTCATCACCTTTGAGAATGGCAAAAACAATGGGAAACTCTCTGATCACAAGTCAGTATGGGCAGCGGACTATTTTTTTTTTTTTAACATTAGCTTACATTGGCTTCCATCTTAAAGTTTTCCAAGTTGAAACCTGGTCATCTTCAACTCTTTCAGAGAGGAGGGATTGTCTTTTTAGCTGGTTTTTTTTTTTTTCATGCTCAGGTATGGCAGGAAAACATTGGATAATTTGGTATTACTTGGTACTTTGGTTACAATCAAGACTGAAAATCAGTAAACTGAGTAGGAAGAGATATCAGCAATGGTTTGTAAAGAAGGATTTATAGTGGGTACTTGAAGGTCTGCCATGATGGAGGTAAACCTGGTCAGCTAGACAAAAAAAAGGAAAAAGAAATTGAAGCTCTCCACATGGGCATGCTCCTCCACCTACGGTAGACCTTTTAACACTTCTGGATGTGTGGCCCAAAGCTAACATGCATTCATACATAAAGATTCACCTCAACATACTCAACCTAACAAGAGGTTCAAAATATTCACCTCTCCTCCATGTAAATGTTACTATGACCAGCAACAGAATTGGAATATTTAATGGAAAAGCTTCAGAGAAAAGTTCCCCAGTGTTCATTGCTGAGGTCCTTGGAAATGTCCATGTTCTGATATTTCCCAAGAATTGATTATTTATTCATTTATTAGATCAAAAAGATACCACAGTTCCCTTTCCTATTTGCTTAGGATGGTTTCTTTTGTGACCAAAGGAACTTAATGTATATTCTAAAGTCCTCACAGCTTTTGAGTAGCTGCTGGGGATATGAACCCAGATCTATCCGACTTCAAGAGTTGGAACTGAGGCTGGCCCAGTGGCACAGCAGTTAAGTTTGTGCATTCTACTTTGGTGGCCCAGGGTCCACCAGTTAGAATCCCAGGTGCAGACCTACACACTGCTTATCAAGCCACACTGTGGCAGGAGTCCCAGATATAAAATAGAGGAAGACGGGCAAAGAGTTAGCTCAGGTCTAATCTTCCTCAAAAACAAAACACAAACAAAAAAGAGTTGTAACTATTTCTTCTCACATCAAAATAGTTTTAATGATAACAATTCCTCAGTTAAGACTAGTACTTTGGAGAGAGTGATGTCAGTATCACAGAAGAGTGAGTTGTTCCCTGAGTCTTACCCCCCTAAGTCACAAGTGAATGGACATTCATTAACTAACAGAGGATTCCCTACAAAGCACAATAGGACATCTGAGAGATACACACAGTATACATCTGAAGGTGACAGTACTGGATCCCCAGGAAGCAGTGAAGGAGGTGAGTGGATCCCTCCCTTTCCCTGGCAACAGTAATCTAAGGCTCAGATCCTCACACAGCAGCTGGTGTGCAGCTGTAAGAGGAGGTGGGGAGCCAGGCAGGCCTGTGTGTGAATGCTTTTGCTTTGGCAGTTGCAGCCCAGCCCGTGGGAGCACCCACTGTGTGGCAGGAGCCCTGCCTATGGAAATGCTGCATACTGAGTGACATGGTTCAGCCACTGTGAAGGAGTGGCCCACACACGTGAAAGAAATTGCCAGTTCCCTCCCACCTAGCACATCAGCTCAGTCGGTCCCTAGCCAAGGCAGTAGGCCCTCATCAAAGCCAATGTGTGTGTGCATGTGTGTGAAGGCCAAACAGCTGCAGCCATCAGGCAAATGCAGAGAAGTCCTAATGGCACAACTTCCAGTAGATGCAGTGGGTTCAGAAAACACAGCATTTGCCCCCCGCAGAGGGGAATCTGTAAACTGATACTACTACAAATGCCTTGGCAAAGGATCAGTTCATCAAACACAGTGAAAAACTACAGTAACGTTTCAGAGCAGAAGGAAAATGACAAGTCTCCAGAAACCAATCCTGAAGTAACAGAAATTTACAATATAAACGCCGGAGAATTCACAATAGCTGTCATAAAGAAACTCAACAAGTTACAGGAAAACTCAGAAAGACAGTTCAATGAACTCAGGAATAAATTAATGAGCAGAAGGAATACTTCACGAAAGAGATTAAAACTGTAAAACAAAAAAACCTAAACAGAAATTCTAGAGATGAAGAAAACAATAAAAGAGATTAAAAAAAAAAAAATCTAACATCCTTAAAAAACAGAGCTGATGTTATGGAGGACAGAATTAGTGATGTAGAGGACAGAAACATAAAAATGCTTCAGGTGGAGGCAGACAAGGAGCTAAGACTTAAAAAAGAATGAAGAAATTATTCAAGAAATATCCAACTCAATTAAGGAACACAACATAAGGATTATTGGTATTCCAGAGGAAGAAGTGAGGGGGAAAGGAGCAAAAAAGCTTCTTCAAAGAAATAATGGCTGAGGACTTCCCAAATCTGGGGAAAGTATTAGACTTACAAGTACATGAAGCTAATATACCTCCTAATGACGTCAATGCAAAAAGACCTTCTTCAAGGCATATAGGAGTAAAACTGGCAAAAGTCAATGAAAAAGTAAAAATATTAAGGGCAGTAAGGCAGAAGAGGATAACCTACAAAGGAACCCCTATCAAGTTTTCAGAAGATTTCTCAGCACAAACCTTACAGGGTAGGAAAGAATAGAATGATATATTAAAAATACTGATAGATAAAAACTTTCAGCCAAGAATACTCTTTCCAGCAAAACTATCCTTCTTGGATGGAGAAATAAAAGCCTTCCTAGATAAACAAAAGTTGAGGGAGTTCACCTCCAATAGACCACCCTTACAATAAATGATCAAGGACACCCTCATACCTGAAACAAAAAGGCAAAGGTTTACAAAGCCTTGAGAAAGGAGATAAATAGACAAAATCAGAAAATTGCAGCTGTCTATTTTGATAGAAAATTTTGATAGGTTAGCAAAAACTTAATTATACCATAAAAGCTAAAGGGAAGGAAAGCATCAAAAAACAACTATAAATACTTCAGGTTAGGCACAAACTCACAACACAAAACAGAATAATTTGTGACAACATTAACTCAGATGGGGAAGAGGAAATGGATGCATCCTGCTTAGGCTAATGGAGATAATAGGCTGTCAGAAAAATGGAATATCTCATCTATGAGATCTTTTATACAAAGCTCATTGTAACCACTAAATAAAAAATTGGAGCAGAGACACAAATCACAAATAAGGAGAAAAGTGAGAAAACCATCACAGAAAATCACCAAAGTGCAATGGCAGTCAGAAATACAAGGGAAGAGAAACAATGGGAATATAGATCAATAAGAAAAGAAGAGATAAAATGGTGGTATTAAGCCCTCATATATCTATACTCACTCTAAACGTAAATGGATTGAATTCTCCAATCAAAAGACACAGAGTGGCTGGATGGATTAAAAAACAAGATCCAAAAATGTGCTGCCTCCAGGAAACACATCTCGGCTTTAAAGACAAACACAGATTCAGAGTGAAGGGATGGAAGATGATACTCCAAGCAAATGGCAAGCAAAAGAAAGCAGGTGTTGCTATACTTATATCAGACAAAGAAGACTTAATGATAAAAAGGCAATGAAAGCCCAAGAAGGGCAGTATATAATGATAAAAGGGACAATCCACCAAGAGGGCATAACACTTAGGAATGTATATGCACCTAACACAATAGCACCAAAGTATATAAGACAACTATTAACAGAGAAATTAGCAACAACACAATAATAGTAGAGGGCCTCAACATCCCACTTACATCAACAGATAGATCATCCAGATAGAAAGTCAACAAAGAAATAGTAGATTTAAATGTAACACTGGGTCTGATGGACTTAATATATATAGAACATCCCATCCCAAAACAGCAGAATACACATTCTTCTCAAGTGCACATGGAACATTCTCAAAGATAGACCATATGTTGGGAAACAGGGCAAGCCTCAATTAATTTAAGACTATTGAAATTATATCAAGCATATTTTCCAATCACAATGCTATGAAACTAGAAATCAACTACAAGAAAAAAGCTGGGAGAGGGACAAAGATGTGGAGACTAAACAACATGCTACTGAACAACCACTTGATCAATGAATAAATCAAAGGAGACATCAAAACTACATAGAGAGAAATGAAAATGAAAATACAACACACCAAATCTTACGTGATGCATCAAAAGCAGTTCTAAGGGGTAAATTCATAGCACTACAGGACCACCTCAACAAACAAGAAAAATCTCAAGCAAGTAATCTTAAACTACATCTAACAGAACTAGAAGAACAAACAAAGCCCAAAGTCAGGAGAAGGAGGAAAATAATAAAAATTAGAGCAGAAATAAATCACATAGAGATGAAAAACAGTAGAAAAGACCAATGAAAATAAGAGCTGGTTCTTTGAGAAGGTAAACATAATTGACAAACATTTAACAAGACTCACCAAGAAAAAAAGAAAGAAGGCTCAAATAAACAAAATTAGAAATGAAAGAGGAGAAATTACAACAGATACCACAGAAATACAAAGGATTATAGCAGAATACTATGAAAAGCTATTTGCCAACAAATTGGATAACTTAGAAGAAATGGATAAATTCTTAGACTCATACAACCTCCCAAAACTGACTCAAGAAGAAATACATAATCTGAAGAGACCAATCACAAGAGATTGAAACAGCAATCAAAAATCTTTCAAAAAACAAAACTCCAGGACGAGATGGCTTCTTTGGAGGATTCTACCACACATAAAAAGAAAATTTAATATCTATCTTTCTCAAAATATTCCCAAAAATTGCAGAAGAAAGAATACTTCTTAAGTCATTCTATGAGGCCAAGATCACCCTCAAACCAAAACCAGACAAAGACAACACAAAGAAGGAAAACTACAGGCCAATATCACTGATGAACATAAATGCAAAAATCCTTAACAAAATATTGGCAAACTGAATAAAGCAATACATTAAAAGGATCATACACCATGATCAGGTAGGATTTATATCAAGGATGCAGGGATGGTTCAACAATGCAAATCAATCAATCTGATAGACTACATTAACGGAATGAGGAACAAAAATCATGTGGTCATCTCAATAGATGCAGAGAAAGCATTTGACAAGATCTAACATCCATTTATGATAAAAACTCTCCATAAAATGGGTATAGAAGGAAAGTACCTCAACATAATAAAGGCCATGTATGACAAACCCACAGCCAACATCATCTCTAATGGTGAAAAACTGAAAGCCATTCCTCTGAGAACAGGAAGAAGACAAGGGTGCCCACTTTCACCACTCCTATTCAACATAGTAACGGAGGTTTTGGCCAGAGCAATTAAGCAAGAAAAAGAAATAAAAAGGATCCAAATTCGAAAGGAGGAAGTAAAACTCTCACTGATTGCAGACGACCTGATTCTACATATAGAAAATCCTAAAGAATCCACCAGAAAACTATTAGAAATTATCAACAAAGTTACAGCAAAGTTCCAGAGTACAAAATCAACACACAAAAATCAGATGCATTTCTACACACTACTAATGAACTGGCAGAAAGAGAAATCAAGAATGCAATTATGTTTACAACTGCAACAAAAAGGATAAAATAGCTAAGAATAAATTTAGTCAAGGAGGTTAAACATCTATATACTTAAAACTATAAGACATTATCAAAAGAAATCAGAGAGGCATAAAGAAATGGAAAGATATTCCATGCTCATTGATTGGAAGAATAAACATAGTTAAAATGTCCCTATTACCTAAAGCAATCTACAGATTCAATGCCATCCCAATTAGAATGCCGATGACATTCCTCACAGAAATAGAACAAAGGATCCTAAAATTTATGTGGAACAACAAAAAAAAAGACTCCAAACAGCAAAAGCAATCCTGCAAAAAAAGAATGAAGCTGGAGGCATCACAATCCCTGACTTCAAAATATGCTGCAAAGCTATAGTAATCAACACAGTATGGCAGTGGTACAAAAACAGACATGCAGATCAATTAACAGAATTGAAAGCCCAGAAATAAAACCACACATCTACGGACAGCTAATCTTCGACAAAGGAGCCAAGAGCACATAACGGAGAAAGGAAATTCTCTTCAATAAATGGTGTTGAGAAAACTGCACAGCCACATGCAAAATAATGAAAGCAAACCATTATCTTACATCACACACAAAAGTTAACTCAAAATGGACCAAAGACTTGAAGGTAAGACCTGAAGCCATAAAACTCCTAGAAGAAAATATAGGCAGTACACTCTTTGACATTGGTCTAAGCAGCATGTTTTCGAGTACCATATCTACTCAGGCAAGGGAAACAAAAGAAAAAATAAACAAATGGGAGTACATCAGACTAAAAGACTTCTGGAAGGCAAAGGAAATCATGAATAAAATGAAAATACAACCCACCAACTGGGAGAAAATATTTGTAAATCATATATCCACCAAAAGCTTAATTTCCAAAGTATATAAAGATCTCATACAACTCAACAACAAAAAAAGAAACAACCCAATCAAAAAACAGGCAGAAGATAACGAAAGACATTTTTCAAAGAAGATATACTGTTGACCAACAGGCACATGAAAAGATGTTCAACATCACTAATTATTAGAGAAATGCAAATCAAAACTACAATGAAATAGGGGCTGGCCCCGTGGCCGAGCGGTTAAGTTCGCGCGCTCCGCTGCAGGCGGCCCAGTGTTTCGTTGGTTCGAATCCTGGGTGCGGACATGGCACTGCTCATCAAACCACGCTGAGGCGGCGTCCCACATGCCACAACTAGAAGGACCGACAACGAAGAATATACAACTATGTACCAGGGGGCTTTGGGGAGAAAAACGAAAAAATAAAATCTTAAAAAAAAAAAAAAAACTACAATGAGATATCACCTTACATCTTTCAGAAAGGGTATAATTAAGAAGACTAAAATTAATGGATGTTGGAGAGGACGTGGAGAAAAGAGAATCCTCATACACTGCTGGTGGGAATGCAAACTGGTGCAGCCACTATGGAAAACAGTATGGAGATTTGCAAAAAAATTAAACATAGAAACACCATATGATCCAGCTATCCCATTACTGGGTATTTATCCAAAGAACTTGAAATCAATAATTAAAAGAGATTTATGCATCCCTATGTTCATTGCAGCATTATTCACAATAGCCAAGACATGGAAACAACCCAAGTGCCCATCAACTGATGAATGAATAAAGAAGAGGTGGTATATATATACAATGGAATACTACTCAACCATAAAAAGACAAAATCATCCCATTTGCAACAACATGGATGGACATTGAGTGTATTATGTTAAGCGAAATAAGCCAGACAGAGAAAGAGAAACACCCCATGATTTCACTCATCCACACATGGATGTTCTCTTTAGAACACATTAGTGGTTACCAGAATGGAAAGGGGTTAGGGAGTGAGCAAGATGGGTGAAGCGGCACATATATATGGTGACAGAAAAAAATTAGGCTATTGCTGGTGCACACAATGCAGTCTATACCGAAACTGTTAAATGATAACATACATCTGAAATTACACAATGTTATAAGCCATTATGATCTCAATAAAATAAATGAAACAAAAGAACAACACTCTGTAGATACTTGGTTTGAAGAATAATATTGACATTTTGATAATTTTTCTTTTATTCATTTTTTACTTAAATCAGTATATTCAATTCATTTTCTTTGCATTTTATTTTATTTTAAAAGTGAATAAAAGACATTGTAATCACTTAAAAACTTTTTGTTCTCACTTTCTCCACTCCACAATTACCGATAGCCACATAAGTAAGTTCAAAAGACTTTCTTGAGCTTTGGAAGACTGCGGGTGTTTCTTTTCCTGAGGTTTTCTAGAAAAGGTAAAATTCTCTAAATAGCACAAAAGGTAAGTGTTGTGGTCCTTCCTTCCACGTCCTTCAGAATGGAGCTGGCTCTCACACACAATTAGTTACACAGTGTGCAGAGACTCCACAAAAGTGACTGAGAACACCAGGCTTTTTTCCTTTTCAAAGATCATTTTACTCTTGAAATTAAAGTCACTGATCCCAGCTCATGAACAAACATCTGCTGTTCATTAATAGCACCATCAGGCACTCCTTACTCTCTTGTGAAAGCGTCTGTGTAGCCACCTCCCAGAAGATGTTTATTCTGAAATGGCATGCAGGAAGTACAGCCCTAACAGCAAAGGTTGGCTGAAACTATCAAACTACTTTGCTCTTTTCCTGCTCTTGAATGGACTTTCCTGATGCCTTCATGTGTTCATGGTCAAAGTATATTTGTTTATTATATTTGAGATAATACATATTAATGTACTCACTGAGGAGCTTGAGAATAAATTTACTTATCAGCATTTTAGATAAAGCTAATAGGTATGTAATTCCTAATCTGAATAATTTATTTAGAGGGATGATTATGACAAGGTGGTTTGCATTGCAGCTATCACATGACCCTTGGTAGTGCTTCTTAGAGAAGTGATACCTTTTAATGCATCCATAAAGGGTGCCTCATTCAATTAGTAGCTCCTTGAATTATTGATCAAACAATTAAACTTACTGCAGTGTCTTGACGTCTCAGTCGTGTTGGAGAAGCCAAATTAGAGTGGTGTAATCGAAAGAGCACTGGATAGGATAATTAACAAGCTGTGTGACCTTCAATAAGTCACTTGACCACATGGTGCCTCACTTTTTATTTTGGTGAGGAAGATTGGCACTGAGCTAACATCTGCTGCCACTCTTCCTCTTTTTGCTGAGGAAGATTGTCACTGAGCTAATATCAGTGTCAATCTTCGTCTATTTTGCATGTGGGATGCTGCCACAGCATCGCTTGATGAGAGGTGTGCAGGTATGCACCCAGGATCCAAACCCACAAGCCTGGGGCTGCTGAAGAGGTTTGCATACACTTAACGGCTACACCACTGGGTTAGCCCCTTCACTTTTTTCATAGGTAAATAAAAATACTTCCACCATCCTGCCTGTAGATTAATATGTTGCTTAAATGAGATAAACTATATGGAAATATATGATGAGTAGCATGTACAATGTGTATGTTTGATATTATTCACTGTATCTATCTTTTATCATCAGAATTTGATGAAATAGAGTGGGGCTCATTTTGTGAATTTAGAGCAAATTAATTATATATTTGTAAAAGGTATATTTACTACATTTTTATAGATAGTTTATATCTGTAGATATGCAGATATAGATATTGTATATATATTTTATGGACAAATTTTCTCTTTCCAGCTTACTTTCAGTGAATTACCACTGAAGAACAATTTATAGTCTGAAACTGTCAACCCTTTATAATTTGAGCCACATTGATTCCATAAGGTTTCATGGAAAGAGTACCACCACTATTTTAGGGTTTTGGTCTTGAGTCCGACCCTGGTTTGTCATCTCAAGGGTAGAAACTGTAGTATGCTTTTCCTTTTGCAAAGCAAAAAAAAGAAATATTCTATATGGAGACATAACACATTTTGACTGTTTTATTGCCAGGGGAAAAAAAGAGAAAATCTAAAGGCATCTTTAGCTTTGTTGAATCTATTAAAAACTATGAAAGTTGCAGCCATAACTCTTGTCACGTTTTATATGAGATAGTAAGGACAGTATTCATTTGCTTCTAGGCCACACACATTTACTTTTATTTTTTTAAAAATTAGTTTCTGGAGCTTAGATACCTCATTTAAAGGAGAACATGCTTGAATTGAGGCATTCTGTTTGATTCAAGATTCCAAGAATAAGGCTATGCCTAGAGATTTGCGAGTGCCTGGGTCTCATTTCTGGAAGGATAAATGAAGAAGCTCAAGATTAGAAAACGGTGCTTCATTGGAATGCAGGTGTTGGGAATACAGCTGAATAGCTTGAGTGCATGAATCCTGTGAATAGAATAGAAAAATGAAAGAAGTGTGTCCTGGAATACTTTGAACAATGTAGAGAATCAGAGGTCATTCATTTCAGATCAAAGCAGAAGTAGAAGTTCAAAGTTCACCATTGGGATCCAAATCCATCATCAGCTTCACAGGCAAATAACTTAATCGTAATTAAGATTAACTGAATGAGGTGAAGGTTATAGGGGTAAAGTTGGATCAATTAAATATTTTCTTCTCTAATCCAATTTTGAGATTAAAAAAAGGGGGAAGGGGCTGAACTTCAGATGTGGAGAACGGTGGACCTGAAATTGGTGAAGTGGAGAGAGCCAAGTCAAGAGATACAAAGGGAGAGGGATGACATTGTCACTAAGCTGAGCATAAACCATTTCACTGAGTGAGCTTCTGTTGTGAGATGAGTACCAGGCATGATTTAGAGAAGAACTGGTGCCTTACTGAACAGAAGAAGCAGAGGTAGAGTTCAGACTACTGAGCAGCTGCTATATACTGGGCATAGTAATAGAGAAGAGAACACTGTGCTGAATGAGGGGCCAAAAACAGTTCCATGATTCCTTGGAAGTCCTTGGCTTGGAGATGGGCTGCAGATGTGCTGGACCAGCACTATGAGGCCTAGCAGAGAGCTGTTTCTGTTTGATTGAGACTGGGGGAACTTTCCACAGGTTGGACAATTGTTGAAAGATGCTGAAATTGTAGCCAAACCAAAGTGAAGAGACATCACTAAGCACTTCATGTGTTTATCTGAGACTTCAGAAAGGCCAAATGAGGAGTAAAGAGCATGCCCAGAACAAGGGAGAAGAATTAGACTAAGAACCAAAGAAAAATTAAACCACAGTAGCAATGAAAAAAGAAGTCTACCAAAGCAATAGATCGGCCATTAAACCACATGATAAAATAAAATTTAAAACCCTCTAAAGGAAGACATATTTCAGATTCCCTACAATATATAATATTCAATATGTTGTATGCAACAAAAATTACTAAACACAGGAAGAAGAATATATGGCTGTTACTCAAGGGAAAAATAGCAGCCAATTGGAAAAAGAATCCAAGATAAACCTCATATTGGAATGCGAGGACAGAATTTTAAAGCAACTATTGAGATTATGTTCAAGGACTTAGAGAAAATGTGGTGATAATGAATGAACTGATACAGAATCCTAGCAAAAATTAAAAGCTATAATTCTGTTCTGAAAATAAAAGGAACAGTTTCTCAAAGGGAAGTCAATCACTATATAGGCTAAACAACATATTTAAAACTGCAGTGGGAAGGGTCTATTAGTGGGGAGATCAATAGAAATTATTCAATTTCCAGAACAAAGAGAAAAATTATTTTAAATAGAGACTTAGAAAATTGAGCTTCCATATTAAGCAGTCTAGTTAATTGTGTTCCCAGTAAGATAGGAGAGAAAGAATGGGTCAGAAAAATTATTTGAACAAAATAAACACATGTTCAAATTTGGTGAAAAACATCAAACTAAATATCCAAACTACATATCCAAGTTTTTGGAGTCAAAAATCTCAAAAAGAATAAATACAAAGTTAATTTTATATAGACACATCATAGTCTAACTGATGAAAATCAAAGATAAAGAGAAAAATCTTAAAAGCAATCAGATAATAGACATTACAGAGAGAGAACAATATGAATGATAGTGAATGTCTCAGAACAAATATATATATGAGTACATACACACATATACATAGTATGTATTAGTATATGCTAGTATATAGTATATACTATACATATACATATAGTCTATCAAATATTTAAGGAAGAAATAATATCCATCTTACACAAAATCTTTTAGAAAATAGAGGAAGAAGGAACACCTGTCAATCTGTCTTATGAGCCCAGAATAGACTATTACCGAACCCTAACAAAAGTGGTTTTAATAAAGGAAATTACAGACAAATATCTCTCATAAACATAGTTATAAAAATTATCAACATAATATTAGCACATTAAATCCATATAAAATAGATAATAAATTATTACCAAATAGAATTTATTCCAAGAATACAAAAATCAATCAGTGTAACTCACCATATGAAGAGAAATTTTTACTATCCAACTATCTCAATACATGTATCAAAAAATAAAATGGATCTATGATTGGATAAATTGATTGATGGGGGATCTGTGATAAAGCTCACATATTAAACATTAAAGTTGAAATTATTTAGTGATTATATAAGTATTCACTGTAAAATTCTTTCAAATTCTCTGTAATTTTAGAAATGTTCACAATAAGTTGTTGAAAAAAGGTCACTAAATATTTTGGAATTATTTTTTCTTTCTTTTTTAGAATTATTTTCTAAGAACAAATTCCAAGGAATGTGATTAATAGGCTAAAAGATCTGAACAATGAATAAGACTTTCCAGTTGATAGAATTTTTTCCATAAATGTTAGTCTTTAATTCTTACATGTGCCTAGTGAATGGAGCATGTCGAATATGACTTCCCTATTTTATGGCTGTGGAATCTGAACTTCCTAAAGGAGATAAACTGGCAGCCCAAGGTCTAAGAAACAGTAGGTATCAGGGGAACCTACATCAAAATCTTCTGCTCTCAGGATTTTTCTGTAAACTGGGTTAGCAAGGGTAGAGTATGTCTTTTCCTTTGGTTTTAAAATTGTTATTTATTACTTTACAATTTTTATGGGTTTCTTTTGTTAATTACATGATTTCACGGGGGGAATATGTCAAGAGAGGAGAAAGAAGAAGTTCATTCAGTGGCTTAGACGTGCATCATTGAATTATAACAAAATAAAATACAGAAAGTTTTGCTTTTACTGAGTACTAAGTACTATGTTATGTGCTTTCTGAATTATATCATTAAATTCTGACTAAAATCATATGGTATTTTCACTATAAAATTTGAGAAAAAGAGAAGCCTAGAGAAGTGATATAATTTGCCGATAACAGGGAGTTAGTAGGTTGCAGAATTAAGAGTTAAAACAGGATAGGTGAGACGCCAAAGCATTTAACTTACCCCATATTTAACATCTCCCTATTAAAACAATACTAGTAGGTTAAGAATTTTCCAGACTTATTAGTAACACCTTCTGAGTTGTGGGTCTGGCTTTTGCTTTGTTTCATCAACTACACAGGAATCATGAAGCTCAGTATTAGAACAACCATCATGTTTCCTTCTGTAATCCAGCTAAATCTTTAGGGTGGTTTAATGGCAAAATGTTCCATTTTTGTCAATGAGTCTAGTGCCCTGAGAACTTGAATAACTTGCCCCAAGATCACTAAATGTGTCCCAATTTCTGCAGACAATTGAGCTCTGCTGGTTGCTATGATAGATGAGCTAAGGGCCTCGTGCCTCTGGACAGGTAAGCAATAGATACAGATGTTCAGTCTGTTTCGGGAGTGAATTACCATGGAAACTCCACCATGACTGATCATAAGCAATCAGTATTTCCTTTTTTGCAAACCTCTTTCCACTCTCCTTTAATGATAGTGGGATTTGTAACATCACTGTTCTTTGACGCATCATCTATTACAGTACCAGTTATTCAGCAGAGAGGTGTTTTTTTCTTCTCTCTTCTAGCTCCAGATGGCTTCCATAATTGGTTTATTAACTTTGCAGATGTTGTAGGAAAATTTTAAGACATAAGCCAATAATAGATCACAGCAGCTAATGAAAGAAAGCTTTTGAATTGATTATTTACTGTTAGAAAACAACTATATTACATATGTCAATACAGGAAGTACGGATCTTGAGCCCAGAGTATCTGATATTTTAAGAACAAGTTGATCACTAAGAAAGTAAAAATCACCATTACCTATTAGAAGACTAGGGCTTATAAGTAATGAATTTACTAATAAAGAATCAGATCTTCCTTTCACTTCCCTTAGAGAAAATTTGTATAATTATAATTTCTTGTATTTTTACCCCATTTTCCCTTTTATAACTGTTTTGACAACATCCCTGAGAGGAAATACAGAAAGAAAATATTATCCTCATGTTTCTGATTAGTAACAGAGCTGAGGCTCAGAGAGGGATATGACAGCTCATCATACAGCTCTCCAGTGAACGAAGAACCCAGACTTATGATCTCAAGTCTGGTACCTTTTATTCTATATGATGTTACATCTCTTATTATTTATCACGTATACATCTATACAGGAAATAGATACTCCTTTTCTCTCAAAGGGCCCCTTCTAACAAAAGGTTTAACAGGAAATCAAAAGTGTTTATCTTTCGTAGATTTCTTTTTCATATGGACCTTCATCACTCATAGAGTGAGGGAATTAACTGGGGAAGAGTGCGATCCTGTAGGTTAGGATAGGGACCTGTGGGAAGACCATGATGAAAGTGGTCACATGGAGCCCCTAAATTCTGATAAGTCTTCTTTGTCAGTGGAAGAGCACTTACCATCCCTAGTGGACGCCGGCTCCTTAGCACCAGAGGAACTGACTTCCTCTCTCTCAGTGGTATCAGCCTCTCCACCTACAGTTGTATCACCTTCCCACCTCCATCTGAGGGGATTAACTCTGCATTGCATGAGGAAACTGTAATGGCCTCCACTGAGGCAATTGCCCTGCGAGACAATGCTGATTCTACTCAGGACCCACTCCTGACCTCTCTTTACTTCTAGCCCTATAACTAGACTCAGTTTGTGAAATTTTTTATCAAACTGTAATATTTGTGAATAGAATGACTTACAACATGAATGTTAATATAATGTGTAAAGGGAGATTAAAAAGTTTGAATGATTATCCCTCCATGTAGTCGTTACCTTTGCTAAATTTGTTTAGAATTTCAGAAGGAAGTGGTGGGAATAGGGTGACTGACTTTATCATCTAAAATAAATTCATGACCATTGAGTGCAAAAAAAGCAGCAGGCCACTAAAGGTGAGGTACAATATGTGACCCATGAGGAGGAACATTACACTCCAAAAGAACTATCTGTGTTTTCTAATTGATACAGACAGAAATTCGGGAGCACATGTGGGAATAGATAGTTAACTGGTGTGGGATAATGGTGGAAGGAACATAAAATAGGATGAGGCTAAATTTATTGACATGCACTCACTAAGCAGAGCTTCTGCATCTAATGTTGTAACTTGGGGAGTTAGAAAGGGCTCTAACAGTTTGTTTAGTTGGTTGGCTGAAGGATGGGCCAAAAGATACCTCACCATGAGGAAACTGGAAATGCTGGCCCTGCCTTGGTTTAATGAACAGTAAGGGATTCAAAGGCTTAGGGAGATTGGAATTTTAGAGTGCATTTGTCATTTAAGACCCACTCACTCACATTGGGAGTGTCCAAATGACATACCTCCAACCAAGACTGTGAGAAATAAATTTGTGAGGGGAAAACTGGTATCCTTGAAGAGCTCTGTGATCGCTCTTCTCTTTTCTTTTTCCAAACCTTATAAGAAAATGCAAATGAGATAAGAATACATAAGCCTCATTGAACAAATACGTCAATGTGTCTTAAATTATCTAATAAGATAGATACTATCATTCACATTTACAGATGAATTCAATGAACATTAGGGAATAGTGCTGTGACTTGTTAGAGGTCAGTAAATAGTGTATTTTCTACTTTGATCCTGCCCTCTCCAACCCCATAGCTCAAATTATTAACTTAGAAATGTATTATCTCATGGGTTAAAATAATGAGAGATGCTTTAGAATCATCTAGATGATGTAGACTTTTTTTTTTTTTTGAGGAAAATTAGCCCTGAGCTAACATCCCTGCCCATATTCCTGTATTTTGTATGTGGGACGCCTGCCACAGCATGGCTTGATAAGCAGTGCATAGGTCCGCATCCGGGATCCAAACAGGCAAAGCCCCAGCCATGGAAGCTAAACGTGTGAACCCAACTGATGCACCACGGGGCCAGCCCCTATAGACATGTTTTTAGAGGAGACTGTATGTGCCTGCTCATGAATTACTTTGAACTGGTCGTAGATATAGTTTCTGTCCATTTATTTATATTTAACCAATGACAGTTTCCAAAGTGGCATTCTGATCAACCTCTGCATGGCGAATGCTTATTCTCCATATTTTACGGAAAAGTTATTCTCTAACTTTCTTTTATTTATTTTTCCAGTGTAACAATTAAAACTCATTTTCCCACCACTGTTCATAAATGAAATTTCTTCTTAGAAACATGCAGGGACTCCCACAGTAAATCATTATATTGGCAAAAAATTAAAACTAAAAGGAAGGAGGAAGAAGGTTCATCCTTCTTAGAGTGTGGGAGTGAAACTAAGACATTTTAATTGGAAAATATTTTTTCAGCTACCCACTGCGGGATTATGAAGATTTTTACAGCTCGTGGGGGGATCAGTGCCACATCCAGGACCGGCCTTCATAAAAACTAGAGATGAAAAGATTTTATCATTTGTATGCCCAGTCTCCTGTCTCCATTCTCTCTGCTGTGCCCCATCTTTCCCTCCATGTTGCGTCTCATCTGCCTTCAGGCCCTCAGGACACAGCTTTTCTTTTCCAGTAATCGTTTCCTATATGTGTCAAGGACTTTGCTAGATGCGGTAAAAAAAAAAAAAAAAAAAAAAAATTCTTTTCAACCCTTACGGAAACATTCCAGGAAATTTTGGATTCTAATAATGGTGGCATAGCTTGGATAGACTAAACCTCCTATAGATATCATTAGAAAATCTAGAAGAACAAAAATGAATTTCTAGAGAACAACCAAAAATAGGGTGGAAGAAAAAACAAAAAGTTGGGAAATCAACCCTTGGAAGACAAACTGCGTAGGGTGAGATTTCAGGTTTTCGGCTTTTTTCTGTGAAAATTCTCGGATCCACAGCTGACTCTGCTAAGCAAAGCTGCAGATTTGATTTCAAGGGTGGGGGAGGGCAGATGTGGAGGCTTGTAAGACAGCATAAAGTTAAAGGGAACCACAGAAGAAATGAGCCCTAAAGTTTGTGTATAAATTCCTCACGAAAACTTGTCTGATCACTAACCTATACAAGTGTCAACAACATCCCAGAGGATCTGATGCAAAAGCGACAGCCAGAAGCTCACAGAACTGAGACAATTTCACATGCTGACTTCTGCAGGACAGGCAGAGTTTTGAATTTTTTTTAATTATTTTATTGAGGTCACAATGGTTTATAATATTGCGTACATTTCAGGTGTACATTGTTACATTTCAGCTTCTGTATAGACTGCATCATGTTCACCACCAATAGTGTAGCTTTTATCTGTCACCATATATATGTGCTCGTTTACCCCTTTTGCCCTTCCTCCGTCCCCTTCCCCTCTGGTAACCGCCAATCTGTTCTCCTTATCTATGTGTGTATTTCCCACATATAGTGAAATCATATGGTATTTGTCTTTCTCTGTCTGATTTATTTTGCTTAGTGTAATACCCTCAAGGTCCTTCCTTGTTGTCACAAATGGCAGGATTTTGTCTTTTTTATGGCTGAATGGTATTCCATTGTGTATATATATATACATATATATGTAGTATATATATGTTTATATATGTATATATTGTATAGTATATATACGTCTGTCTTCTTTATCCATTCATCCATTGATAGGCATTTGGGTTGCTTCCCAGTCTTGGCTATTGTGAATAATGCTTCAAGGAACATAGGGGTGCATATATTTTTATGAACTACTATTTTCATGTTCTTTGGATAAATATCCATAAGTGGAATAGCTGGATCATATGGTATTTCTATTTTAATTTTTTGAGAAATCTTCATACTGTTTTCCATAGTGGCCGCACTTGTTTTAATATAACAAAGATAGCTTCTCTTTAGCAAAACATCATTCTTCAGAGAAACATAACAGGAAAGATCAAAGTGCTAGCAGAGAAAATAAAATGTGTGTGTGTTGTGTGGTAGGTGGTTAAGGTAAGTGATTAAATTAAACAAAATGACCAGAAAAAATCACCATTTAAGCTAAGATATGAAGTATGAGAAGCTGACAGCCAGGTACAAACCGAGCAATCGTTCTGAGTTGAAAAGATCACATGGCCTGGGGTACAGTGTATCTACAATAAACAAATACTTTTTCAACCAATAAACCAAGAAATGTTATTAGTGACCAAGCTCATAGGAGAAATACTGACTCTTAATAAAATCTTTGGAGACAAGAGGATGAGGATGAGGATTAAGCTTGGTAAAGCTTCTAACTGGTGGTCTGACTGTCCTTCAAGCAAAATATCCATTCTCTGGTTTAGTCTGAATAAGATTGAATAGGTTTTCTGTGGTTGAATATTTGATCTCTCCTTCTGAACTCATTCAGTACTCAAAATTCTTACTGAATTCTTGATATTTATCATGTATTTTTAAAATATTAATAATTTTCTTTGGTACCTGTCTCATCTCCACTCCTAGATCACGAGCTTATTGGTCCCCACTGTGCCTAGCCCTCTGCCTGCATCTCTTAGCCTGCCCTGTGTTGGAAACATCTTTGGTGTCTGGAATTTATAGAATGCAGAGACTGTGTCCAGTTTGTATCTAATCCTGGACTTATTATCTTAGCACTCATCACTTTATAGCTTTTCAATTGTGGTCTAATAATGGCATAATGCATCTTCATGTTATAATCTCACTACAATTTTGAGACAAGATGAATCAATAAAGGAAAAAAGGCTCAGAGAGATTAAGTGATTTGCCCAAGTTCACACAGTCAGCATTCTCCCTACACTGTGCTTCCCCCTTTAGGACTGAACGGTTGGTTACAGCAGAAGTAAGAAAATGCTGTGGAACACAACATGCTTGAAGTATGCATGCTATTCTATCTCCTTTCAAACTAAAGCGGAGGGTGCTTGATTAGAAATAACAAGAGACAACACTTAGCATGCACTTACTACATGCTAGGTATTGTCTCAAGCCATTCATCCCCCATTTGAGTTCATACCCACAATACTCCTATGAGAGTAAGTGCTATTATTACTACTATTTACAAGAGAGGAGTTGTTAAGAAATTTGTGCAAGGACGCACAGTTAGAAGTGACAGAGCCAAGATTCAGACTCAGGTCTATCTGACTCCTCGGTCCATACACTCAACCATTACCCTGGAAGTCTTTCCTAGCCAAACCTATTTGCTAGTCCTAGAGACAGCAGGCATAGCTGTAGGTTAGGTGGTGGTGGAAAGCAGAGGGTCTCTGAGTCCACACCTTATAATGGCGTCTTCAAGGTGAGCTAAGCACTGAAGACAGAGATGCTGCATGTATTAATGGTGGCAGTTTGGGATTGTTCTCATTAACTTTCAGTTCTGCATTTTTGTTTTTTACAGTACTTCATGCCTCTCCTGTCTCTCTTCCAATGTATTTCCTTCCAAACATGGCTTCCAGAAAAACACTCCCTGTCTTTAATGGATTATTTTGAAGGCGCTCCCCTTACTTTCTATTCTTTTTGTATCTCTCTCCATACAAGCATCATGCTTTCTTTTCCATCTGCTGTTGTTTGTCTGTACTTTAAAAAAATTAGTCATCTAAATTTTAACTATAAATTATTCTATAATTAGACACTTGGATATTTGACTTTCTTGTCCCATGGGAAATCCTAGTCCGAACTCAGAATCAATTTGTATAATTTGTCTTTTATTCTCTTGTTTAATCACTTTGAGTTATTAAAATACGCAGTTATATTATAACATTTAAAGACTTTCATTTGGAGCATAATGTCCTTTCTCAGCAATTAATACTGTAAAAAAATGTAGGAGGGAGGGCTCTAATGAAATTCATATTTATTTACTGGTGAACTTTTCTGCCTAAATTATGTGAATCTGGACAAATCACTTATTTTTATAACATCAGTTTTGTAATCCATCCTATCATTCTGAGCCATTTTTAAAGTTTTTGTTGGAGTCAAATGAAAACTATTCTTGTCATAATGCAATCTATATTTGTGAGGAAATATAGGACAATGGCGCCCATTGTTTGCATTGAATATTTGTTGAGTACTTTGTATGTGCCAGGCTGTGTAAGATATTCTGTATGCTTCATCTCATTTGGCCTCCAATTTGAGACTTAGAGAGGTTCTGGTACTCAAAGTCACAGTTATATTTAACTGAGAAAAGCAGATAAAAATTCCTGCCTTAGAGCACACTGTTTAGATAAAGATGGAGAGACACATATTTTTATGTGCCTTGATCACTTGGATTTATGATATGGAATGAGAGATGGACAAATTCATTCCCCTTTCTGAGTCTCAGTTTCTTCATCTGTAGAATGAAAGGATATACTCAGGACCTTATAAGCTAAAGCAATCTATAACAGTAAACTATCAAAATATTCTATGCCTCTTCTTAGTTTCTGCCACCAACTTAAGGCATATTTGTGGTACACTTGATAACTTGTTTTGCTCTTTGATTGGCTTTTCTTTTGCATTTTTTTATTATGCCATGAATGGCAGCTGAGAGAGTTTTAAGGAGGCCAAGCTGCTACTGTGGTGTGACATGGCCTGGAGGCTCACGGCAGAGTTCTGTCAGTTCTGTTCACCTAGCCCTTTTTTCTCTATCTGTGCCAGACTGCTGATGACCTGCCATCTTGCTGGTGGGCTGTCTGCCATTCTCACAGATGGGCCCAAGATGAGAGAGTCAAGAGACCACCTAAGGAAATCAAATGTGGTCGTTAGAAATTATTACTGACAGCTGTTTAGTGGTCACCATGAAATGAACTGACCCACCCATCTGGGGCCCAGAAGAAATGGTGGGTCTATGTGGTTGAGTCTTTATGCAATATGCTGTAATTTAGACATTTTGAAGCTGACTTTTTCAGCCACTTGAAAAGAATTATTAGGACTAGGCTGGAAATATCTTTCTATGTGATATTCCTGAAAAATAATATGTGTCAGCAGACAGTTCAAGTAGCTCAAGCCACTCTAATTTTGCTATTGCCTCTATTGTCACGTCATTCATTCAAACCCATAATAACGTATGTATCTATATAGGCTTCCCATTATGTGCTAGGCATCTTGCTGGGTTCTGAGAATATAGAAACCATAATTAAATGAAGACCATTTTCCCCCAAAAAGCTCACATGATTTTTAGACATACTGGTTTATAGGATTTTAGTGTACCCATTTAACGTAATTGCTGGCATGGATATGTAGAATGCCAGAAAATCTGTAATTTTCAGGACTGCATACAGAAAAAAAAATGGGAATACAGTCTTGAACTATATCTTTTGCTAACCAATACATTTTGAACTATATAAAAGTGGCTGATTTGGAAAGAAAAGAGAATAATTGTTCACATCTGGGGGTGGAGTTGGGAGAAAGAGGGACAGTACTTTTGACTCTGTGTTTTAATAGATAATGTTAAACCCTAGTATTTCAGAATAGTTTATAAGTAGAGAAGATAATTGTACAGATAGTCTGTCCCCTGTGAAGCATACTCATGACTTATGACATCTGCAATAGATGTATTTATTTTCCTATTCAAATAGGACAGACTCCCAGTGTCAGTTTTGCTGATTTTGAACAGACGTCTCTTTTTTAGTGAAGCATTGTCTCCTTGAATTGCAAATAAGTAACTAGCTGAGGCAAGATGAGCCCCTGCCTTTCCCAAGAAATCTCCAAAAACTTGAAATTGGTTTAAATTCCTTCACAGTTCCTTGGGGGTTTTGATGGTTAATTTCATGTCTCAACTGGACTGAGCTTAGGGGATGCCCAGATAGCTCCTAAGACATTATTTCCGTGAGTGTTTGTGAAGGTGTTTCAGCAAGAGATTAGCATTTAAATCAGACTGAGTAAATATCCACTTTCATCAGTGCACGTGGGCCTCATCCAATCCTCCCTTGAGGGTCTGAATAGAGCAAAAAGGTCGAGGAAGGCTGCATTCTCTTTCTCAACTAGAGCCGTGACATCTACCTCCTCCCGCCCTGGGACATCGGCACTCTTGGTTCTCAGGCTTATGGACTCAGACTGGGACTTACACCATCATCTCCCCCGTTCTCAGGACTTTGGACTCAGAATGATTTATACTACTGGCTTTCCTGGTTCTTTAGCTTGCAGATGGCAGATTACAGGACTTTTTGACCTCCATAATTGCGTGAGCCATTTCTATAATAAATCTCCTCTTGCCTATCTATCTATATGCTATTGGTTCTGTTTCTCTGGAGAACTCTAACACAAGAGTAAAGTAACAAATAAACAGAGCCACCAAAAGCCCTAGTTCCCCCAGAACAGTCCCTATTTATGTCAGTTGCGCTGATGTCCTGACTGATTGGGATCCCTTTTTCTCTCTCCAAAGTGTCCTTGCCTGGAAATAAATTATACAGTTATGCAATTACCTTACCCATGACCAAGCTTCCCTGCATGCCTCTGGAATTTCAAAGGGCCCGAAGAAAGCATGGTGCTCCAGTACATTCCAGGAAGAGATTGAGCTAATAAGGGGGACTACATTATAACAGAAAACATCTTCATTCCTGTTCACTATAATTAGATTCATCTGCTCATACAGACCTTTTCATACACTCTTAAGTCTAATGTATTTGCCTTAATGCTATAGAGTGAGTGGTAGGTGAAGCTGGTAGTCAAAAATAAAATAAAAATAAGGCTCAATGTCATATTCAACTGAATCCTCATGACCTGCGAAGATGTGATATATTTTTGACAGGCCATAGCTAAAAGCGATATGTCCATAAAGAGCAAAGTGGATAAAAAATATAGTAACATACTAAACCTCTGCTTTTCACTTTGAGAAGTAAAGCCATTCCTCCAGTGCATTAAAGTCCTCAATTTCTTCTTCAGAGTAGGGTCTCAGCTAGAGGATTCAGTTGCTAATTTGACAAGGGAGCAGTGATAACAAAAAGTGGCTTTCTTAAGAAGAGAGCAGACTGCTTTAAAGCGCGGGCTTTGAGATAAGGCAGATCTGGGTGTGAATCCTGGTTGTAGAAATAAGCAGCAGGGTGACCAGGACCCTGTTACTTAAGACTTTGAAACTGAATTTCTTTGTTTTTATAATGAGGATAATAATTCTTCTCTAATAAGGCTGTTGGAGGAATAAGTAGCAGAAATTCTGCAGAAAGTGCCAAATAGTGCCTGATCCTGAATAAAAATCAGTAAACAGAAGGTACCTCTTTAGACTAGTGCTAAGGCCCTTAATCATCTTGTCCTTTTTCTTCTTCCATTATATTTCTGGGATTGCCTGAGTCTAAGCCAACCTGCAAAAGTTAATTATTTCTCTGTTGCGTGTAACTCCAAAGAATTCATATCACTTTTGAAAGGAGCGTGTGTTTACACTGTGTACCAGCACAGTATCTATGCATTTCTTGTTCACTTAATTCTTCCCCTGACAGCTCAGCAGATATGGACACTTTACTCAAGCAGGTATTCAACTGTTTTCTACCCAGAAATTATTATTCAGACATGTTTTGTGTGTGCAGACAAACAGCACAGTGTTTCTACTTTTCCCCAGCTCTCTAGCCAGTCTATTCTTCTGCTCCTATTCCAGGACAATGCTTCAGGCCCCCTGTTTACCTTTCTTTTGTTTGGATTTCATGCAAGCTTACATCTGTGATCTTTGCTATAACCACAGCAGCAATAAACAGAGTTTTCTAAAGGCTTTGTTTCCTGATTTCATCTATGCTCAATTCAGAAACCCAAAGCTCCCCTCATCTCACCTTGGGTGGAAGTGGAGGTGTCCATCATCCTTTCATTAGAACACAGACTTGTCTCTGTGAATCACAATGGATGGAAGAAAAGTATCTGGCAGTCTGATGAGGAGGAAACAACAAAATTATGAATTAAGGATGACTCCTGAGGAAGAAATGATAGCTTGGAAAAGGGAAGATGAAGACAAAAGGGTAAGAGAAGACTCTCTGAATATCTGAAGGTGTTAAAAAGTTATCTGGCCCAATCTGGTATATCAGGGGCTTGGAAATTGCCACTCTTATTGTCTCAACAAGAAAAAAGCTGAACAAACTAAAAATCAACAAATCTTAGATTCACTGGAAAATTGAGGTCACAAGGCAAAACACTGCCCTCAAAATCAGAAACAAAGATTGGCAGCTACAGAGAATCCTAGCTTATTGGAGCAGAATTTCAGGACCAGAAGCCCACCACTTGAGTCCATAATGGTGTTCAAAATCTTAAACTTTGATGAACTACTGAAGGCTCAGTGTGGATAAGCCTGAGAGTTAAAAACTTCTAGTCTTAAGGGGACTCCAAACTTTCCTTAGATTTACCTCCAGGAGTCCCATCAGGTTCTCAGGGAAAAAGTTAGAAAAAGATTGCCTCCTGCTTCAGGCATGGGGAAGGGGAAAATAGCCGTTTTGAAATACACCCAAAGTGTTCTATTTGCCTTTACAAAAGCATGCCCTTAAGGAAAAATATTTCATTACAGTCTGATCACCTTGAATCTTACCAGAGACTAACTGACCTAGGAGAGGTAAATACCCAACTCCAACCCACTCTAGTCTTCCTGTCTCATTTAAGTGTGTGTGTGTGTCAGCAGGGGAGCTGAGAAGCACTTGTGAAGGACACAATCCAGGGGCATAGTCTCACAAAAATGACTGAGACCTAATTATATAACTATAGAATACTTCCCTTGCCCCCACATATTACCACTGTATCAACAGCACTCCTATATAAGGAGATTACACCTGAAAGAACTGTACATCTCAGCAATTATTTAAGAAGTCTCTAGAGAAACACAAAGACAACAGTGGAGACAAAGAGAGGAAACTTTAGCCTCTGAAACCTAAAGCTATAGAAACAGTAAACCCAGCCTAACCCCAGGCCCGGTAACTGTAAGATTTCATGCTAAAGAACTATTTATCTCAGTTCCTTTTACCTGGTACATCACGTCCAGCTTTCATACAAAAATTACAAGGCATACTAAAAGACAGACAACGTTTGAAGAGACAGAACAAGCATCAGAACCAGGCATAGTTATGACAGAGATTTTGGAATTATAGATCAGGAGTTTAAAATAACTATGATTAATAAACAAAATGATATCGAACCTGAAGTGAGTTTGCTCAGCCGTTGCACAGCAAGCCAATCTCTGACACTACATGTAGTGGAAGAAAGTAGGAATTTTATTATTGCACAGCACTGAGCAAGGACAGAGGGCAGCTAATGCTGAAATCCCAAACTCCCCAAAAAGCTAAAAGGAAGGGTTTTTATTTGGAGTTTTAGATAGGGGAGGAGGAGCATATGGCCTTGCTGGTCAGAGCTTTCCCACCAGCCTGTCTTTGGCCTTGAGACTACTTGCAGAGAGGAGGAAGCCCATGACCTTGCTGATCAGCAGCTTTCCCACAAGGCTGTATCTCTTTGCCGGGAGGAGATAATGAATCCAGGTGCTTGTCCTTGGTGGTGTCTATCTCCGTGGATGATAGGGGATTCTGGAGCCAGGAAGCCAGGGAGTAAGCAGGAAATGAGTGTTTTGGTTTTAACCCCATATATGCTGGGTTTAATGTAGGGAAACTGATATCAGGGTTGGTCTCAAAAGAACTCAATGAAAAAGTGGACAGATATAAAAATAGATGCATAATGTAATTAACTACATGGGAACTCTATGGAAGAATCAAAAGGAAATGCCATAAATAAAACACTCTAAGAGACATTAAGAATAACTTTGATGGACTCATCAGTAGACTGAAAACTGCCAAGGAAAGAACCAGTGAGTTTAAAGCTATGTCAATAAAAACTTCCAAAACTAAAATGGAAACAGAAAAAAGAATGAAAAAATGGAACAGAATATCCAAGAACTCTTGCATAACTACCAAAGATGTAATATTTATGTGCAATAGGAATACAAGAAGGAGAATAAAGAAAAAGAACAGAGAGGAGAGAAGAGAGACAACCAACACAGCAGAGTGTAGAGCATGGTAGAGAATTGTGGTTATAAGTCCTAACTCTGAAACCGGAGAGACTTGGGTTCACATCTCATTACTGCTTCTTCCTTCCTGGTCTGTTGTCTTTCGTCAATTTATTTAACTCTGGGGAATCTTTATTTCTTCATATATAAAATTGGAGAAAATAATACTTAATATCCTATGGGCTTGTGTTGAGGAATAAAGGAGATACTGTATGTAAAGAAGTTGGCATAATATTTGAAATATAGAAATTGCTTAATAGAATTTAGTTAATATCAATGTTTGGAGGGTGTATTCTATTATAGATACTAGGCTATCCCTATTCATATAATATTATATGTGGTCCAGACATCATAGTTTTATCACCCCCATATTACACAGAAGAAAACCGAATATTCAGAGAATTAAGCAACTTAGTCAAGGTCACATACTGAATAAAGAGCAGAACTTAGATTAACTTTAAGGTCTGTCTTATTCCAGTGTGTGTTCATTCTCTCCCCTACTCCACTAATATATGTCATTCTGCATGCCATTTAAAATAAATACATCTATATTTATCATATAGTTACTTAAATTTTCCTGCATCCAAACTAAGACATCCATTTAGGTTGGAAATGTGAATAAAAACAGGAAGAACAATGCAGAGATCTTAGGACTACATTATTTAAATATGACCATCTTCAATTGCCATACGTAGAATACTAAATTCAGGATGTGTAAAATGTCCAATGTTCAACTCTTTGACAATCCCTCTTTCTCTTAAGAAATATTGAAGCAGAGAGATTTTGAGATTCTCAGGTTCAGATTTTGCCTTTAGACAAATGCCCATCTGAATTTCCTGGAACAATTGACTCATCCTTTCCTTAGGACTGCATGTGTCCACAGCTGGGTCTTTTCTCTTCTAATGCAATTAGACTGTAATTCTTTGAGACTGTAATACTTTGAGACCATGTATAGTGATTTTCCATCTTTGGATTTCATAATTTAGCACAATATATAAATGTCTGAACATGTCAGCACTCCCAGAAGGAAGATTTTTCTTTCATTTTTGTATTAGGTTATGATAGTTTACACCGTTGTGAAATTTCAGTTGTACATTATGGTCAGTCATATTATAGGTGCACCACTTCACTCTTTGTGACCACGCCCCACTCCCATTTCTGCTGGTAACCGCTAATCTGTTCTCTTTGTCCGTGTGTTTGTTTATTTTCCACATATGAGTGGAGTCATACAGACTTTGTCCTTCTATGGCTTATTTCGCTTAACAGAATACCCTCAAGGTCCATCCATGTTGTTGTGAATGGGACGATTTTATCCTTTTTTATGGCTGAGTAGTATTCCATTGAATATATATACACCATATCTTCTTTATCCAGTCATCAGTTGATGGGCACTTAGGTTGCTTCCACATCTTGGCTACTGTGAATAATGCTGCAATAAACATAGGGGTGCATGAGTTTCTTTGAATTGCTGATTCCAAGTTCTTTGGATAGATACCCAATAGTGGGATGGCTGGGTCACATGGTATTTCCATTTTTAATTTTTTGAAAAATCCCCATACTGTTTTCCCTAGTGGCTGCACCAGTTTGCATTCCCACCAGCAGTATATGAGGGTTCCTTTTTCTCCACAACCTGTCCAACATTTGCTATTTTTTGTCTTGTTTATTTTAGCCATTCTAAGGGGTGTAAGGTGATAGTGTAGTTTTAATTTGCATTTCCCTGATGATCAGTGATGATAAGTATCTTTTCATGTGCCTATTGGCCATCCATAAATGTCTGTTCATATCCCCTGCCTGTTTTCTGATGAGGTTGTTTGATTTTTTTTTGTTGAGTTGTGTGAGTTCTTTATACATTATGGAGATTAACCCTTTGTCAGATATATGATTTGCAAATATTTTTCCCAGTTGGTGGGTTGTATTTTTGTTTCAATCTTGTTTTCCCTTACCTTGTAGAAGCTCTTTAGTCTGATAAAGACCCACTTGTTTCTTCTTTCTATTGTTTCCCTTGTCTGAGATTACATGTGTCCAAAAAGATGCTTTTAAGACTGATGTCAAAGAGTGTGATGCCTATATTTTCTTCTAGAAGTCTTACGGTTTCAAGTCTTACTTTTAAGTCTTTGATCCATTTTGAGTTTATTTCTGTGACTGGTATATAAGAATGGTCCATTTTCATTCTTTTACAAGTGGCTTTCCAGTTTTCCCAACCCCGTTTGTTGAAGAGACTTTCTTTTCTCTAATGTATGTTCTCAGCTCCTTTGTTGCAGATTAGCTGTCCATAGATGTGTGGTTTTATTTCTGGGCTTTCAATTCTGTTCCATTGATCTGTGTGCCCATTTTTGTACAAGCACCATGCTGTTTTGATTAGAATAGCTTTGTAGTATATTTTGAGTTCAGAGATTGTGATGCTTCCAGCTTTGATATTTACTCTCAGGATTGCTTTAGCAATTTGGGGTCTTTTGTTGCCCCATATGAATTGTAGGATTCTTTGTTCTATTTCTGTAAAAAGTGTCCTTGGGCTTCTCATTGGGATTACATTGAATCTATAGGTTGCTTTAGGCAGTATGGACATTTTAGCTATGTTTATTCTTCTAATCCATGTACAAGGAATGTCTTTCCATCTCTTTATGTCGTCATCAATTTCTTTCAGGAAAGTCTTGTAGTTTTCATTGTATAGGTCTTTCACTTCCTTGGTTAAATTTATTCCAAGATATTGTATTCTGTTTGTTGTGAATGTGAGTGGGGTTGTGTTCTTGAGTTCTCTTTCTGTTAGTTCACTATTAGAGTATAGAAATGCTACTGATTTATGTAAGTTGATTTTGTACCCTGCAACTTTGCTGTAATTGTTGATTACTTCTATTAGCTTTCCCATGGATTTTGTGGGGTTTTCTATACATAAAATCATGTTGTCTGCAAACGAAGAGAGTTTGACTCCTTTGTTGCCTATTTATATTCCTTTTGTTTCTTTTTCCTGTCTAATTGCTCTGGCTACAACCTCCAGTACTATGTTGAATAAGAGTCGTGAGAGTGGGCACACTTGTCTTGTTTCTGTTCTCAGAGGGATGGCTTTCAGTTTTTCCCCACTGAGTATGATAGTGGCTATGGGTTTGTCATATATGGCCTTTATTATGTTGAAGTACCTTCTTTCTATACACATTTGATTGAGAGTTTTTATCATAAATGGATGTTGGATCTTGTAGAATGCTTTCTCTGTGTCTATTGAGATGCCATATGGTTTTATTTCCTCATTTTGTTAATGTAGTGTATCACATTGATTGACTTGTGGATGTTGAACCATCCCTGTTTCCCCAGTATAAATCCCACTTGATCATGGTGTATGATATTTTTAAGGTATTGCTGCATTTGGTTTGCCAATATTTTGTTGAGGATTTTTGCATCTATGTTCATCAGTGATATTGGCCTGTAGTTTTCCTTCTTTGTGTTGTGCTTGTCTGATTTTGGATCAGGATGATGTTGACCTCCTAGAATGTTAGGAAGTGCTCTATCTTCATCAAGTTTCTGGAATAGTTTGAGAAGGATAGGTATTAAATCTTCTTTGAATGTTTGGTAGAATTATCCTAAGAAGACATCTGGTCCTGGACTTTTATTTTGGGGGTTGTTTTTGATTACTGTTTCAATCTATTTACCTGTGATGGTCTATTCAGATTCTCTATTTCTTCTTGATTCAGCTTTGGGAGGATGTAAGAGTCTAAGACTTTGTCCATTTTTTCTAGGTTGTCCAATTTGTTGACATATAGTTTTTCATAGTATTCTCTTACAATCTTTTATATTTCTGTGGTATCCATTGTGATTTCTCTTCTTTCACTTGTGATTTTATTTATTTGAGCCTTCTCTTTTTCTTAGTGAACCTGGCTATGGGTTTGTGAATTTTGTTTATTTTCTTGAAGAACTAGACTTTTGTTTCATTGATCCTTTCTGCTGCCTTTTTTGTTTTGACTTAATTTATTTCTGCTCTAATTTTTATTATTTCCTGCATTCTACTGACTTTGGCTTTGTTTGTTCTTCTTTTTCCAGTTCTATTAGGTGTAGTTTGAGATTGTTTATTTGAAATTTTTCTTGTTTTTTGAGTTGAGCTTGTATTACACTGAATTTCCCTCCTAGGACAGCTTTTGCTGCATCCCATATGAGTTAGTATGGTGTGTTTTCATTTTCATTTGTCTCCAGATATTATTTGTTTTCTCCTTTGATTTCTTCAATGATCCATTGGTCATTCACTAGCATGCTGTTTAATCTCCACCTCTTTTCCCTTTTCCCAGCTTTATTCTTATAATTGACTTCTAGTTTCATAGCATTATAGTCAGGAAAGATGTTTGATATTATTTCAGTCCTCTTAAATTTATTAAAGTTTTCTTTTTTTCCCAACATATGGTCTATCCTTGAGAATGTTCCATGCACAGTTGAGAAGAATGTGTAACCTGCTGTTTTTGGATGGAGAGTTCTATGTATATCTATTACATCTATCTGGTATAGTTTTTCATTTAATTCTACAATTTCCTTGTTGACTTTCTGTCTGGATGATATATCTATTAATGTTAGTAGGGTGTTGAGGTCCCCTACTATTATTGTATTTTTGTTGGTATCTCCTTTTAGTTTTGTTTATAGTTGTTTTATGTACTTTGGTGCTCCTGTGTTGGGTGCATACATAAGTGTTATGTCTTCTTTTGGAGTGTCCCTTTTATCATTATATACTGCCCCTCCTTGTCTCTCTTTACTTGTTTTGACTTGAAGTCTACTTTGTCTGATATAAGTATGGTGACACTTGCTTTCTTATGTTGGCTATTAGCTTGGACTATCATCTTCCATCTCTTCACTCAGTCTGTGTTTGTCTTTGGGGCTAAGGTGTGTCTTCTGGAGGCAGCATATTGTTGGGTCTTGTTTTTCAGTCCATCCAGCCACTCTGTGTCTTTTGATTTGAGGATTCAATCCATCTACATTGAGAGTGTTTATTGAAATGTGGGGGCCTAATGCTGCAACTTTGTCACGTTTTACAGTTCTCCTACCTTTCCTTTGTTTCTCATCCCATGAATTTCGGACAATCAATTCAGTTAAGTAGTTTTCTATGTTGGTTTTTTTAGTTTTCTCCTTATTTGTAATTTGTGTCTCTATTCTAATTATTTGTTTAGTGGTTATCATGTGGTTTGTATAAGACATCTCATAGATGAGATAATCCATTTCCTGATAGCCTCTTATTTCCTTAGACTAAGCTGGTTCCATGTCTTTCCTCTTCTGCTTCTAAGTTGTTATTGTCACATCATTTTTTTCTTCTGGCATTGTGAGTTTGTGGTTAAAATGACAAGATTATATTTATTCTTGGTGTTTCCCTTCTCTTTATCTTTAATGTTATACTTAAGCATTTGCTAACCTGTTCTGATGGAGAGCTGCAATTTTCTGATTTTGTCTTTCTACTTATCTCTTTGCTCAGGGTTTTGTAACCCCTTTCTATTTTTCTTTTTTTCAGGTATGAGGGCCTTCCTGAGCATTTCTTGTAGGGGAGGTCTTGTGGGAATAAACTCTCTTAGTTTTTGTTTATCTGGGAAAGTTTTTGTATTTCCATCATATTTGAAGTATATTTTCGCTGGTTAGAGTATTCTTGCCTGAAAGTTTTTCTCTTTCCAAATTTTGAATCTATCATTACACTCTCTCCTAGCCTGTAAGGTTTCTGCTGAGAAATCTACTAAAAGCCTGATAGAGGTTCCTTTGTAGGTTATTTTCTTCTTCCTTGCTGCTCTTAATATTTTCTCTGTCATTGACTTTTTTTAAGCTTCACTACTTGGGTTGGTCTTTTTATATTGATAAAATTTGAAGATATATTGGCTTCTGTCACATGGATTTCCAGTTTCTTCCCCAGGTTTGGGAAGTTCTCAGCTATTATTTCTTTGAACAAGCTTTCTGCTCCATTCTCCTTCTCTTCTCCCTCTGGGATACCTAGAATCCTTATGTTGCATTTCCTAACTGAGTCACTTGCCCCCTTGGGCTGCAGCAGAGCTGTGGGTGTTTAATGCAGCTGGTGGGTAGCTCACCCAGCTATTCCACTCCTGCTCCGAGGTCACCCAGACTTTGCACTTGGTGGGTGGGACCTCTCCACTAGGGCTGAGCAGAGACTCTAACTGGGACCACTGTGGGACCATGAATTTTCCTACTGGTCCACTGAACAATCACGGGGGGCTTAGTGCTGTAGTCACCTGTTTCCAAAGTTGCACCAATGTGCATGCCCACCCTCTGGGCTGCAGCAGTGCTATGAGCATGTCAGCCAGGAGAGAGTTGCTTGCAGATACTAGGCTGTCTGGGGGCTGGAGAGTTTTCACCCATCTCCACCTCCTCCCTGGGGGTAGTCCATCCACTTTCTGATGTATAGTACTGTGGGTCTCTCAGGCATCCTGAGGTGTTGTGTGAGTATCCTCCATTGATCAATGAATGTCCATTTAGCTGTAGTTCGAAGGAGGAGAGACAAAAGAAAGTGCTCACTTGGCCATGTTGCTGATGTCACCCCTAGTCTTTTCTTTCATTTTTATAATCAAGGTGATTCTCTCTCTCTCTCCCCATCCCTTCCTCCCTCTCTTTCTGTCTTTTTTCTCCTCTAATTTCTTAAAAGTCCACTTATACGTTGGCTGATGCTAAAAAAGTCCAGTACTTCTTTCTTCTAATATTAATATCTGTTAACTAGCCTGGAGGCTTTATGAAACCTCCTTGGACAACAATTTCAGTATCTATTTACTCCATATGTTTCTCTGTCTTTCTTATACCTGTCTTTAACTTACCTGTGTTCTACAACTCTATACGTTCTTTGGTTTGAATTAGTTTTCTTCTAATTTAAGTCTGTTTTATAAGAATTTGTTTTATTATAGTATTTTTCTTCTCCCTTCTCCTGCCTTCCCAACATTGTAGGTTAATGCAGTATCTTTCTTCCCAAGGCTTCTTTATGTAGGTCTGTGCCATCATGGGAAGTTTCTTCAAAGATTAGGGATGGAAAACAATGTTGGTCTCAGAACAGAAGATTGAAATACACAAGTTGGTTGGTTATCCTGGCTTCTGCCACACCAATGGACTATTTTACCTACACAAAAAAGATTCTCTCCCCTTAATAAAAAAGCTCTGCTATTGCTCCCCACTTTGGAGAAAGATATCACATGAGGAAATTATATTTGAGAATAGGAAGAGTGGATCAAATTATCTGTGCAAAAATTCCCATTCTTTATTATACTAAATAAGCTTTTTCAATATTCTATTAAAATGAGATATTAAAAAAAAAATGTCATGTAGTTCTTCCTTTTGTTTCCACTTCATTTCTATCCTCCATTGTAGTTCCTTACAAGAAACTTCTCTATGTGGACATTTGTTAACTCTGTTCTCCAAGTAGCCCCTGGGTGAGTAAGAATGAGAATATTGACACCAAATATGAAAGTGACTTTGGGAAGCTATTTTTCCATAAAGCAATACATAAGAGTTCATCTGAATTCTAAAGATTTACTAAAGCTCGTGAATTTCTGCTATACTTTCTGCTCATTTAAAGAAAACCTTCAGACTATTTTAAGCTGAATAGAATGATAGAAATATAAAGATCTTGAAAGGCCATGAATGTCAGCAGCCTTTGAGGGAAATGACAAATTTGTTTTGAGTTAATATTCAGGGGTAGGTGCGTTAATAATTTGTAAAGGTAAACCTTAATTTCACTCAAAGCTAGTCTTTTGATGGTAGATTGTTAGAAAAACACAGGTCATGTCTTATAATGAAAACTACCATAAAAAGATTAAAGTTAGCAGATTGATATTGATCCATTTAATGGTAGGTAGCAAACTTATTTCTTTTCATCAGTTTTGCATTTGCACATTTATCTATTTCAGAGGCCAATCCAATAAAGTCTTGTATTTGACATTACCTTCCTGTGTCCTGCAATATTTGCTTTAGTTGGATTAAATCCTGATTGTTGCTACAATTTCCTGAGGGCATTGGTATACTTGCCATTGCAAAATGATTTCTTTCATAAGACTTCTTTTCCTCTGTCCCTTTCCAGACTAGCATACTTTCCACTGTGAAATAACCTGGGTTAGCAAGCAGGAAGATAACCATGGCATCTGATTGTGCTATGCTTAAATAACTTTCCAATTATGTGACCCTATTCAATATTATGATGAGGGACCTGAATAACATTTTCTCAGTTATCTTTCCCACTTCCAAGTAGAAGCTTTCATCTTTGAATGAAGAGCAAAATGAATCATTTGGTAACATGAACACTGAAGCCACTAATTTTGAAAAAGAAGATACTGAGCTTTGGTATCTGAGCTTTAATAACTTCCAATTATATGTGATACATCATTAAAAATGAAACCATTATGTGTGTGTATGCGTGTTGATAATCTCCAGGCTTTAGTGAACTTGTAGCCATAAACTTGTCTCTGATTTATAAAATGAAGGTTGAAAACTTTTTCTATAAGCAGAATGAAACGGAACAATAAAATAGCTTAATGTATCCATGTCTTTGCTCCATTCTTCCTGGTTTACTTCAACCTCCTTGAACATTTGGTGCACATTTGAGAGGCAGAATAGCACAGAGATTCATAATGTCAACTCTTGAGACTGGTAATCTGTGTTGAAATCCAAAATCTGGCTATAAGTGCTCTCTGTGTCTCATTGACCTTAAATATAAAATATAAATGAAGACCATACTTGCTTATAGGACTGTTTGGGTTAAATGAGACAACAACATGTTAAAAGTTTTCTTAAGCATAAGTGTCAGCTGTTATTAATGTCCTGCCATTACCATATTTGGTAGCCATCTGCTGATTTGGTTCACAACATCCCCCCTCCATTCTTGGTAGTAATTTTCTTAATTTCCTTGGGAAAACCTCTAATGTGGTTTTGTGAAGTCTTACTCAAGGTGCTCTGTCCTACCTAAGCCAAAGAGTGAGCATGAGAGCCTCCTAAGCCAATCCGATCTTCATCCTACATAATTTTTAAAAACGTCTTCATTGTCGTGTTACTGATAATCAATAAAGTACACAAATATTGAGTCCAGAATGATGAATTTTTACACCCATATAAACCTATGAAATCATCCTGAAGATAAAGACAAAAAATACTTCCTATACCACAAAACCTACTTCATGCCTCTTCCTAGTCTCTCCTCCTAAGGTAAACAATAGTCTGATTTCTATTATCAGAAGGGAGTTCTGTATATTTTTTAAGTTTTTATGAATGTGATCATGCAATACATATTCTTTTATGTCTCTTTTTGGCAGTAATATGTCTGAGATTTATCCATACTAGGTGCACTCATCTTTTTTCATTGCTGTGCATTTTCCGATTGTAGGAATATGCCACACTTTATCCATTCTTCTACTGATAAACATTTAGATTTGCTAAATAAAGTTGAAGCAGCATTCTGGCACATATCTTTTGATGAGCAAATGCATTCATTTCTATTAGTATATAACCAGGGGTTGAATTACTGGATTGTATACTATCATGTATAGAAAATTACCTTTAATAGACATTACCAAGGAGTTTTCCAAAGAAGTTAAATTATATTTCTACTATCTCTGAATGAGAATTCAAATTGTTCCATACCCCTGCCAATATTTGGTATTGTTAGTCTTTTTAATTATTGCCATGTGAGTAAGAATTAGTGGTGTCTCATCATCTTACTTTGTTATTTCTCTGAAAACTACTTATGTTGAATTACCTATCACACAATTTTTGGCCAGTTGGATATCTTCTTTTGTGAACTACCTGTTCAAGTATTTTCTTCAGTTTTTATCACACTGTCAATCATTTTCTTAATAATTACTAGGAGTTTTTTATATATTCTAGAAATGAATCCATTGCTGAAATATTCTTTGCAACTAGCTCTTCCCAAATCAGGGTTGCATTTTCACTCTTTTAATGTCTTTTGATGAACAGAAGTTGTCAATTTTAATAAAGTCCACTTTAATCTTTTTTTCCACTAAGATTTTCTGCTCTGCATAAGAAATCTTTACCCACCCCAAAGTCATGAAGATAATTTCTTCTGTTTACGTCTAAAAGATTTATTGTTTTACCTCTCGCATTTATGTCTATGATCAATTTCAAATTAAATTTTGTATATACTGTGTAATCCAGCATCATTTATTAAAAAGACTATATTTTTCCTATTAAATTACAGTGGCACCTCATCACAAATCAAGTGATCTCATATATTGGTTCTGCTTATGGACTTTTAAAAATTATATCCAATTAGGCTACTTTTCTATCCTTAGTCCAAAATTTACACTTTCTTAATTACTGTATCTTTATAATTTATCTTATTATCTGATAGTTTAAAACCCACATTGTTATTTTCTTCTTTAGGAACGTCTTGGCTATTCCTTATTTCTTTGTATTTTCCTACAGAATTTGGAATGAGCATCTCAATTTCCATAAAAATAAAATACTTGGATTTTGATTGGAACATTTTTCTTACTCTACAGGCCAATAAAGAGGAATTGATGTAAAATATTGAGTCTTGCACACTATAAACATAGTATATCCCTCTTTTTATTTATATCATCTTCATTTTCCCTAAATATTTTGTAGTATTCAGTAGAGAAGTCTTGCATATATTTTCCTGGATTTATTAATAGTTGTACAGTAGTATTTTAAATGGTATTTTCTATTTAATTTTCTATTGTTTATTGCTACTATACAAAATACTATTGAATTTTGTATAATGACTTTATGGCTAACAAATATTTTAGATTTTTTTATGTGCACATGCATGAGAAGTTTTTTTTTCTTTAACTGATAATCTTTATAGCATTTTCCCCTATGTCCTATCATAGTGGCTGGGATATCTAGGAAAATATTGTCTGGAACTGGCGAGAGTGAATAGGCTTGTTGTTTTCCTAACCTCAAGGAGAAAGTGAAAAGTTCTTTTGTATTCCTAATCTGCCAGAAATTTTAAAATATTAACTTTTGGTAATTATTTTTCTGCAACTATTCAGATGGTCATATTTTTTTATTCTTTAGTATGTTTTTCAATTAATTTATCTAGTTCACCTAAATTGTTAAAATTCTTAGAATAAATGTAAATATTATGTCTTTATTGTACATTTTGATATCTGCAGATTTGAGACACATCCTTTTTTCTAATCCTGATATTAATAATTCGTGTGTTTTCCTCTTTTTACATCATCCATACTGAGGGTTTACTGATGATAGTTTAATAAAAAGAAAAAGAACTAATTTTGGCTTTGTTTATTTTATTCATTTCATGTCTTTCTATTTCAATAATATTTTTAATGTCTCTATTATTATTTAATCCCTCTATTCTTTTGAGATTAATGTATTTTTATAGCTTCTTGAGATGATAGCTTAATAATTAATTTTCAACTTTATATAATTCTAAATATGTCTCTCTCAACATATCTTTAGCTGCATCCAGCAGACTTTGATGTCACATTTTTATTTTGTTTAGAATACTTTCTAATTTTCATTGTGATGTCTTCTTTGACCCACACATTATTTAGAAGCATGTTTCTTAATTTGCAAACAATTTTTTTGAGGAATTTTAATCTTGACGAGGATACCACAGGGAAGTGGTCAAATGTGATCATACTAAGTATTGTGGCCTGATGAGGCTGTCTTTGAGTCTCTGCCATCAAGATCTTCACAGCTGCCGTGTCCCTGTCCTGTTCTCCCTTGAGTTAATGAATTACTTTGTATCCATCCAAGCAATTCTCTTTTTTCTTATGTAACCCAGAGTTGCTTTCTGTCTCATGTTACTAAGAGCCCCTAACTGACACACTGTTCACAAAATACTCTGCTCTGCAATTCCCTGTTATCTTTCTATTAAAATTTTGCCCAATAGCCAAGGTCCAATTTAAGTCATACTTCATTTAAGCAATGTATACTACCTCTTGACTTTTGCAAAGTAATAACATTGTTTTTTTCCTGATTTATTCATTAAATTATTTTATACTTAATTATTATTAAGCATTCTTTCTATACCCAGACTCTCATAGCTGGGAGGTAGTGAAGGAGCTTAGAAATTACATAGGAGATAAGATCCTGGGTTAGGTAGTTACTCAGATTCTATCTGACCACTACCAGTGACTGGAAGTTCACTACTTGAAGAGGCAGGGTGTTCAATGGTTGGGCAATTCTAATTATTTTTTAAAAAGATCTTTTTAATAAAGGTAAATTGTGCTTACTGTAATTCATATCTGTGGATCCTAGTTCATTCAATTCCCTGAAATATTACAATGCCTATAACCTTTTCTTCACAGCAAATCTGCAGATATTTGGAAAGTGTTATCCTGTCTACACTGAAGCTTCACTTTGACTCTTTCTACTCCATTAATTATTCTGTAGAGTAGATGACCTCCAGCTTCCTGTCAGACTTCATATAGACTCTGGATTACATTACGTTTACCTTGTCGATGGCTTTTAACTAATAAAACAAGGCATGCCACTCAAGATATGTTCTAACGATTGTAGGTTAGAGTGGAATTCTTACTTGATATTCACAAACTATTTTAACTTTGCAGGTACTAGGAAATATAAAATAGTCGTATGTTGCAGTAAAAGAGACTGTTGCTAAAATGTGATTAGGGGTGACTTTCTATTAAGGCATTTTAAATGAACCCTAAATACAACCCCTTAACAACTGAAAATGAGACGGTAGCACAAGAATTATTGCCTCCTTGACAAAATATCTTATGGGCTGGATTCATTTTTTAAAATTATATATTAAAAAAGTAATTTATGAACTAAGTATGTTTGGAAGAGATTACTTATTTCCTGAAGGATAGGCCACAATATTCAGATCCATTAAATTATATATATTTGTATATATAAAAAATTAATTTATGTATAACTTTCAGGAATATGTCAACATTTTATTATGTGAAGAACAATTATCTAATGCTCATTAGTAACAACTAAAATAGAAAGTAAATATTTAACATGATAAGATAATTATCAAGTGTTAAAGAGACAAAATTTTAATCCAACAGAATCTAATAATATGCAATATATATACAGTAGGAGGTGAATTTAAGAAAGGTCAATAGAAACTACATTAGTAGAACCACAAAGAGATAAAACAGTTGAAGAAAAAAGGAATGGAGAGTTTAAGAGGCATGGAATGATATCAAATGATCTAACATATGAATAATATGAGTAACATATGAGCAATTGGAATCTCACAAGGAGAATAAATCTCACAAGGAAAGCCGTTATTGGGGAGATAACGGCTGAGAAGTTTCCAAAATTAACGAGACACCCCCAAAGCACAAATTCAAAAACTAATATAACTCCAGAAGGATAAATACCAAAACAAATCAAAGAAAAACAAACAAAACCTAACAAAAAGCCATAGAAATATTCTTTAAGGAGAAACTATGTTTGTTTCTAACAAAGGACTTGTCTCTAGAACATATCATGAATTCTGATAAGACAATGCAATAGGAGAATTGGTCAAAAGACTTGAAGAAATATTTCACAAAAGAAGATATATAAATGGCCAAAAAGCACATGAAAAGATGCTGAACTCAGTCATCAGACATATTTCATTGAAATTGCTGAAAATGAAAGACAGAGAAAATATTGAAGGCAGGTAGAACAAAAACACACATTACATACTGAAGATCAAGGAAAATATTCAAAGCAGACTTCTCACCAGAAACTATGAAAACCAGAAAATAATGAAGTGATATCAGTAAATTCAGATTTCTATGCCCAGGGAAAATATTTTTTTAAAAAATGAAGAGGAACTAAAGAGCTTTTCAGACAAACAAGGCTGGAAGAATTCAATGCCAGTAAAACTGTACTGCAGTAAATATTAGAGGAAACACAAAGAAACAAATCTTAAAAAAGAAGTAGAGTTGGAAAAGGCACATATAATTGTAAATATAAAATAATTTTATGGCTGTCACAATCAAAAACAGTGGTAGTATATTACATGCTTATAGAATATGTCAACACAAAATGTATGACAAACATACAAAGAAGATGGAGGGAGGAATTGGGAGTACATTATTGTAAGGTCCATATATTATATACGAAGCTGTATAATATTTGAAGTTATTACAGACAATTAGCATACATACTATAAAACATAGGGGAAGTATTCAAAAATCAAAAAAGGTATAACTATAAGCCAATAGTAGAGGTAGTATGAAATTGTAAAATATTTGCAATTAATTTTTAAAAGTCAGTAAAAAAGGATATGAGAAACAAAGGACCAAAAAAATAGGAAACAGCTAGTAAAAGCTGTCAATATGAAAAGAGTAAATACTATATGATTCAAACTGTATGACATTCCAGAAAAGGCAAAACTATAAAGACAGCAGAAAGATCAGAGGACTGCCAGAGGTTCAAGGGGAGGGACGGTTGAATAGGTGAAAAACAGGATTTTTAGGCTAGTGAAACTATTCTGTATGATACTATAGTGGTAAATGTATGTCGTTATATCTTCGTCAAAACCCGTAGAATATATAACACAAAGAGTGATGCCTAATGTAAACTATGGAGGTTAATTAATAATAATGTGCCAATTTTGGCTCAATTGTAACAAATTCACCACACTAAAGTAAGATATTAATAATAGAGGAGATAGTGGGGGTGGAGGAGAGAAGAGAAGGGTTATACGGGAACTCTCTATAATTTCTACTCAATTTTTATGAAAACGTAAAACTGCTCTAAAAATAGTCTATTAATTTAAAAGGGCAAGATCTAATTATATGTTAGTTAAAAGAAATTTGATTGTATATGAAAGGATAGATAGATTAAAAGTAAAATGGATGGAAATAGATATACCATGCAAACACTAATCAAACAGTAATGAAAGCTGGCTTGTCTATATGACATGAGATAAAAATTGAATTCAGAACAAAACATATTACCAGAGATTAAGGAGGAGGGAATCATGTAATAATAAAATGTTCAATTAAAAAAAAGCAGCATAACACTTCTAACTGGGTATGAACCTAAAAACAGAAGTTCAAAATGTGTGAAGCAAAAATAGATAAAACTGAAAGGAAAAAGTCAGATACAAAATTAAAGTCAGAAAACTTCAAGACTCTTCAATATTCAGTAATCAGTAGAAAAAATAACTAGAAAATGGGAAAGAATATAGCAGATCTGAATATTACTATCAATGAATGTGAACTAATTAACATTTATAGAACACTTTATCCAATAATAGCAAAATGCCAATTTTTTTCAAGTGCACATGGAACATTCACCAAGATATAGACCATATTCTGCGGCAAAAGTCAGCAATTTTTGTTGTTCGCTTTTCACCCACTTGTGAAAAGCACAAGCACAATTCCCAAGAATGGAGCAAAGCAGCATGGTTAAAACTCTAGTAGCAATCTAGTCATCATCAAGGCAAAAAGAGCCACAGAAAGGAGATGATGCAAGCCAAAAAATAAGGAGAAACTGTAGAGGGGAGAGAACCAGAGAAGATGCTACCAAATTCTGTGTGTGGATCCACACAATTTCAGTCTGATTCCTGAAACTCACAAGTACCAGATAACCCCAAATCAGCAGATCAAAGGCTTTGAGAACTGAACTGAGTTTGTACCACTCTGCCCAATCTGAACCTAACTAATTTGATTGCCTTTTAAGACAAAAACATCAACATCCTCCAGAGGATTATAATAAAACCCAGAGTTTGTTTAATATATCATTTACAAGGTTTGACTTATGTCGTTTAGCTCAATTTCCTCAAGGTCAATCCATGTTGTTGCAAATAGGAGGATTTCCTTTCTTTTTTATGTCTGAATAATATTCTGTTGCATTATCATATATTATTCTATTCCTATATATCTTTCTTGTCTTTCTTCATTTTAATCATATTTCCCTTTAATTTCTTGTGCATTTTTATAATAGCTCTTTTAAATTCTTCATTTGCTAATGTCATCATTTCTGTTACTTGTGGTTCTGTTTTTTCCTTTTCATTTTTTTAGTAGTTATTGGGCATTTTCTGCTTCTTTGCATATCTAGTACTTTTTACTGCATGCTGGATGCTGTGAGTATTATTTTTAAATGGATTTTATCGCCTTTCTTTAAAGAGTGTTAGGTCTTCTTTGGGCTGGTGGCTAAGTTTCATGCTAATCAGTGTGATTCTTTGGAGGCTTCTTCAAAACTTGTTCTTAAAAGTCTGGAGTAGCTTTTACTCTAAGGCTAATTTATCTACACTGACAAGGTTTGATCCTTCTGGAGTCTCTTCTGAAAATGACGGGTGTTTTGTGGGTTATTTCCACCCTGCCAGGTAGGCCCTTGAACTTCTCACAGATCCATGTTAGGTCTTTCTAAGTGCCCAGTTCCCTTGTCGTTGTACTTTCTCCAGAAATTGTCATGTATGCAGCCAAAAAAAGTAACTGCTGACAAAATATAGGGATAATTGGAGGGAAAAGGAAGTTTCTTGTATCTGCATTCATTATTATTTAATATACTATGTATTTTTCTTATTTTATTCACTCTCTTTCTCTCCTATCACAATTTCATCTTGCGAGGGCAAGTGTTTTTTTTCTTTTTTTGCTAGAAAAGTTCTAAGTGCATAGAAATCGTATAATAAATAGTTGTTGTTGACTATTTTGGGGTTCAGCACTGTTGGCTGATTACCTAAAAATCCCCTATGATTCTGCTGAAGCCCTATGGGCTGGTATCCTTTCTGAGTGATTGATGTCCAAGCCTTTTGACTATTAAATATTTTGACTATCACTCCTGATTATCTTTTCCTGGAATGGGAAGAATAAAGTTTTCAAGATCTTGAAAATAAATCAAAGTACTAATTACATTTGGTACATTTTCTTAGCTCTGATTAACTCATTTTTAAAAAAGATGCTGCTGCTACCTCATCATTAGAATGATTCATTTTCCTGGGTCACGCTTTAAATATAACTGAAACCCTTCATCACTTGGTAAAATCATCAGCAACCTTTCAACTTCTAACAGCTATTTTCAGTTATACCTACTACCACCTCCACCCTCAACACACACACAAAGTGCTCTGCTAAAAAACTCCTTCATCTGGCACTCTCCGTTATGAAGCAGCAGCTTCTACCAGCCTATGTCCCTAAGCTGATTCCTTCAACAAATACAAGGAAAGATTACTAATGAATGTGCTTCTATACTTATCATTATTCTTTTCTTGATTGTCCTGTGAACAAAGGAGAGAACACCAAGACTTAACTCAATCTGGGAACTTTTGTTGAAGGGAGAAGGAGGAGACAAGGAAGCAGGCCTGAGCTGAGGAAGGGTAGCTTCGTTTTTACTTACTGTGCTTCAGATTAGAACTATATGACTTAAGTCGCTCTGGATTATTTTGTTAAGGCTGAGAGTCTATTAAAATTTGTGACTGGTAGCCATCAATTTATTTAGCCTCGTTCATGTAGCTATAATTTATGTACCTCTAATAGAATGGAACTGAAATATATGGATCAGTAATTGACGATATTACACTCTTCGTATATTTGTTTAACTTATTTTATGGAGAGAGATTGAGTGCTCTATGGGTAAGCATGTAGAAGAAGGACCTATCCTAGGCATTAGCTATCCCTCCATTATCCTAAACAGTTCAGCTCTGTCCCAAATATGCATTCCCTTCTCAGTTAAAGAGGAAACAACGGTCCTACAGACATATCCTCTATATGACCTCTATAAGAATGACCCTGTGTTGTAACATGAGTATATCTCCCGGGAAACTCAGGTCTCACCTGAAAATATCAAAAAATAAAAAAGGTCTATATATGTATTCTTTTAAACTATCCCCAGTTCTCTGCTTGAGCTAATTTTCAAGAAACTCAGTTTTATTCAACTTGTTACCTTTTAATGACATTTTTAACACCCAAGTAATATTATAAAAGCCCTTACATGCAGATATTTTGGAAAACTGTCTGGCTTTTAGGACTGACTTCAACCCCAAGGTATTTTTATTGATGACAAATCACATTTATGGAATTATTCATTTACTGTTCACCCTTTTGATTTAAAGATTTTAAGCTCTTTTGTTCTTTAAGATGTGCAGTTTTTAGCCTGAATGCAATAAACATTAATGAGTTGGTGGTTTTTACCCAAATAGCTGTTAGCAGAATAGATGGAAGACACTATTACAAATGGAAAAAATTACTCATTTAGTTTCTAATGGTTGACCTCATTATAGGAAATGTACACATGTGATATACATTTAACATTTAATCTTTCATTCATTCATTAATACACCTAACATGCAAATCTGACTTTGCACAAATTATTGTGTTTAGTGTGGGGCTACTAGGAAAGATGGCAGAGTCTGTGTTGTCAAAGAGCTTATTAACTAGTAAGAGAGACGTGTATCTGTTATGTCCCCAGTATGACAGACTTTGGTCGTCACACGTGCCATCGAAACGTTTCTCTATTTCTACTTAAACTCTACACTGAATTCTAGCACAATTCAAACACTTTAAAGGATGTATTCTTAAGACTTTAAACTCAGAATTTCAAAATGCAACTGTGGTAAATGGTGATTCTGACTCACGGTGGACGTCCTCTAAAACGCGTGTGAGAGGTCAGTGATTCCTGATGCCTCTACATAGATCCTCTCTCACCCATCCTCCGGGATCCTCTCCAGTGCAATGGAGGCCAGAGACCTCTCAGCTTACTCAGTGCCGTTCACTGGAGTTGTGAGAAAGTGAGAGTTTAAAATCAGCTGAAGCTTATGGAAGCAACTGAACTAGGTTATTTCTGGAAGTAGCGCCAGCAACTACAAAATGAGGTAAGAAAATATTCATAGAAGGTGCCTTGGCTAGGACTGGCATTCAAAAAGTCCTGCTGGAAGACGTATCAATCTTTGACATTTTTCCGTAATACTGAGTTTTTATTTTCCCTCAGTGATTTAATTTCCAATGCAAAGTAATGATGATTACTTTATAGCAGTGAATCTAAGTCCTATCTGTCACAACATGCAGAAGCCATGGTGGAGAACTTACTAGCAATTCCATTTCCTCCTCAAAGAGCAGTGGTCTTTTCCACAGGTGAGCCTCACGGACAGGTGTATATGATGGTGACTCCACTGTATCTTCAGGACCCATCACACAGACCATCCGAGCTCCTTTGCGCTTCCTCAGGTTCCCTCTTATTGTCTCACCTTCACTTTTAAATAGTGCTTATTCCACCAGACAGCACAAAATTGCCATAACAAAAGCATTTGTGCTACCTCAGACATTGCCTTCTGTAGCTAGGACCTGTGTGCCAATTTCCCTTCATGCTTAGTTTCCTAAAATATCACTTTCTTTTCACTTTTTAATGAGAGAGGAAGAGTTTGATAGAATAGTCATTATTGCTATTAGGAAACAGGTTTTCAAGTTAAAAATAATAAGGCCGTGAGATCTGGGTGTCTTGTGAGTCTGGAAAAATCCTTAGAGATATTATAGTAGAGAACAATTCTACACTGTGTCAAGGGCTGAATCAGCCCTTTTTTTTCCTTGGTGCTCACTTCTAAGATCCTATTATGATGGAAATGGGCTGTGAATGAACTCCAATTGCATCCAAACTTCAATAGCTATTTCACAAGTGCTTTTAATCTGACTATTTAAAAGTATAACTTTCAGATAAGATTCTCAATCTATCTCCCTTGTAGAAACAGAAATTACTAATAAGAAAGAGCAGTTATTCTCATATTCCCCATATCACATGGATTTATGAAATTATGCTTCTCTTGGCTGTTTAAGATAGAGGGTGCAAATCATCATAATTAAAAATACACCCTACCTCTCTTATTCATGCTGGGAAAAATCAATTCAGAAGTTGCTTATTGATGACTTACAATCAAACGTGCAAATAATATGCTTAGCGAACATTAAAACAGATCTAATAGCATGGCAATTCATTTCCTTTTCAAAATATATGAGAAGAAACTTTAACAGCGGCTACCTTTAACATATTCACCATGAAGAATGAAAGTCCAGACTAATGTAATTTAAAAATCTAGTGTTGCCTGCAAATTTCAGAGGAAGGATTAAAAAGAGCAAAAGCTTATGTAGCAGAGACCCCGGGCAATGTTTTTCCCGAATATACTGACTAGATCATAGCCTCCTGCTAAATGTTTTCTTCTCTTGCCAGTAACCCATGCTGCTGCTTCTTTGCCAAATTCAATATAAATTGTTATTATAAAACCAATAAGAGTTGTGTGCATTTGTTTTCGTGTGCTAGTTGTCAACCATCTGAGACCATTGATGGGTTTGTGGGATTCAATGTTGAAGACAGCCTTGGCTCTTTGCCCCTCTGAGTGATTATTTCAAAGCTTCAGTGGCCTAGTGATGTGGTAGGCAAAGTATTGGATTGTCTGATGTCCTTAAGGCAATGGACCTAGCTGTACCTTTTTCTCACCTGAACATGGCCTTTCAGAGTTTGCAGCATCTAAAATACTCCTAGTACTAAGTAACACAGAGTCCTCACAGAGGGAGCAAAGGGTTAATATTTTATATCACAATGAGGACAGGGTAAATTGACAAAGAACACTTATTGGGTTACAAATAACTTAAAGTAAATCTTGAAGAGGCCTGCTCTTGAAAATGTAGCTTGAATATCTTCACCTCTCCTTTTTATTTTGTCAAGTCTTGTTGCATTGTGGAATATTGTTGCTATAATGGAATAATGAGCTTTTGTTTATTTTTAAAAATATTTTCCAGGTTTTTATTATTTATTTTTTAAATTTTTAAATAAAAATTGTATATATAAAGGTGTACGACAAGGCGTTTTCATATTCATGCACATAGTGAAATGATTACTACAGTTAAGCTAATTAACATATGTGTTTCCTCGTACTTTTTTTTGTGGGCTAATGAGCTTTTAAAATGAAAAATGCTAAATTAGGAAGTCATCCTAACTTTCATTAAAAAATCATCAAGGCTCAGCCTCCTGCCCCAGTAATTAAAGACTAGTATGGAATATTCATGATGGTTATAATTCCTTCATTACCTTTGCCAATGAGTCTGTGAGTGGCTATTGATATCCAAGTATTGGCTTCCACTTAATTATTATGATTTTCCCACTAACAGTAATTTTTTTCATCCCAAAAGCTTGAGCCCTATAACTATTCATGAGTCACTTCGCCTGTATGTGAGATGTAGCTCAAGATGAATTACCTTAAGTTTAATTTTATCAAGGACTTAATTTTAATGATCACCTGCTCCACAAATAAAATAAGAGAAGCAACGCACCTCTCATTGATAAAAGTCCTGTGTGTTTTGGTACAAGCTATATTTAGCCACTCTCCTTGAAGTTTTCTGTAAATTTTGAACGAGCCAGCTAATATGGGGTAGAACAAAATCACAAAGATTGCGTAAAGAAGTAATTAACAGCACACTGATACATTTGAATTGCAATGTCTTGTTTTAAATTGTTTACAGTGATTTTATCATTGCCCTTCTGTTGTTTAATGCTCATGTGCCTAGTTGTATAACCAGGTAGTAGTATTCTTGAAGGCAGTTTCCAGGATGTCTCAGAATTTTGAATTTCTTTGAGTGTCCAAAACCTAGTATGAACTCAAAATCACCTCCTTCTTTATAGAAAGTTAAGGGGAATGGGCAGATAAAATAGTTTAGGACAGACAGGCTGAGACATAAGATGATGCAAGAAGAGAGTGCTCAGGAGTGCTTAAAAGGTTAAACAGGAATTAAACACGAAGACTTACTGGAACATCCACTCAAACAATTGTGGATTTCTGCATAAGCATAAAAGGGCATATAGGGCCACTTACTTTGTAGCATTGAGTAAATAATGCATTTCAAGGCTAAGTATGGGTGTATTTTTATTTCATTTATTTTACAGGCTGCTAGATGTAACAAAATCTATAGTAGTGCTGGTAAGCATAATAAATGATGTTTACGGGATGAATTATCAGATGTTGTTTGGTAGCAAAAAGGGGAAATTTTCCCTTGCATCCAAAAATCCAAAAGTGATGTTGCTTTTTTTTTCTTTAAACAAAGGAAACAATGTGTCCTACAGGATGATGTACAGTTATTCTAACATTATTAAGATCAAAGTTCTTTGGGGTCCAAGCCCACTATGCATGATGGGTGAAAGTGATATTCTCGTGATCTGATTCTTTGTCATTTCTTATTTTGCAAATATCTTATGATGCCTGAAGTTCATGGAAGCAAGAATCAAGCATCTTGTTTGGACTTCCTGGAACTGGTGACTTGGGAATGTGTATGTCTTTCAGACAATAAGATAAGAATAAAATTAAGGAAAATAAGACATAGGGCTTTGTATTCTTTAAGTATCATCTGAAGTCTTTTCCTAAGAGGGGAATTAAATTTCCCTGATGATGCACAAGATGGTGAGAGGAGAGAGTGCCGCTGCTTTTGTGGTTCTTGCTAATTGTCTATGATAACCCTGAGCCAGGCAATTAGTATAGAGAAATTGGAGAACGTGAAATTCCCCATTAATTATGAAGCAAGTATACAGACATAGTTCTAGGACACACAGGGTGGTGGGCCAGCTCTTGCCATTGTTCTCACCTTTTGCCTTGAGCACGTCACTGCAGGGCTTTACTGCTGGGGCACACCAAGTCTTATTATCTGGATTTCAGTCTTCATAAGTAACTAAGGAAAAAGATGGGGTAAGAAGAGAAAGCCTGTTGTAATTGTAGCTCAGAAAAAGAAAATGTTTCCAGCTCTGCTGTCACCATCTCTCAAATAACCATGAAGACTCAGCCAAAACTCCCCATGGTAGAAGTAGCTAGTTTCTGGTCGTACAGGCCCGGCTATAATGGCTGTCTTTAACAACCACTCGATAACTATTTGGCCATCTCCAAAAAAAATTAATGAGCCCTAATTATGTGCCAGGAGTTGTGCTAAGACTTGGGGTTATAGGAGGAAAAACAAATCCATTCAGTGTTTAAGAGCCCTGGAGGCAGGCAAACCACTTAAAACAGCTCAGTCACTAACTAGCATTGTGAATATGAGCAAATTAATGTATTTTCTGTAGCTCATTTTTCTTACTTAAAGATGGGAATAAGAATAGTATCTATACTAGCACAATGCAACCAGTATTAATAAATTAACATAAAGTGCTTAGAAAAGTATGAGGAATGTTTATATATTGTTAAACGTTGTCAATATTATTGTTTTAATGAGTGGTAACACTGTGTCAGACACTATACTAAGTGCTGGATTACAGAAATGCATGTATCTTGGTCTTTGTGTGCTTACCTGGATAGAATCTAGGATGAAAATGCTTCTCAGTAGAGTGAGTTCCCTCCTGCTGTGTCACACCTGCAGGATGTTCCACTGGTAAGGAGCTTCTAAGTCTTAAAGGGTCTCATTGGTGAGATGATTCCTGGGTGTCATCAGCTGAGAGATTCTCCTCTAGGGACTAGCTAGGGGCCTTCAGTATGTCCTCATGGAGAGCTTTATCTACTGAGTGAGGGATTCTGCCACTTACCCAGCAGATCCATTGGCCAGACTACGAGAAGAGCCCTATATTCATTCTGAGATTTCTTCCCTCTAAGATGTGCCGTCTGGTTTCAGGAAGCTTAAAGCAAGGTCGGTAGACACTTACATAAATTAAAAGCAGAATGAGGATAAGTGTAGAGTATGCAATTATTCAGCCTCCTCATGACTCTCCTATGAATTAGTGTTAAGGGGTAGAATTTTAAAATCCCCTTGATTTCTTAGATCCTTGCTCTGCCATTTATAAGCTGTTTGAAGTAGGCAATTTACTGCTCTTAACCTCAGCTTCCTCGTCAGTACAATGAAGATGATTACCACCACCTATGTGAGGCGATGTCCAGCATCTGGTGTCTAGTACAGTGGCTGACATATAATGGGCTCTCAAGAAATGAAAGCAATTGGAACAACCCCAAGGTGAGCAGGTTAAGGACTTTTAAGTGTGTTTTTTCCCCTCCCCAAAGGAGAGGTTAAAATCATACAAGATAATTACCAGGAACTTGTAGGATGAGTCTCATTAAGCATCCAGACTTGTTTGCTGGCTCCCTATTTTACAGATTTCATGAAGCATCTACTTCTGTTGGGGCTCACCAGGCTTTTAAACCCAAAATCTGTTTTATTTCTGCCTTTCCTTTCCATTCTGATTCTTAATAGAAACAAATTCTAAAGATAAGGACTTCCTATTTTTCAATGATTTTAACTGTTTCTGTCATCCACAGTGCCATCTTAAAATAAATGAAATAAACGTTAATGAAATGATAGATATGTAGATAAATAGATAGATATGTGTGACTGTATGATAGGAGGCTGTTAAATTCTCCATGCCTTACGCTATCTTCATGTATGTAAATAAAACAGTGATACGACACAATGGAATGAGGAACAAGAGAGAAAAATTGTACCACAATTGTATTAAGCTCAGAATGATATAATACTGCACTTATTCATAAGAAAGCTCTGTTTATATTGTTCACAAAAAAATTATAAAAGTGAAGATAAGTTAGAAAAAAAATCTTATTCCTCCTTAGAAAATCTCTTCTGGTTGTTGAAATGCTAAATTCTCTCAATTCTCTCAAGCATTATGAAATGACTATTCCAGGTTAAAGAAGCCAGGGGTGCACTAGGATAATTATATTGTTGGTTTCAGTCCAACAATGACTTATCCTTGCAAGTTATTAGTGAGTTTATTGGACTGCTAAATCAAGAATTTATTAAAATGAACTGTGCCTCTCCGTAGTTTTGCTGAAGCATCAAGGTTATAGAGGAAAGTAAGTAAGGCTATAAAACATTAAATAAAAGATCGTAATCTTGAGTTTCTAGTTAAAGTGAAGCTAATTTGATTTAAAATTAGCAAAGCTTTAGCTTCACCTTTGGAATTCTTAGCAAAATAATGCACTTTATGTGAGAAAATTCCATTTTGATAGGAAACTTTTCCTATAATTGGGGCTAGAGGATGGGGAATAGAGAGAAGTCATTGGCAGCCAAACTGTCATAGGGAAAGATGTTTTTTTTTTTTTTTTTCATAGTCCTGGCTTCTAAATGGCAGGTAGTTTCAGCACCATTTACCTGGGAATCATTCTCTTAATTCTCATTGGATTCTCATGTAAAGCTGCTATTTATATTATGCTAAATTCATCACTGGTAATGAGAACCCACCAGTAGTATCTGAATCAGTGAAAATTATTTGTAATATGAAAGTGTCATTTCCTCACTTGGAATGACCACTTCTCCTGCTAACCAATTTCCATTAATATTTTAAGATTCAGCTCTATTGCTTACCCTCTGTGAATTATTCCATGATTATTCTCATTCCCAGTGAATTCCTATGGTAGACTCTGTTCTAACAAATTAAGTCCTTGATTTTGTGCTACCCACACAGTTCCTGTTTGAAAACTCATGGGTAACAATTTGTCCTCCCAAATAAACTGGAAACTACTCACTAGCAGAGAGAGTGATGTCACATGGTGGGTAAAATTGGCTGCAATTAAAGATCAGGCATCCTTGGAACTGTGTGAAGAACACTCTCTTTTCTACAGAGTGGCGTCAGAAAAAGGAGTGTAACCTAATCTATGGCCCATGTTCAGACTAGGCTGAAATATTTGCAACTGAACTCAATATATTTGCTTCATCGATGCCTCTGCATAGTAACGAAGTTAACTAGCTTAGATGTAAAACAGCAAAGACAGGGTCCATATAATAAAACAATAAGGAAAATAGTGCTTGCTGATTAGGTAGTGGGAGATTAAGCGTGCTGGAAGGTGGGGAGGGGAGAGCTGTTGGAGGAGAGAGATACAGCTCACATCTGAGTGAAAATGATATATGCCTCCCAATCCATGTCAACATCTACTCTTATGAAGGCTCCAGACGTCCCCAAGAGAGAGTCTGTTCTGTGGGAGAAGAGGGATGATTCTTTGCACATCATGGAGTCCATCACTTGGCTGTGTTCCTGGTCCATCTTCTGCACAGTTCATCTCTAAAATGAATGTGGAACAAAGGTTTTCAACTTAACAATAACAAAAACAAAACAAAACAGGAGGACTTATTGCACTGAAATCTCTGGAACGCTTGGGGCATAAGCAGCATTTCTTGTGTGCCTGTCTCACAGAGTGTGACCCAAGAGAAGAGAGGAAATATTTCTCTTCTCACAGTAATACACCCTACAGCTGTGGCAGAGACAGAAGACTTGGGTATTCTTAGAGGAAACAGCAGCACCTGGTGTGCAAGTGATTACTCATCAGAGTCTTATAGGCACTTAGGAATTCCATGGAACAGGAGCAGCGGGAACCAGCAGAAAATTGGCTTGTTTTGTGAGCACGTGGTATTCATCTTCTTGAGGATCCCGGATATGTTTGGCTGGGGAGGGAGAAGGATTTTCTGGAGGACTGGAAATCAGAGCCGATGAAAGTTACTTTATTATTGTTACTGTGACACCACATGCACCACAGTCAGTTATAGCACAAATAATCTTCGATTTTAGGCAAATCATTCAAACTTTAGGAAAAGAATCAGAATAAAGGATACAACACTCTTCTCTGAAGTATAGTTATTTACATGTTTTGAGTATGAACTCAGCAAGAGCTAGGTTAGTTCAGGCTCTTATTGGAGAAATTAACAATTCTTCCAGGTATACCAGGAATCATTCAAAGGAGACAATAATTCTTTCTTTGAACAATTATTTTAAACACTGATAGTAGTCAGACAATCATTACTGAGTGTGTGAAAGATACAGTGGGACTTCTTTTTTTAAGATTTAGTAAGGCAAGCATCTTTGGACAAGGAAGAGGAGTAAAACTAAGGAATGCAAGCACACCATGGAAAAATATTCTGGCCTCTTAAGTGTGAAATTTTAGACCAGATACCGAAGTTTATTGGTAACTTTCCCATTAAACCCAGAGGTTAGACTTTTAAGACTTTTAGAAGGAATAACATTCTAGAATTGAATTTGAGCAATCACTGAATAGGGCAGAACAGAGATGTGAATAAGCTCTCACTGATGCTCCTAGGAAGACTGCATGGTTTGCCTTCTTAAAGGCAACCATGTCTTTGCAGAAGCACCTGTGGGTAGGAAATAGCAAGAGATTTAGAGATCTGGCCCCTCTTTAGCCAACCATATCTGAATCAGCATTTCCACCATCATCGGTATCATGAACATTTAATTGAGTACTATGTATATCACAGGCACTATGATAAATGACCTACTTATTCATTTATTTGATTCTCTAAACAACTCAATAAATAAAGTAGCTTTAATTCCACTTTTCAGAAAAGAAAATTGCAAATAAGTAAAATGTACAAATTCATGGATATGATAGCTAGGATCTGAATTTAGGTAATCTGACTCCAGAACCTGCCTTATCAAGGAATGTTTCATCCTGCCTCCCAACAGCTCCCGGTTATTTAAATCCAAGTACTGTTTATATCTACCAGAAAGGAATGATGGAATTCATCCTTTTTGTTTTATATTTGTCTAGATAAGGTATCCTGCTGTTGTCTCTCAAAGAGAGTTGTAGCCAAGCTGTTTATGGACTTGCTTTAAGTGAAAAAAAATAGTGGTCAGTTAAAAACAGTTTCTATCCATTTGCAGAATGATCAAACATGTATTTCCATATAACTGCAAAGCTAGGATGTCTGCTGTTTGGGGGAGGATGTTAAACCCTTTCATCCTCAGAGAGAAGATTAGTATTCCATTTGCTTAAAATGGTCTTTCCCATGCTTGTTGTTATTCGCCAACTTTAAGGACAATCTCCTCCTTCCTCAATGATCATTGCGATCTCCACTCACCCTTGCATTCCCAGGTATCATTGTTTTCAAGAATCTTGCAATCATGTTAGTTTAATAAATTGAATTCACCATTCTGTCTCAGCAACAACTTACTTAGATGTTTTGCCACAATCTCAAACTTGGAATCACCCATATGGAACTTCCTTCCCTCTCTGTCTCCCTCACTCTCTTCGTTTTTCTTTCCTTCCTTTCTTAGTCCCTTCCTTCTGAAAGGAAGGTGTGTACCAGACACTGTGATGGAAGCTGGGGTTTTGATAAAAAGAAAATGATATTCTTTGCATCTGATAATATAGTAGGAGATGATCAACATAGAAACTCATAATTGTAGCATGGCAAAGAAATTGTGTAACGGGAGCTCAGAAGAGGCAGAAGCAATGGAATCTTGGTAAAACAGATCTCAGAGGAAGAAACAATATGTAGTGCTTACCAATTTCCAGGTTTTGACTACTTCCACCCTGGAAGACATCAAGCTACCAAAATCATATCACTGAATTTGGAGTTGGAAAGAGATATGTGTGTTTTGCTCTCATAAGCCAGTATAAGCCACCTCCAGTACTCTATTGTCTGTAAGTGATTCACCATGCATGGGTGTTGAAGGAATTTTTCACATTAGAGTTGACATTTGGTTGTCTCTTAATCTCTTAACTCCTTGGTATGTGTCTTTACATCCTTTATCCCTACCTCACCCATGTTTATTACAAATACATGATAAGTTCACCAGCTCAATATAGATAGATAAATATATATTACTAGGCTGAATTAGAAAGCATACATATAGATAGAAAGATAGCAAGATATGGATATAGATATAAATATAGATATGCATTCCCAAGGGGAAAAATGATTACAAGGAGGCCTAAACTACTATACTGCTACATGAAATTAAAAAACTTTTTGATATCTGCTTATGAGTTCATTTAATTCACTTGAATTTGTCTCTCATTACCATTCTGCCATCCTTTTATTCATCCCTTCTTAACTCTGTTTCTTTATAATTGTTGTTACAAATCTTTTCCACTATTCTGCAGTCATCACTTCCACTTTTGAGCCCTTTATTCTCACAATATAACCCCAATTTGTTCTCTTCTGGCATCAAGTTCAAGCAATACGGAGCTCTTCTTTGGGTACCACAAAATGCTGCTTCTGTGTCTTGAACTCCTGCTCAACTTTTTCATCTGTGCTCCTATACTTGTTTATTTCTGACTTCCCTGAAATCCTGTTCCAGCATTTGTCAATATTCTCCCTTATATCTTCATAACTTCATTTTTATTAGCTATTTCCCCACAACTATAAACAAAGGACATTTTTCCCGTATGAGAGATTTTCTTCAATTGGACATCTCCTCAAGTGATACTTTTAGCTTTCTTCTTTCCTGCAATGCATACTTTTCAGGAGAGTTTTCTAAGTCATTTCCCTCTCTTTCTCCCTTTAACATTAATCCTTTGATAACTTTCACAATAGCTTTTATCCCCACTCCTCTGTGATAATTTATTTCTTAAAGGTCACACTGTGTGCCTAAAGAGGAACTCCTGAGACTGTTTTATCAGAGCACATATCTAGCCTCTTTGCAATTGATTTTCTTGAAATTTGCTCTATGCTACCATTTTGCTGTCCCCCTACTTCTCTGGCTGCTTTCCTGCCTCGTTCCTTGGTTTCCTTCCCAATTCCAACTCCATAAGCATTTCCTCCTTTGACTCCTTTTTATGGTAGTTGTATGTACTCCAAAATTCCAGCTGAGATAGTTAGATGCTCTACCTCCTTTTGAATATTTGGTGTTAGACATTTGACTTTAGTCATTCTAGTGGGTGTGCAGTTGAGTCATGTTGTGTTTCCACTTAAGCTTAATGATGTTGAGTGCTTTTTCATGTACTTCTTTGCCAGTTTCATGTAGGAATATATAAATATTGCTAATATTGCTTTTTTGAATTTGTCTTTTCAAGTCTTTTACTGCGTAGTTTGTTTTTCTTTAGTGATGTGTAAGAGTGCTTTATGTATGTTCTAGATGACAGCCTTTTGACAGATGCATATCTTTCTTTCTAGTGACTTGCCTATTCAGTTTTAATGGCATCTTTTGGAAAGCTGATGTTTTAATTTTGATAAAGTCCAATTTAATTTATTTAAATTTATCATAGTTCTGTCAGTGTTCTATTAAGTAAAACATCCTGCCTATCTCAATGTTGTAAAGTTAGCTTCCGATGTTATTCTCCAGAAGCTTGAAAATGTTAGCATTTATATTTATGTTTATGATGCATTACATATTAATTTTTGTGTGTAATGTGAGATAGTGTTGGGGTTTGCTTTTCATCCATATAAATATTCAATTATTCTGGCACTATATGTTAAAAAATACTGTCCTCTTTGAATTGTTGTTGGAGGAGGTCATTGAGAGGACATGACCACTAGTTGATGGGCGAGCTGGACCAGTGCAATAAGAGGCTGCTCCTCACACCCTCCCCTGTCCTTGGAATGTATATTCTGCCCACTATTCCCACAGTGGGAGCTGTTTTCAAGGACACAGCCTTGAGAGAGCCATGTGTTGCTGAGACCATCTAGACAATATACCTGATTGAACCCAGTTAGGGCCTCTATATAAGCTTTAGGATTCTGGCGGGTGGGGATAGAGATCTACGTGTCTTGTGGCCACCCAAACAACCCTTGTATGTATGTTTCCTTGCTTATTAAACCTGCAACCTACCAATCTGGAGTGGCCTGCCTCTTTCTTTGGTCTCTCCTTGTCTTCCATGTATGGGGACCAGTTTGCAAAGCAACAATTATTTGACATCTTCATAAAAACAAATGATGGTGGGTTTATTCCCAGTGTTCCGTTTATCTATTTTTCTATTCTTACACTACCTAACCAAATTGTTTTGATTACCACAACATTGCAGAAAACTTGAAATTAGATAGTGTAAGTCCTTCAACTTAGTGCTCCTTTTTTTTAATTTTTTTTTTTTTGAGGAAGATTAGCCCTGAGCTACCATCTGCTGCCAATCCCCCTCTTTTTGCTGAGGATGACTGGCCCTGAGCTAACATGCGTGCCCATCTTCCTCTACTTTATATGTGGGATGCCTGCTGCAGCATGGCTTACCAAACAGTGCCATGTCTGCACCTGGGATCTGAACCATCGAACCCAGGGCCACTAAAGCAGAATGTGTGCACTTAACTGCTGTGCCACCAGGCCGGCACCCCTCAACTTGGTGCTTCTTTTTCAAGGTTAATTTGGGAGTTCTAGGTCCTTTTCATTTCCACACAGATTTCAGAATAAACTTGTCAATTTCTTTAAAAAAAAAGGCTCCTTGGATTTTGAATGAGGTTGAGTTAAATCTTGAGATCAAATAGGAGAGAACTGACATCTTAACAATATGGAGACTTCTATTGTGCTAACATGGATTATCTCTCCATTTATTCTTATCTACTTTAGTTTCTTTCAGGAATATTTTCTCTTTTCTCTAATATATAATTCTTACACATCTTTTATTATAACTATCCCTAAGTATTTTACGTTTTCTAAATAATGACAAATCATGTATCTAAATTTAATATTCCAATTATTTGTGTTAGTCTATAGAGATAAGTTTATATTGTTTAATGGCTGTGTTTCTTGTGACTTCACTAAATTCTCTTATTAAGTTGTGGAATTTTTTTGTACATTCCTTTAAGTTTTACACATATATAATAGTATCTGAAAAATGCATTTCACTTATTTCTTTCCAATCTGTGTGCTTTATGTTTATTTATTTTGCTATAGATCAACCCTTTGTACAATGTTTAAAAAACATGATGAAAGTGAAACATCCTTCCTGATCAGGGGAAAACATTCAATATTTTACCATTAAATGTTATGTTGGCTGTAGGTCTTACATATGTATGCTTTATAAAATTGAAGAAGTTTCTTTTTATTCCTAGTTTGATGAGATTTATTTTTTTATCATGTATCTATGTTGACATTGTAAAATGCTTTTTCTACATCTACTGAGCTGACTATATATTTATATAGCTTTTATTCTGTTAATGTGTGAGCTATATTTATCTAATTACAAACATTAACTCAACATTGCATTTCTGATATAAACTTTTCTTGTTTTTTTTTCCTTTTTATATAATGTTAATTTTGTTTGCAACTATTTTGTTAAGGATTCTGCGTTTAAATTCATGATGAATATTGCTTTGTAATTTTATTTTCTTGTAATCTTATTGTCTGATTTTGGTGTCAGAATTATTTGGTTATTCTGGCCTTATAAAATGCATCAGAAATGCTTCATCCTCCTCTATTTTCTGAAATAGTTTATGTAGAATTGGTATTATTTCTTCTTTAAATATTTAATACAAAATTCTGGTGAAGCCATCTGGGCCAGGAATTGTAATTGTAGGGAGCTTTTTGTACACAAACTTGGTTTCTTTGATAAGTATTGAGCTATTCAAACTGTGTATTTATGTGTCAGTTTTAAAATAAAGTATTAGGGAATATAACAGAGTTTCTCCAAACTTTACAGTTGACAAACAACAACTCAGTTTTAAGATGAACAAAATTTGAATATTTTGCAAATGAAGGCAATTTTAAGATGTATTTATCTAGACAACCTTCATTATGTCAGATAGAGTTGAACACAGATAATGCCGAAATTCCAAAGAGGAGGGGAAATGTAGAAAATGTAAAACTCCCCAGGGTTCCCACAGGTAATCAATCACTGACAGGCTGCCTACTTCGGACTGACCTCAATATGGATGTCAAGAAGCATCCAAGTTGCCTGTTGAGGTTTTAGCTGAAGCTCACAAATGCACACCAGGCTAATGTGCGAGTGAGCACATCCATATGGTTAAGACCCAGTCAAGTATCAGCATGGTGAAAACAACAAAGGAGTGGAAAGAAAAACCTGATGCACCTGCTGCTCTTCCAGTAACCAAATTGCATTGCATCCTGCTTGTGACTGTTCACCTCCTTTAACATGAAATCATTCTCTGACTACTAAGATCATCTGACAGCAGCACCTAATATTTTTTAAGTTTATTGACACTTTTAAAAATTTTCAAGTGTAATACAGACATGATTATTCAAAATAATTTGGAGGATACAAAAAAGGAAAAACAGAAGAAGGAAGCAAAAACAGAAGAAGACTCAGAAGCTTATTTTCAGAGTTAACCTAGGATATTTATTTAACAAAAGTGTGTGTTTATAATTCATAATTAGTATCATACTATATTTATATTATATATTCATTTATTTTTCATTAATATGTTATCATTTTTCCATTCAAGGAATAGGTTTTTCAATTTCTTGATAGTAAATATTATGCTATCCTATAGCTACGCTACAATTCATTCAATCATTACTTGCTTTGCTTTTGATTTACATAAAATCTTTTTATACAATTCTTTGGTAGATTTTCTCATTCTTTGGATAGAGTCATATAAGATGAAATAATGAGTCAAATGGTATAGACTTTCTTCAGGCTATTGATAATATATTCCTAATTTGTTTCTTACAGAGCAATAGGAGCATTTAAATTCACGTCATGGATAAATGAAAGTGGCATTTACCTGCACCCTTGCAAACAATCAATTTTTACAAAATATTTGAATATTTGCTGGATAAATATTTCATTGTTGTGTTCATTTTAATTTACTCAAGCATACATAAAATTAAACTTTTTAATATATTTGCTTTCATATATACTTTTTCTGTAAACCACATCATTTTCTTTTCGTACAAACCTATTGGGATTTTAGTATAACTCTTGCTAACATATAAGTTCTTTAGGGAATAATATCAATTTTTTTCTGCAATATTTTAGGAAATGTTCTCCTTGGCTTTGTTTGCCCTTTATGTGTTTTTTTTTTTATAGTTTGTGTGTGTTGATATGGAAAGAATTTTGTTTGCATTTAAATTTTTCAGTTTCTTATTGGTTTATTTAATTGCGCATATTTTTAGAAAATCTCTTTTCATATTTATGAAAACTATTTACCTATATGTTGGTGAGTGTTTCACAGGTTTTTTTAGTGCTTAAAATTCAGTCCATCTGGAATTTATTTTGGTGTCCTAAGCCTTGCCATAAAGGGATTTACTTTTTCCTTTTAAATTATTAAGTTCAAAACTTATTAGGTAATGAATTTGGTCAGTGTATCTTGTGTTCATCCCTTCATTACTCCAAAACTGTTGATTGTGTTTGTCCTGTATGTTCGAGGGTCACACAGTTTCCAGCCCTTAAACAGTGCACTACAATTAGCGACTATGCATATTTCTGTAGTACAAAATAAAGAAGACAACTTTCCAAAGGTGGGTCGAAGAATAATTACAGAAGAGGAAGAGAAAAAGAGAACAGTATTTGAGCTAATGTGGGAATAACAGAAAGTTTATTTTCAGAAGTGACCTTTGAGCTTTGAGCTGCTCATGTAGATTGTTTAGAACATTCTCCTAACATGCCCCATATGTGATCTAAATTCATCATTATGAAATTATCAGCAAATCAAGAATGTGAAATATTTTTTAGGACAATTGATCTGGAGTTATCAGAGGATTCAATATTATGAGAAATATAGCATGGTGAAGAATCTAGTCTAGATTGCAAAGACTAAGAAGATATAACAACCAAATTAGATACATCAATTTTTACTGGATCTTGCATTTAGAAAGAAACCATAAGTATGCTTTTTCAGACAACTGGAGATGGAAAATAGATGGAATATTGTAGGATATCATTGAATTAATATTGTATGTATACTACACATATGTATGTATATATCTATTATCATACATGTATTTTCACGTATGATAGTAATGGTGTGGCTTTGTAGGAGAATATTCTTGATATTGAGAGATCAATTCTTCAGTAATTTTGTTCTTGAGATGTACATTTGGAAGTGTTGCTGTGGATACATTCTATCTTCAAATGGTTTGGTATATGGACCGTGTGTGTAGAGAGAGAAATGGAGCAGTGAGTGAATATGGAGGTGTTTATTATAATTATTTTCTCATTTTTCAAATTGGTCTGAAAAGTTTCTGATTACACATATGCATACACACATAGGGATGACATCAGTTTCTACCTTCCAGGCTTGTTATGAGCATTAAATGCGCTGGTCTATACAAAGAGCTTACTACCATGTTTGCTAAATTATTACTATTTAATACATGTCAGTTGATATTAAGTCATAGAGAACCTCAGTACAAGAATACTAAGCATAAATGTTTCAATGGATCATCATAATGATGATGATGGTGATGATGATGATGATTATAATTATAATTTACTTCAATCTTCCATGTAATTTCTAAAGCAACCCTGCTGTATGGTTCCTCTATTCATGATTGAATGTCTCAAATAAGAGGACCTTATTATTTTTTAATTGTTATCCTTGCACAAGCCCTCTTCATGCCATTTTAAATGCCTTTTCTTTCATGAGGTTTATCAAGAGCATTCTTCTCAATTGAGATTATCTTTTTCTCCCAAATCTCTGCAAACTAACTTATTGCTTGTATTACTGATCTGGGCATTTAGATGTCCACCTCTTATTTCCCTTGCCTCTTACTACTCTAAAGTACTTCACAGCATTCAGTACAGTACCCATTTGTAGTAGGGAGCCAAATATAGCTTTAGAGCACAGAGAAAACTGCAGCTTGAGATAAGGGAAATAATCTATACTATGACAGGAGTTGCCCTTTAAAATTGTGCCCAATTGTGGAAGTAGCGTTTTCCTAAAAAGTCTGAAATTTAAAGTGAGAAAATCGTATGCCTTTAAAGATTTCCCTGATTGCACCATACAACCTACAGTACAAACAAGGACTGAATTTCTCCATGTACTTTGAATTTTAACATTTCCTGCCTACTTCCTAAGTGCACAGATATTTTTTGTAATAAAAATTGTCCCCAGAATAGGATTAATGTAGATGAGATTCCCTAAAACACAATACTAACCATGATCCTTTCAATTTAACTTTCTACTTCCATGGGATTTGCAAGGAAAGAAATTTAATTTTTCTTGAAGACGAATGCATTAACATTTAATAAAAATCAAGTCATATGACAGTATTAGTAAAAAATAAGAAATGTAAAAACCTTTCTATATTTGAATAAGATGACTGAATTGAGCATCAACTCCTAGACACGAAATAAGATGTGAGTGAGAAGAAAAATTTCAGGCAGAAAAAAAGTGTTTGGTTATTGAGCTAAAGCATTGAATAGGCTCATATTATGGAAATAGACCACAGATTTATTCTCAGAAAGATTGTCCCTTCATACATTGGTGGATGTGGATGTGATTACCAATGGTCTAGGAAATTGGCTACTATGTTTAGTATTCATTACCTACCATAAGACAAATAATGGCTATAGAATATATACTGGGCGCAATTTTATTTTTCCATCTCTGTTCCTTTGCATTCTGACTCTTCTAATATTCTACATAGTTTATTTTTGGGTGGTTCCAAGTTAGGCCTGGCCATTCAGATTATTCCAAACTCTTGCCGTAGCACTTAATTCAGAGACTGGCATGCAATACAAGTTAGTCCACCAAGATTTATCTCTGAAACTTGAATTAATCAAGTAGTTGTATTAATCAGGACAGGCTAGGATATGCTGCTGCAACAAATTAGCCTGGCATTTCAGTAGCTTCACAAAATAAACATATATTTATAGGTCAAGGCAAGTCCAATTTGGATTGAGTCACACTCCTGCTTGTGACTTCACCATTTGAAACATGTGGTCTCCAAGGTCGCTGCACCAGGGGGAAAGAGGGCTGGAAGACCCAGAAAAAATATTTCTAAGACCTGGGCCTGAATAGATTTAGACCATTTCTCCCACAACTCATTGGCTTGAGCTCAGTTACTTGGCTCCATCAACGTGAAAACAAGGCTGGACAACAAGTCATCCTCTGTGGCTAGAAGGAAGAATTGAGGTACTGAAAATGTCTCTATCTCAGTGCTCTTTCTATAGAGGTTAACAGTCCCATAAAATATGAGTTTGAGTAACTAGTGTCCTTTCTTTTTTTTTCTTTTTTATCCAATATGGAAAAAAAATCCTTCATAAGAATGAAAGCAGACAGAGATACTGTCCTGATTATATCATTTGAGCTTTGCACGCGACTTCATATGTGTTCCTGTCCTTTTTTGCAAGTACGATGTAAGCTGGATTTCTCCTTCTTACAACCAAGTCATCACTAATTTAGAGCTTTTAGACTACCTAGCCCAATGCTTCCTAAAATTAGCTCCATTAATCAATTAATTAATCAGTTCATCCAGGGGAAAGAATTTATTAATTAAAAATCATATCCTTAGCACTATAGTGTACCTGGTAAACTTCTACTCATCAGTCAAATTTTCTTCTAGTGTCACCTGCTCCATGAAGTGTCTTGATCACATTCTGTACACAGCTCTATCAGTTCACATAATTCTCATGGGCAGCATGGCATAGAAGGTAAAGCATAGGCACCGAAGTTAGAGTCCCTAGATGTAAATCCTGGCCCTTCCAATCACCAGCTTTGAAACCTTGGGCCATTGTGTTTAATCTTTTTGTGCCTCGGTTTCCCCAACTGTAAAATTGGAATAATACAAAGAAATTATTTTAAAGAACAAAGGAGTTAATACATAGAAAGATGTACAACAGTGACACACCTCAGGCAAGCTTCAATAAATATTAGATATTTTATTCCTGTCATTTTATCTCCATTATACTGTGAACTCCTCAAGACAAAAGATAGTGCTTATTAATTGAACTTTTGTCCGGTTCTCAAAGCATACTTAGTACATAGCGAGCACTCACCAAATTATATTTGAATGGTTTGCACTAGTAGTAACCATAGTAGTAGTAGTAATTAAAACAAAAACTAAAACATTATTAAGCACAAATTATCTTAAACATGGTTGTGTTTTGCTTGTATTAATTCAAATAATGAGTAAATAGTGGAAGTAGTATATCGCTAATTAACTTACTGTTGTAAATTGACAAAACTTCCAATTTTTTTTTTTAAAGTAAGAGTTTGTTTATCATTAGCACAAAATTCAATGTTGCTGGTTGGAGACATCTCCTAGGCAGGACTTCTGACAGTACTGACTGAGGGCTCAAGGCTTTGAACTTGGTACTACACATCCTTAACAAGGGCTTTCAAGGTCACCCTGGAAGGAAAAAGATAAAAGAATTATGAAAGGGATTTTGTTTTATTTTTAAATTAGGGCAAGGCCTAGAAATATGTCTATTACTTCCATACCCATTCTTTCACTCTATTGGACAAAACTTGTCACATGATTGTACCATAATTTTTTAAAAATCAGCCTCCTTTGTGATCATTAGTAAAATTAAATCATCTGACAGACAGGAAATTTAAAAAGTCTGCCTGGGGAAGGAAAGATTAACACTCAAACCAATGAAAAATAAAGACTGTTATCATTAGAGAAAGCTCCACTGAAGAACTTGAATGTGCCCTGCAGGATGAGAAAAAGTTGGATTGGTTGAAAAAAGGGGAAGGCATTCCAGGTGAGGTGAGAGGCACAGCTAAAAATGGAGGAAAATTGGCAGGAAAATTTCTCATTACAGTGCCCCCCCCTTATCCACAGTTTCACTTTCCATGGTTTCAGTTACCTGCGGTCAACCTCTGTCCGGAAGCAGATGATCCTCCTTGTGATGAATTGTCAGAAGGTCACTAGTAGCCTAACAATACATCACAACGCCTATGTCATTCACCTCACTTCATCTCAACATGCAAGCGTTTTATCATCTCACATCATCACAAGAGGAAAAAGAGTGAGTACAGTACAATAAGATATTTTGAGAGACAGAGAGACCACATTCACATGTTTTATTGCAGTATATTGTTTAATTGTTCTGTTTTATTATTATTACTGTTGTTAATCTCTTACTGTTCCTAATTTATAAATTAAACTTTGTCATAGGCATGTATGCATAGGAAAAATATATATATATGTAGGTCTGGTACCATCTGCAGTTTCAGGCACCCACTGGGAGTCTTGGAAGGTATCCCCTGTGGATAAGGGGGGCTGCCATAGAGAGCTAAAAGCTGTGAAAAATCCTAACTCAGCACAAGTAAATCCAGCAGCAAACGCAGCACATGGTCATCACAATCATCTACCAATTGGTACACTGATCTGTCTTTCTAGAGAACACTTCTAGAACTAAGCATACTGCTAGTTGCAGGTTGAGATTGACTCCACTGCACCTGGTTGTCAGATAAACAGATCCTTTATATCTGAATCCACTCCTTTGTCAAATTACTGTTTCACACCAGATAGTCTACTGATCTGGTTTAGGATGATGTTGTTGGCAATATTTTCTGACAGTTTCAACCTGTTGCACCAATTCTGAATCCTGATTGTTTTCACACTGTTTAGTCCTGCCTCCTCACCTAGACTATACTCAATTTGAAAATCGAGACTTTAATCTTTCCACAGTTCTAAGCACAATGCAGCAAGCACAACCATTGTTTAAATAATGCTTCTTTATCTCTTGATTCACTGGATATCTGGCCCTGCAGTTGTTTTTTCCTCTCTGTATGCTGCTTTCTAAACAGAAGCAACAACCTAACCCCTGAATCCTATCTATATACTTTTTCAACTTTTTGACTGACTAGTGAAGGAACAAAAAGTTAAGTTGTAACATTTCAAGTCACGGACCTGTATCGGTCCCTATAATGCATCTTGTGAGATACAGGACATGGCTGACCATTAGTAAATGATTGATACTTCCTACTCTACCCTATTCATACCATCACCACTAACCCACATTCTGTTGATTATGCTTTCCTCTGATATACTCTTCTTTCACTCTTCTGACATATTTGAAAGTCGAGTGCCATGTTAGCTTGTGTGGATGTCCAAACATGGCTTAAAATTCCAATGCCTTCTTTCTCTCAAGTTCTAAGGCATTTAGGGGAAGAGTAATTGCTTCCTGGGAATGTATCTACCAAGTAAGGAGATTAAATAAGCAAAGAAATAGAGATGACATAGCCTGTAAAACCCAATTCAGGTCTAAGTGAGGTGTCTCCAAGGAGCATCTTTTAAAACTAAGTTTCTAATACATGCTAAATTTATATCTTTAAGTAAATGATTATGCAGATGAATGGATTGCTCTCTCTATGTGAGGAAACAATTTACATAGACTAAATTTCACTCAATCTGAAACATGTTTTCCCTGAGATTCAAAATATATTGTTTGTTCTACTCTTCAAAGAGTTGTATCTTTACAATTCTGAGTTAAAAAAACATAATAAAGCCTATATTTCTTCTGCTGAGTCAGTGAAGTCTGCTGAAGGCATCTGAATTGAATTTGGAGACGCAGTGTTAAAAACTTATTATGTAGACTGGGGGTATATTTTATCTTCGTGAATGCAGGCAAAAACAGAGACCCAAGGAAGGGATAACAAATTGGCTAAACAAAGCAGCTTTGTTGTTCCAAGAAACAAGATTTGGCCACCAACCTCAGTACGTGGGACTAATGAGAAGTCTGTAAATGCAGGGACTCTTCTGGTGCCAGGAGATATCATTGTATTGTCTTCAGGCATCAGAGTTCAAGATTATAGAATTAGGCTAAAGAAGAAGTCAGGCAGTGGACAAGAAGAAATAGCAGGAAAAGGGCAGGATTAGAATAAAGACTTCAGGCAAAAAAGGAACTGAGGTAGGGAGTTGCTGAATCTGTGCCCACTCTACCGCCCCCCAGCCACATGTGTGTGTGTGTATGTATATGTGTGTGTGTGTGTGTGTGTGTGTGTGTGATTTCAAGCAGTTAAGGTTTCCTTTACCCCTCAACTTATGAACGTTTCCTGATCTAATCATTTGTGAACAGAGTAGCAGTGTTAGTTTTATTCACTCAATACATGCAGAAATAATAAGCATTCACCACCTAGTCAGGAAGAAATATGTCAGGGATGTTTTCCTGAAGCAATAAGTCCTCCACTTTTGTAAATCAACTGTATAAAACTTGAAATTCAAGGCTGAGGATCAGTGATGAGGATGCTGATGGATCAAGCGATAGATAGATAGATAGATAGATCGATAGACAATGTTGCCAATGATGACTAGGATGGTAATCGACATGATGATGATAATGGGAGTGATCACTAAGACTCAAGTTTTACTTTCATTCAGGCTCTGTTTTAAGTAAATGTCATATAACTTATTTAATATTTAAAATAACACTTTGAAATAAATACTATTATCCCATATTATACAACAAGGAAATTAAAGCCAAAGAAAGGTTAAATAATTTATCTTAAATCACAGAGTTGGTAGATATCAAAGAAGACATACTAGTGATACAACCGAAAAAACAGTTCTCAATTGCAACAGCTGAGACTTCAGGGAAGAAAATAGCACCAACAATTCTGGCGCATTTCGGTAGTTTTTTTCCCTCAAAGTAGCACAGATCTTCCCAGTGAATCTCTTTTAGAGGACAGATCACTTCAAACCCATGTCTAACAGAGGGATGGAGTTCTCAAGGAATCCCAGTGCCTACGGCTATGATGCCAGAACTTGAGTAATTCTGATTTTTTTCTTGGGATTTTAAACTCTTGGGATTTTAACTCTTGGGAGTTAAAGGATTCTGTTCTCCTTCAACTAGGTTAGATGGGTATCTAAATCCTAGCAATCATGGATGGATGGCTTAGACACTCTGCCCAACTACCTCGTTCCATTTTTCACTTACTCATTTGATGACCTTGCAGTAAAGACTGCATGCAAGCATTCAAAGACGTTATAAGATTTATGCCTTATATGTAGTTCCTGTTCCCCTGATATCACAGGAGACAGACTACAAAGAAGCAGCACTCCTCAGGTTACTGATGCCTCCAAAGTGTGATTCCAAAACAATATGTAAATTACTGTTGAACATATCTCCTTTCTGGCTATTTTCTTGCTCCTGTAGACTGGCATGTTAGAAGACAGGTTTTATCTCACAACTATAAATATAGCACCTTGACATTAATATAGATTACGCACCAATATGAGATCAGGCAAGAATGGTGCTATCCTATAAATCTGATGAGAAGAGTTAAATTTCTCTCCATGTACCAGCATTGGCAATTAGATTTGATTGAAAAATGAGTTGTTCTCACTGGCACTAGAAGCAGTGGATCTCAAGTATTCATATACTATAAATAGCTAATAACAGGCATTGTATATATCATTAAATAATCATAATAATTATTCTTCATCAGTAGGACTAGAATACCTTGTGTACCACAGCTGAGTAAATCACTGCACTTGATGGTTTCCTGTTTTACTCTAAAAAGCAAAGACTGTAAATAACGTAAGCTGTTAGGTGTCACACAACTCATATCGTTAACAGAAGGAATATTTATAGAACCCTAAGCAAACCTAATATGACAGAAAAAAGATGAAAGGAAGATAGCAAAGGCATGAATAAAAATGTTAGGAGGAGAAATAGCAAGTAATATCATAGATGAAATGTAATAATATCCAACTCGATTTTGCATAAGTGTTCTTCCAGTCAACTAACATGTTGATGCCTAGAAATTGAGTTATACTTTGGTAGATGTCTTGGTGGAAAAATATGTCCTGGGTTCTAGCATTATCAGTTGCTAGGCGGATGTACAAAAGTCTGTTCATCACAGAATAAGAATAAAATGTTTAGGGGCCAGGCCAGTGGCACAGCGGTTAAGTTCATATGTTCCACTTCAGCGGCCTGGGGTTCACAGGTTCAGATACGGGGTAGGACCTATGCATCACTTATCAAGCCATGCTGTGGCAGGCATCCCACATATAAAATAGAGGAAGATAGGCACAGATGTTAGCTCGGGGCCAATCTTCCTCAGCAAAAAGAGGAAGATTGGCAGCAGATGTTAGCTCAGGGCTAATCTTCCTCCAAAAAAAAAAAAAGAATAAAATGTTTAGGTAAATATTAATAGTTCTTTGAAATTGCATTCAGATATAACTTTTATATAGCTGTTCATAACAGTGTCTGGAAGGAATAGTAGCTTTCAGAAGATAGAAGTGAAGAGCCAGAACCATAGATTCACATTCATTGGAAACCCAGTCTTCTTATACTTCTCTTTTCTGCCACTTATAGCGCACATCATGCATCTTCAAATGTGCCTTATGTTTCAAAATGATTTTTGGAACTATGGAAATCATGTCTGTGTGCTAGACAGCATAAAGGAGTAGGATGAAAGGGGCTGGCTCAACTCTTTTAAGAAGCTTTTCTGAAAGTTGTACAAAACAACTTCTATATACATTTAATTGGTCAAAACCCCAATTTAAAGGAGGCTAGAAATATCATAGTTAAGTGGGCACATTACCATATTTAATAAGATTAGTATTATGATCTTCTCTCCTAATAATAGCTTAATTCAGTATTTTTGACCAATGCATCCTCTAATAACAACTGAAAACACTGGAGGAAAATCATAGGGAGAGAGAGAGAGATACATGCACACACAGTATTTGAAAGCATTAAAGAGCTGCTAAGGTAGTGAGGAGTTAGGGGACCAAGATCTATTGGAGGAAAAATCCCAGTGATAGTAACCAGAGAATTTGGGCTTCCGAGTTCCAATTCCTAATTCAGTGGCTGAGACGTACTACTGAGAATAAAATTTCTGATATATTTATGGGGATGGTGCGACACCAAAAGGAAAGCCTGATAGATACTTCAGATTTTTGGTTGTGTCCACAATAAGAGAAGGGTGCAGAGGAAATACGTCAGTCCCTGCATTAAATAAAGCCCAGCTTTAAATGATCTCATTCCCTAGTTGGATTAAGATTTACTGGGATTTCTAGTGCTACTAGCCTCCCTGCATGTCAAAAGCACAAATAAATTCTTTCTGGAGGAACATAGTATTATTTAATGCCTTATGTTATCTTTATAAGTTTTCATACTTAGTGTCTGGATATCAACAAAACACTACTCAGACACATGAGAAGACTTTTTCTTCAAAAAAAAAAAAGAGCAGATTGAAGGGTCAAGTCCACAGGGACTCCAAATAATGAAGTCATTATACTTACAATTTTAAAAAAACAAACCCAACCTTCATGTGCTTATGGAATTAAACAAAACACTGAAATTTTCAGTAGAATAGTAAAAACTATAAATAAAAACGAATAAAAATCATATAAATAAAAATACAACTATTGAACCCCAAAACAATAGGTAGCTTTACCAACATATTAGACACAGACAAAGAGAGAACTTGTGAACAGGAAAATGCAAAGGAAGAGAATATCCAGATTAAAGCACAGAGAGACAAAATGATGAGAACTTCAAAGAGCATATGCACCATATGGAATATGTTGCAAACATCTAGCATGCATGCATGCAATTGAAATCCAAAAAGTTAGGGGGGGTGAGAGAACAAGGCAGAGATAGTGACAGTGATTTTTTCCTAAACTGATGAAGATCATCAACGCACACATTTAATAAGATCAATGTACCATATCAGGAGTAATGCCAAGGAAATCCATGAAGAACATAATAAAATTGGTAAAAGCCAAAAATAAAGAGAAAGTCTTATAAACAAGCATATAAAGGTCTGTACTATCCTCCAAGGAACCATAGAGAGTTACAGCTACCTTCTTAACAGAAACACTGGAAGGGAGGAAACAAATGAATGATTTAATTAATAAGTTAAAAGCTTATAATTCCCAATCTTAAATTATCTATCCAGAAAAAAATTTTAAAGGAAAAATAAATATTTTATTAATAATAAATAAATTCAGAATTTATTTATTAATGGTAAACAAAGTCAGAAGAGGGATAAATAATGTTGAAGTATTCTAAATACTTTGAATTGTCTGGAAGGCAGGAAAGTACTGATTTATATTTGTTAGATGCATTATGTAATCTTTAGTATATCACTAAAACTATAAAAAATATTATGTAATAAGCTAATATAGGGCAAAATTGATAATAATGTATTAACTTAACCACAAGAAGTCAAGGAAGCAGAGAAAAAGGAACAAGGACAGGCAGATCAAACCGACAATAAATAAAAGATGGAAAATTGTAAAATGGATAACCATATTATTCACCAATAGACTAAATATTCTTACTTAAAAGAAAAAAAATACTTTCTTTGTTTCTTAGGGATGCCAGAACAAATAACCTCAAATCTCTTGGCTTAAAATAGCAGAAATTTATTCTCTCACAGTTCTGGAAGCCCACTCACTCTGAATGCTCCAGGGGAAAACTCTTCCTTGCCTTTTCCAGCTTCTCGTGGCACTAAGCATTCTTCAGCTTATGACTACATAACTCCAGTCTCTGCCTCTATCTTCACATGGCCTTCTCTTCTTCCTGTATTTTCTATACTTCAGTCTCTCATATGGATACTTGTCATTAAATTTAGGGTCCACCTGGGTGATTCAAGATGATCTCTTCTAGAAATATTAAACATAGTTATATCTGCAAAGATCCTTTTTCCAAATAAGGTCATATTCACAGGTATCAGGGATTAGACATTTTTTTTTCCTTTTTGGGAACCACTATTCAACCCACTACGATTGGCCACCAGACTCGGGGGGAAAACTCATCTATATGCTGCTTACAATAGACCCATCTTAAATATAAAGTTGAAAAAACAGGAATTTAGAAAGGCTATCATACAAACACTAACAAAAAGAAAGCCGCAATAGCAAATTTATATCAGGGTTTTCAGATTTTAAGACAAGAATCATTATTAGAGATAAACAGTGACAATTTTGTAATGATGAAAAAATTCATTCACCAGGAAAAATATAATGATTCAAAATGCATATGTACCTAATGATATACCTCAAAATACGTAAAGTGAAACTATACAGAAATAAATAGAAAATAGAAATGTCCAAAATTCTGATAGAAAACTTTAGCACACCTTTCTCAGTATATGATAGAACAGTCAAATAAACTCAACAAAATATAGAAAATCTCAAAAACAAATGAACAAACTTGATATACCTGAATAAACTGGAGGACTGAACCCAGGAAATTAAGAATACACACTGTTTTCAAATCCCATGCAGTGGATTTTTAACAAAATGATTATATGTTAAGCCATTGCTCAATTCTCAACAAATGTCACATAATTGAAATACTAAAGAGTAGGTTCTCTGACTATTTTGAAATTAAGCTAGAAGGCAGTAACAGAAAATTGCCAAAATTTTGGAAATCAAGCAATATGTCTAGATGACTTGTAGGTCAAAAAAGATATCACAATCAAATTAAAAGTTACTTTCAATTGAATGACAATGAATATTGTCATTGCAACCAAAAATACAACACTCAATAATTAAGGAATGTGGACAAATCTGTGAATAGAGGAAATTTATAGTCTTAGACATACACATTAGAAGGTAAATAAGTCTGGGATGTAATCATTTAAGAATCCATCCAAAGAATTTTAGAAAGTGACATGAGAAAAATGCCCCAAAAGAGTAGAAGGAAGGAGATAATAATGGTAGAAGTAGAAACTGAAAAATAAAAGAAAATCAAATACATATGGGGAGAATCAAAAAACCCAAAGTTTGTTTCTTTAGAAGATTAATAATATGGATGAATCTATGATAAAACTGAAAGAAAGACAGAGAGAGGTTACAAGAAGGGCCTTTGTGAGCCAGGTGGTGGGCAGCAGTGTTGAGATTAGCTCCAAGATGCTCATTTCTGGAGTTTTCCTTCCATACCTAGTTGATTGTATCCACAGATAGCTGTCTTTTGCTTCCTGTTGACATGCCTCTTAAGATCAGGCTGGTTTAATAATGTTGGCGTAGGGTATTGATTTTTAATATTGAGATTAAAGCAAAAGTATTCAATGCAAAGACAATCCGACTGAAAGTTATGCTTTGCTCAGATTTCACAGATGTAAATAAATCAGATTTAGTAGCAGAGTCTTTGCTTCTGGTGCAGGTGCTTGGGGCAATTCTTGTTAGAAACAAAGAGAAAATGTGGTTTATTAGAGATTTATAGGACTGAATATTCTAAACACAGAGTCAGAGTGAAAAAAATAGGCAGAAAGAGAAGTCACTGGGATAGTAGCTGCTGGGAATCCTGCCAGCCACATTTTCAGGTGAAACCTATTAAACTATTGCTATATTCATAGATCCAAAGCTTATACTCTTTCTCTCTCAAATTTATTTTTAAATTTTCTTAGCTAAAGCAATCCTAACCAGATTATGAAGATCACATAGAACATGGGATGAAATTTTGGTTTCATTCTAAATGTCAGGGGAGGTCATTAGAAGGGATTTCGTATGAAAGATTACTCTGGTTGTTGTGTGGAGAATGGATTTCGTGAACACGAATGGAAGCAGAGAGACCCGTCACGTAGCCGCAGCAGTGGTCTCCGCGAATGCGCCCAGCAACCACTGGGAGACAACTGTGCATAGAATGAGTGGGGCTAAGTGACTCTGACCCCATGGCTATGTCAGATATGGGGTTAGTCCCTCAGGCTGTGTTAATTAAACATGCTGTCTCCTAATTATCTTGGGGCAATCATTTTCCCTGTGAAAATGATTTTTGGAAGAATGCCTCTTGTTTTCCTTTTTCTTAAGCCGAGAGGAATCTGAAAATCAAAAGCTCTTGTGTTTATAGCCAAAAGTAATGAAAGACGTTAAAAATCTTTCAGCTATAAAAATAATTATCCAAAATCAAAGGCATGAAAATGCTGGCTGGCTCTATAAATGTGTTTTAGATCACGTAAATCTTGTTAAAAGTTGCAATTAGCGATGGATTTTTTTTCCCCTGGGAAGGCTACATGCAATTTTCAGCTGCAGAAATTTCCTTTCTTTCTTGAGCTCTAGGCAAGCACCCCTGAAAACTATAATTTGTTCTCCTATATTACATGTAAGAATTGTTGCCGTGGTCAATATCTTAGTGACATAAAATGTCGGAAGAATCATCACCTATGTCTGATATGTGTCTTCTGTTAGGAATATTAGGCTAAAATAGCTTAATAGCAGGTATTATGGAACTAATTCTGCACCTTCTTTTTGATTGCTAGAAAATTGGTTTAACTCTCATCCATCGAAAATTATTTTCTAAGATAATTTTTCTCCAAGCCTGCTGTAGGGCTCTTAAGATTATTTTAAGAAGCATCTTTGCTGCTACATTCATCATGGGATGTGAAAGAACTAAGTTTGAACATTTTTTTTCTGGAGTTCTTGGTCATTCTTTATTGTAAGCCTTTGGGTTACATTTTATTTGTGAAGTAAATTCTAAAACAACTGTGAATAACTTCTAAGAACTGTTCGGATTCAGGATGGAAAAAGGTCATTTCCATATTCTTATTTTACAGGCTTCTGATGTGTCTACCTGCAAGGCCAAGTGCAGTAATTTGTGAGCATGAGTTCATCCAGTCATTAGTGTCAGCTTCAACAACCTGCACCCCCAGCCCCCACTCCACCACACCACTGACTCTTTGGCCTCTAGCTCTTTCAGCCCCTTTCCACTTATCCATGTGGAATGGGGCAGCCTTCATCCATTTCTCATCCTCAGACCTAAAATTATACTTTCAGTGCCCCCAGTTACTTTCTAGTTGTGTCTTTCTCTTGAAGAAAAAAACATCAAATGGGAAATTAAATTAAAGTTAGATATTCAACTTAGATTGTATATATGGGTATTTTTGTGTGTATAATGCTTCAAGCTATAGGACTAAAGCATATAAACCCCCAAATTAAGAATCCAAATGCTATTATGGACTGTACTGTGTTCCCGCATAATTCACATGTTGAAACCCTAATTCTCAATGCAGCCACATTTGGATTTATGGCCTTTAAAGAGGTAATTAAGGTTAAAGGAAATCATAATGGGATACCTAATCCAAAAGGACGGGTGTCCTTCAAAAAGAAGAGACACCAGGGACACACATGCACAGAGAAAAGCTCATGTGAGGACTCAGTGAGGAGGCAGCCGTTTTCAAGTCAGGGAGAGAGGCTTCAGGAGAAGCTGACCCTGCTGACACCTTTGATCTTGGATGTCTGGCCTCCAGAACTATGAGAAAATAAATTTCCATTGTTCAAGCCACCCAGTCTGCAGTATTTTGTTATGGCAGCTCTAGCAGAATAATACACATAATAACACTCTAAAAAGAAGAAGGAAGAACAACGACTGTCACTTGGAAGGATCTTGGAGAGAAGGATGAGAAGATTATTTTTAATTACAAAAGGGAGGATATATGTGGACAAAATAAGGAAGATGTATTGCCATGAAGGCAGCCCAGTAGCATCGTAGTACCTGGTGGTAACTAAACTCCTTCACTCACAACATTTGACTAATGTGCTATCCTATGGGTCATTCTGAGAGTCAAGTTTCCTCCCTCAGCTCAAGCTCTCTGCCTGGGGTTCAGAACCACCACCATCCCAATGTGACTACCAAGAGATTGTCATATACTAGGTATATGATTTATGCTTCCTCCCCTGACCATATCAGTGACCCCATTCCTGGCTCTCAACAGTAGAAATGATGGTGGAACCTGCTAATCTGTGGTGAGCAGAGGGGACTTACGGAGCAGTTCACTCAGGGGCTCTGCCTGGTGCTCAGGTGGACACGCTACCAGACAGAAGAGAGATCTCTCTTTCACTTGGACAGTCATCAGCAGAATCTTCTGGCCAATCTTTGTAAGGCCCTTGGATGCTTCTCAAATAAGTCCAGTCTCCACTAGACACGTTGGAATCAATAGTTGAAAATCAAAAGCCTCTCCAGGGTGAGTGGTGGGGAGGTCTGATATCTCATTGAACACCAGAAATCTGTTTTAGTACCTGCAGCCTGCCTCACAAGTCAGTCCTCATCTCTTAGTCATTCTAGACTCGATTTTATCCAATGACAATACCCCTATTAAAATATCTCTGGTGCCTTCTACCATGTGCCACAGCAAATTAATTATACCACCTATGTCACACACAAAATGTGTGTGACAAAACATTAGTGGTGCAATCTATAAGGCGCTCACATCCTTCACCGCCCTATGCCTCAGTCTCTTCACCTGTAAAATTGGGATAATAACAGCTACTCCTCAGAACTGTGAGGATTACATGAGTCAATACGCTAAGTTACCTAGAATAGTGCCTGGTATATGTAAGTTATCCGATAAAAAGAAGCTAATGATACTGCAATTATTCAAAATAAGCATCTAAATTAAGGCTTCTTGGGAGAATGATAATAGTAGCAAGATGCTGTACAACTATGGGACGCTGTAAAACAGCCTCCACTATTACCTAAGTGGTATTTCCAGGGTGGCAGACTGTTGTTCTGAGCTAGAATGTCTAGTGTCTCTCCCAGTACACCAGGAAACACCGGCTGCTCTCCTGGTGGAGGGAGGTCCTGCCTCCTGTTCCCCACTCCCTTCATCTCTCTGTAACTAAGGACCAGAGCTAAATGTGGAATGATTCTCATTTTGATTTGCAATTTGAAGGGTATGATGACTCCCTAACAAAATTCCGAACGTTTATTTCTTCTTTTAAATGCATGCTAGGGAATGCTATAGATATCAATAACCATCCAGGGGAGATATTTTAAGTATACAATGTGTAACCTCAGGAAGAATTCATTCTTTCTTAAGTCAGAACTCTCTTCGCATTTCCCTTCCCTGGGGACACAGTGAGTAATGTGCAAGATTTCAGGAGTAATTAAGAGTAATGGCGGTGTCAACCTCAGGACGAGTGATAAATCTTTGTTTATAACTTAGAAATTTTATTAATGTTTAGTCAAAAGACGACTTTCGAGTTGTAACTACTATATGCTAGAATAGTTCTTTAGCTTCATAAATGGAGAAACAGAGTTGTAAAATCTGCTCAGAAATTTCCTCCCAGGAGGCATAAACTTCGATACTCCACAGATTATTCTAGAGCATGTGCAGTTTCAAGGCTTTTGTACAATATTTCACTTACTTTTAAATATGCATATATTCTGAATGCCTACTGTTTGCACTGATGATACAGTTCCTACTCCACGTACTCATGGCAAGGTGGGGTGAAGACACTTACGTGTAAATAGTTACAAAAAACTGTGATCAGCACAAAAATAGCATTCTATACAAAGTGCTGTGCGAGTACAAAAGTTATGATGTTTGAATCGGTCCTTCTTAGAAAGGAAACGATATGTCCTCAGCCCTAAAGATTCTGACGAATTGTCTTGCTGCGGGACCTAGCTTAGTTATTTGTTTTTTAAGTTCCAATCATGATATCTATGTGCAGCCATATTGAGGACCACCACCTTCACAGGTATCAGTCCTGCTGAGCTTCCTTATTCTTGGCAGTAGTGGCTTTATGATCTCTCCCAGGGAAAAGGCAATGGAAAACTTTTATTTTGAGGTTTCAGGATTTTCTTATGATAGAACACCAGACGCAACACTTCCTGTGCGCTGCATCTGCACAGAGCTGCCCACCTGGCAGAGGGAGGCAAAGGGACGAAAACTAGTCAGATATCTTCACAGACCAGGACTTTATCATTCTGAGTCTCAGTTACTCCCTCTGAAAGAACTGGATACTGCTGACCTATAAAATTAACAAGGACAGAAAATGCTGGCTAGAAATAGGCTAGGGCAGTGGTTCTAAAACTTAGGTGGGTATAGGAATCTCCTGGACAGCTTGTTTTAATGCATATTTCGGGGCCCCATCCCCAGGGGTCTTTTTTCAATAGATCTGCAGCAGGGCATAGAAACGTTTATTTTTAATAAGCTTTTTTTTAGGTGATTTTAGTGTTGTAGGAGATTTAAGAACATACTTTGGAAAAAAACTGCACTGGGCTTGAGGAATCTCAAGTGGTGCCAGTCAAAGGATTCCCTGAATTTCAGATATTTCTAAGAAGATAAAGAGGGGATGGACAGAAGAGAAGAAGGCTTAGACATAACAGAAAAGAGACTTTGTATATGTGCCAAAGTACCTCTCTTTTAAAAACAGTGCTGCAGTGTTGGAAAGGGCTCTGGAGGTGATTTGGTCCAACTAAATGTATTGATACCAGTTTTGACATCATAAATAAATGGCCATGTAGCCTTGGCTGAAATTCTTATAGGAAGTTCCCTACATTTCTGTCCATTTCTGGACGACTCTGGCTGTGCAAGTGAGCTGCCCATATCTACCAATCTATATCTTCGATCTTTCGGCTGTTAGCGACATCAAACAAGTCAGCTTGTTCCTCTCCATGGCACCCTGTATATATTTGATAATGGCTCTCTTGTTGGCATCACTCCTGTCAGCCCTCTCTTCTCCCTGAAGAGGGCTCTTCCTCCAATATTCTTTGTTCAGCAGTTTCCATATCACACATCATCCTGGTCACAACACCTTGAAATCTGTGAACCTCAGAAAGGGTCTTCTTAAATGCTCCCAGGAGAGCAGTGTTACTGATGTTTCATACCCACATCTGCTGCCCCCTTCCCAAAGTGCAATGAGAGTATTACTTCCTGAGATCACTTCCTATTATTTATTCATTATTCCTATTCAGCGTATTTACAGAATACTAGCAGATGACTCTGAATTGGATCTTGAAGAAATGAATGGTTTTCTGTGGATTCCTTCAAATCATTTACAGATATGGAAAGGAATAAACTCATTGCAACAGAAAAGAAATTAAATAATCCAGAATCAGATAACCAATTCTAACCTGCCTGGAATCCCTCTCAGAACTGGTTTCCAGGTGGACCTGGACTAGATGTATTGTGAATCCTGCTCCGAGGTAGAGGGAACAGGGAAATTGCAAAAGCTGTGAAGATATTAGGACACTACCTCTACTTCACACCCAAAACCATGTGTCTGGATTGTGATGTTCTGACTCCACAGAACTTGCCTCATCTCTAGAAGTGATAAATATGCCACTTTATGGCAGATACTGTCTGCTGGGCTGGCAAAACAGAAAGTGTAATCTCCTCGGTGAATCTTTGATTTGCAAAGTTGTATTTCTAACAACTGTAGCAGGATTTGTATATACCGTGCACAAACAAGGCTTAAGGCTCTATTCTTTAAGAGGCCTGGAAGTGGGGTGGGGGAGCATAGAGGAGGAGGATAGAGAATGTCTGTTCCTACTCATGATTTGTGCCATAAGAAAAGGTGTTGTGGAAGAAAAACTGGGAATGTGGGTTAAACGGTCTAAAATGCTGTAAAGGAAAACAAATGAAACATTCTATTCCTGGTGAAATTTTTACTATGTTGTTCAATTCACTAAGGTGGCTGACAGTGGAGTGGGAGGTGAGTGGCAGACCAAGGATCACAGAACCATAAGACTTGGACAACTCCTTCTTTCTGTACCATGCATTTCACCAAACAAATCTGAACGTGTTTAGTAAGATGGTGTAGGGACAGAATAATTTTATTCTCCCTTATAGGATCTTTGGCTAGTCTAATAATTACATTGATATAAGAGAAATGAACAAGAGAAAAACCAAGAGAATTTTAATAATATTTGTACCTCCTGTATACATGGGAAAGACCCAGGAAAATTGAGTAACACTCCGAAATGGCCCAAGACACCACCTTAAATACTGTCTTCAGCTAAAGACAACAGAAGGTGTTGGGGTGGGGAGTCAGTTATGGGAGGTTACCAGGAAAAGCATAGTAAACAAGAGTAAGGTTGTTATGCAGATTTAAATCCAAGCCTTCTCCACTGACAACAGTTTCTAGAGATTTAGATATTCTCCTCTTTGTGGTACAGAGAGGGAGACACCCTTACAAATGGAGAGTTCTCTTACAAATGGAAATGTCTCTTACAAGAGGGTAACATTTACTCAGCTTTCAGAGCTTCACCTGTGTCTATTGTTTCTTAAAAATAATCACCTTAAAATAATCAATATGCCAAAGAGGCATATTTTGGGGTGGTATATTTTGCTTCCCTTCAATGTTCAAGTGTACATTGCTGCACAAATATCCATAATGATGCTTAACCCACTTAGTATGCATCTCCACTGCAGGCTATCTGCCTATTTCATAAATTGTTACATTTTCATGACAACTAAAGTCCTCCATGATGATGCTTCAAACCACCTTCCTCCAGAGTCATGCCCCACTGGGGACCTCATCACACTCAGCAATATTAGCTCTTTGCTGTGCTCTGAACATGGTAGTCTCCTTCATACCCAGACCATTGTTCTTGCTGATTCTTCACCAGGCAGATTACTACTTCTGACCTCCCTCTGATGTGGATTAAGGCTGCCCCAGCTAGAGAAGCCCAAGGTGACCTGGCCTACATGCCAAACTATATGACCCAGTGGACTTTTTTTATGGTATGAATTAGGACTGCCCCAGGGAGAGAAGCCCGGGGCATCCTCACCTGCATGCCGATCTATATGGCCAGATTCGTATCTAAAGTTATATGACCGCACAATAACCAGACCCCATCTGCACTGAAATCATTTAATGACTTTTTACATCATCTTTTCTTTTTTTTTCCAGTAAAAATAAGTCACGTACGCATGCCTTATAAAATTAGCCCTAACCCTCAACTCAGGGCAGCAGCAGAAGCGCTGCCTGCCCATGGGTCCTGTCCCCATGCTATTCCACACTATTCTCTAAATAAAAGAGCACTACTGCCAGATCTTGAGAGTCTAAGAAATCTTTCTTTCGACTCCTCGGCTCACCGACCCCGCATCACCTCCATTGAAAATTGACATTTTTCAAAATCAACTCCAGTGATAGAATATCCATGAAGCCTTTCTTGAATTTTTAATAATTGCCTGATTTATAGAGTTTCTATATGGTAACAGGCAGTGTGTTGTGTTAAACATATTATTATCTATCTCAATCTTCATATCCATCGCATAAAGTGAAGCATTATTTTTCTTATTTTAGGAGTGGGACTGAAAGCTTAGACAAATTTTATTTGTTTACTTCTTAATGTCACCAAGTTTCTAAGGGTTGATTCGGACTTTGGACCTAGATCAGCAGCCACAAAATCAACACTCATCATCATTGTCCTCTGTCACCTTTCATTATTACTCCTCTGTTTATACTTCCCCCAAAATAATTGTGTCTCTATTTAGTACTATTCCAGTTTGAATATAATTAGTTGGCTGCAGGTCTATTTTCCTTGCTCTGCCGTAAGCAATTCTTTGTCATCTCCCTTTCCTCCCTCTCGGTTGGAGAAAGAGCCATACCCAATAAATATTTATTGAACCCAAAATGAAGGAACAATGGCTAGGACTTTTGCTTCCAACTGTGATATAGTAGCCTGTATCAGAGTAACTCACATTGACAGAAATACAAAAGGAAACCATTTAGCTAGAAGAAAAATAATCCCGGATGAAAAATGAAGCTAGTTAAAACAAAAAGAGAAGGATGTAAGTTACTAGATCTAAATAAATAGAGACTGTTTAAAACAATAGCAATAATGGTTTTTGAGTTTTAATATCTGTTGCCAATAAGGATTGTAAAATCTTTTCAATTTGGGGAAAGTGGAAAAAGTAATAATTTGTTATATACTCTGATAAGAAAAGGATAAACATTGAAGTGAATTAAAGAAATGCATAACAGGCAGACTATTGGAGGGGAAATGGAATGATTTTTAAAATTCATAATTATTCCAACAGAAGGTAAGACATGTAAACATACAGAGAACAAAGATTAAGATAGTAGATTTAAGCCCAAATATATCACTAATTAAATTAAAATAGATTAAGTTCCCTAATTAAAATAATAATGATAGAAAAGATTTAAAAAAGAATAAAACTAAACTAGCTAAACTCTCATGTAAGAAATATCTTTAAATATAAAGACATAGAAAAGATGAAAATAAAAGGACAAAGAAAGAGAAAAGATACATCAAGCAAATACTAAGCAAAAAGAAAGCTCGTATTGCCTTACTACTATTGAAAAAGGAAATATTTATGGTCAGAAATATTTCTGAAGTTAAAGAGCACATTTAATGATGATAAAAGGGTCAGCCCAACAGAAATATACATTCATCTTAAACTTGTATGCCCTTATTAATAAGTCCGGAAACAATATATAAAATGAATGGAGGTGGTTAGATCACAGTATCTGATTTCTCCTTCTCCTGACTTTCAATGATATAATCATTCTTTTCATCAAGCCCACATAAAGAGCCTAATTCTGAATGTTTCACATTCAAGGTGGCTTTTGCGACATTATTATTCGTGTTAATATGAGTATTTCATTATATATTCATACATATACATAAATATATGTGCACGCACATATATGAAAGAGAGAGTGTGTGTGTGTGTGTGTGTATGTGTAATGCAACTAAGATGCTAAGGTGCATAGGCTAATAAAGTGATTCCTATTTGCAAGAGAGCTAAACAGTTTGCCCAACCTTAAACATCCTATCTGTGATAAGATCATACACAGGATATGCAGGCCTATGCAACCCCTGGCTTTATATGAATTTCTTTGGGATGGTGAGACTAAATTAAGATGATCTTTTAATAACTTGTATACTTTACCTTAATGTTAATAATTTAATAATTTTAATAATTTTAATAATTAGTAATTTTGTTTATTGATTACTAAATGGTCAATACATGCACATTGACCAAAATCCAAAAATATAGAAGTGAATACAGTGAATAGTGTGCTTCCCTCTACTTTGTTCTTATATCTTCAAAACAAACTGCTCTATCAACGCTCTGCACCCCTACTCCCTTTTGGCTCTTGAGTGCTCTATCAATGCTATGCACACCAACTCCCTTTCAGCTCTCCAGTGGGTCTCTATCTCCTCTCTGTTCTATATCTTCAATTGCTGCCTCATACTCCCCACATCTTATCAGCAGCTGAGCATGCAAAAATCTTTTCCAGTTTTTATCAAAATCAAAGAAACCAAAGCCAAAACTAAAATCATAACAGCTACTTTTGAGCCCATCCTTCCCTCCAGCTACTTCCATGTCATTTCTTATTCCCAGGTGAACCTCTCGAACGAAGTGTCTTCACTCTTATTCTGCCTTTTCTCCGCTCGTTCCCTACTCAACCCACTTGAATCTGTCTTTTACTCTTTCCACTCCAGTAAAACTGCTCTTACAAAGGTCAACAATGGCCTTCCTTTGTACAAAGACAACATACGCTTCCAGATCCTCTTTTTAATTGATATCTCAAGAGCATTTGAGACATTTGAACACATCCTCCTTTGAAAACCACTTTTCCCTTGGATCTGCCAATATCATAAACCCTTGGTTTTCCCCTTTTCAAGCTGCTTCATTCAGTCTTCATTTCCGACTACTTTTCCCTACCTGACTTTTAAATTTCGACTTTGATTTACATGTTTTTCCTACTTGTTGATTTATGTATTACATATTGTTATGGGCTTCATTGTATGCCCTCAAATTTATATGTTGAAATCTGAACTCCCTGTACCTCAGATGTGACAGTATTTGAAGATAGGAGCTTCAAAGAGGTAATTAAGGTAAAACGTGGTCATATGGGTAGGTCTTAATCCAATATGACTGATGTTCTCATAAGAAGTGAAATTTAGACAGAGATATATACAGGCACGGAGGAAAGACCAGGGGAGGACACCGTGAGAAAGCGGCCATCTGCAGCCGGGGAGAGAGGCCTCAGAACAAACCAACCCTGCCAACACCTGGATCTTGGACTTCTCGACTCCAGAACTGTGAGAAAATAAATTTCTATTTTTAAGCCACCTGGTCTGTGGTATTTTGTTATAGCAGCCCTAGCAAACTAATACACATACACTAAAAGATAAAAGTCTTGTGTTTAGTGTCATGAAATCTTACACATTTATAAGGTGATGTGCAGTTATCACTTTAATAAACCCACAGCTCATTGTCGCTCTCCCAATTGGCTGCCCAAAAATAAGAGCTATTTGATCTCTATTACCACATACTGGTTTTGTTTTTCAGCTCTGACAGAATTATATTGTAGAAACTTTTTTGTGTCCTGTTTCTTTTGCTCAAAATTACATCTGTGAGGTTCATCCTTGTTACTGCATAAAGTGTTAGTTTGCTTTTTATTGCATAGCTGTGCTGTGTTCCATCATATGAAGATACAACAAAGTATTAGTTCCTCTGTTTATGGACATTCGTATTATTTCTAATTTTTTACGATTATAAATAATTACACATGGGACATTCCAGCATATGTCCTTTATGGAACATAGTGCTCATGTCTCTTGGGTTCTTGCATGTCTTTTATCAAACATGAGCACTGCTTTCTCTTGGATAGGGGTCTAAGGATCACAGAAAGCATATGTGTTTCACTGATTGGTTTAGTTACCCATTCCTCAGAAGTCAGTGTACTGATTCACACCACAACTCATTGTTATCTGCGAGTCCCTGATGCTCCACAGGCTCAACAGCATGAAGTAATTCCTGTCATTGTAATTTCAGCTATTCTGGCTGGGAGTGTGGTAGAGTCTCTTTGTGATTTTAGTTTGTGTTTGCCTGACTGCTAATGTTACTGAGAACCTTTTTTATGTTCAGCTTTATGAAATATAATTGACATATAACATTGTGTGGCTTTAAGGTGGACAACGTGATGATTTGAAACACGTATATATTGCAAAATGTTTGTCATGATAAGGTTATGCTTACTCCTCATCAAAATATCCTCTTCTGTGAAGTGCCTGTTCAAGTCTTTTGTCCACTATGTGGTGGTTTGCCAGAATATTTCTAATTGATTTGCAGCAGTTCTTTTTATATATATTCTAAATACAAATCTTTTGCCATGTGAGTATGTATGATATGTACATGTATACGTTATATACATAGACATCATATATGTATACACAGATATATATGAGTATATATATATACTCTTATATATATTGAACTTTGTGGGAAAAATGTCTTTTTAATTGATAAATCTATTTATCAGATATAACAATTCAAATTTTCTATTTCATCTTTTTATCAGTTTTGATAAATTATGTTCTTAAAAGAATAGATTATTTTATCTACTTTGCAAATTATTTCTCATAAAGCTTTTTAAAATACCACAGGATATATTCAATGTCTATAAATGTATAGTGATTTATCTTTTCATTCATGTGTACTGCATGTCTTTTTTACTTCTTTTTGTCTTAACCTTTCATTTTCCTTCTATGCTTCAATTTGGATATTTTCTATTGACCTGTCCTTGAATTCATTAATCCTATCTTCTCCTTGTCAAGTTTTCTTTTCAATCTATGCAGTGAGTTACATATTTTGTGTTTCAGGATTAGATAAGGTGAGGGGCAGGTACCCTCAACCATCACGAGACTGAACTGGGTCAGGGTATGGTTGATGTTTTTAGTAAGGGTCAGTTCACTTCTGATTTGTCCCTCTTCCTCATGCAGCGATTTCCTTTTTTTTTTTCATTCAAATCATGGTATGTCGCTCTTTTCTCATCCCCAAAAATAATGAAGGATATTCAGCTCAGCCCTTCTGATGTTTTGAACTTTGCTCTTTAGTCACCTTCTTTGAAGCTTCAATGGGGCAAGTGTCTAATGGAGTGACAACACGTGTGCTTGAGGCAGGCCTCTCCCTCTGGCAGGGCTTTGCCTATGAAGCACTGTAAGCTTACAAGAGCTTTCCTCCTGCCTTTTAGAAGCTGCTTTCTAGTCCTCAAGTCTACTGATCAGCCTCAGAGGCCAGAAAATGTCCCATGGGGAAAACTGGCTGTTCATTCAAGTCTCTACAAGTTTTCAATGTGTAACTTTGCCCATTTGTCTGTCAAAGTCCTAATGATTTTTTTCTCTCATTTTATTAAATCTATGTGAGCCCAACTTGATACTCAGTCCATGCCCAAACTCTGCAAAGGCCCCAGTCTTGAATATGGCCAGTGATGGTTCACTCAACTTGAATGGGCTCCTTTGTCTCTGGAATTTCAATTCAATTGCTCTCATTGTTTACATGGGGCTTTGGTTTCTCTAAATACCATTTGTATAATTTATACAGCTTTTACTGTTTGTTGCAGGGGCTAGACTGAGTGGCTGCTACAACCTACTATATCGTACACGGGATCAGAAGCCATCTTCTAGGATATTAAAGTTTAGGATTTCTTAGGACTTAAGTGTAGGTGTTCTTATATTTCTACATTTTTCTTAGGTGATCTCATCTTTAGGAGACTTTTACATGTATTTTGCCAGGCTAGACTCATTTTCTGAGTTCCATATCATTATACAAAATGGCCTCTATAGCATGCCTATGATGTGTTACAAAGCACCTCAAACTCTACAAGTCTAGAACGAAACACATGTTTATTACCACCTAATTGAGCCTCCTGAATATTTTGGTGAATAGTAACATCATCCAGCTGTAGTGTTTCCATTCACTGCCCAGAATCCTGGGAGTCTTCTTTGACTTCTCTCTCTCTCTAACATCTCCAATCTGGGGCACGACCAAGTCTTTATTGTTTTGCCTCTTAGCTATTACTTGACTCCATCAACTTCTCCATAGGTATACTACCCTCCTCCTAGTCGTTGCCACCATCGTTGTCCACTTCAACTTTTGCAGTAGCTTCTTGGTCCTTCCTGCCTCTATGCTTGCTCTTTTCTACTTCATTCTTCAAGGATGACAAGCGTTTGTTTTGTCCGTTCAAGCAGCTGTAACAGAGTTCCATACACTGGGTGGCTTATAAACAACAGAAGTTTCTTTCTCACAGTTCTGGAGGCTGGAAAGTCCAGGATCAAGTTGAAGGCAGATTCAGTGTCTGATGAGAGCAGACTTCCTGGTTCTGTGTCCTCACAAGGCTGAAGGGGTGAAGGAGCTCTTTGGGGTCTCTTTTACAAGGACACTAATCCCATGGCCCTTATGATCTAATCGCCCACCAAAAGCCCCACCTCCTAATACCATGACAATGGGAATTAGGTTTCAAAATAAGAATTTTAGGAGGGGACACAAGCATTGAGTCTATAGAAGTATTCTTTTAATATCTCATATTTAATGATTTTTCTCTGCTAAAATTTATTCATGGTTTCCTATTGTTCATAAGAACATGTCCATAATGTGTAATAAAGACATGAAGACCCTACGTGACTCAGCTGTATCTATATAAGTAGACTTATTAGCAGCTCTCTCTGCTTTACTTTACTTCACTGTGCTTCATTTGGGGTTTTGGGTTTTTTGCTGTTGTTGTTAATCTACCTAACTTCTCTCCACTTCAAAGGTTTTCACGTAAAAAAATCTTAAACACATTTTCTCCAACCTATGTCACCTGGATAATTCCCACTTATTTTTTAACTCTAAATGTAAACAGCATTCTAAGACTCATGTTCTCTTACACACGTTATAGTCCCCTTTACTTTTCTGTTGCACTGTAGAGAAAGGGTTTCTTTTTTTTTAAGAAAATTTCTAGCATAAACAAAAGTGAAAATCAAATATTAAACTCCCGTATACTCATCATCCAGCTTCAAAACTTGCCAACTCATGGCCAGTTATATTTCATTAATACTTATACTCACCCCTTCCTCACTCTGATTATTTTGAAATAAATCATGTAAACATTTCAATGTGTATCTTTAAAGATAAGGATCTTTTAAAAAATCACACGTCTATCACATCTAAAAATCGACAGTATTTTCAAATTATTGTAGAATAACTAGCCATTATTTTTATGTCTCTGGTCCCTCTCTCTCCCCCACCACAGTTTGTTTATTTGAATCTGGATTCAAATCATGAACCAGAAAATAGTTATTACATTACAGCAGATTAGTATCAATCTTAAATAAGTTTTTATACATGGTTTCTTTTTTTTTTTTTTTTTGGATGTCTTGCTACTTATTTGTTGAAGAATGATGGGTTATTTGCCCTGCCCTGCTAATTCTTCTGCACTCTGGATTTTTTTGATTGCACCCTCATGATGACGTTTAACATCTTCCTGTCTACTCTGTATATGTCTATATTTACAGTTAGATCTAAAATCTTACTCATATTCAGCTTTGATATTCTGAGAAAAATATGGGCTAGGTGTTCTGATGTACTTTCATCAAGGAGCACATTGTTCTGTTTTTCCCTCTTTTTGTGAGCTTAATTTTCATTAATTTTTTTGTGCAATCATTTCTCTAGGCTATTTTCATAAATTGTACATTCCACAAGGGCAGGCACTTCTCCTGTCTCGTGCCTATTATAATTTCTAGCATAAATAATGTGTTCAATGTTATCTTTGCTTGACTAAGTGAGAGTACAGCCTGTTCTTTTAAGGTATTGTACTGTCATATAGTATTTGTCCCCATATGGATTTTGGGTTGCTGCAGTGACAGACTTTTTCATAGAACTTCCTGAGCTGGACTGAAATTTTTGTCACATTACATATCAATGAAATTTTGAGTGGATGCTTTCAACCAACCATGTGATTTCATGAGCCATAGAGAACCTCAGCTGGTGAAAGATCTCAAGGTATATAAACCTCTGCAATTTGATCACCTTTAAATCTGAGTGGTGGTCAAGAATATAACTTCATACACTTTCCAGCTGTAGCATTTTTCAACCAAACTACTCCTAATGCCTCATTAATCCATGCTAGTGTTGTTGTGACCTCTAAATCTAAACTCACTGCAACCCCTCGGAACTGAGATTATGATATGAGAAGTCACTTTGTAGTTTACAGTTTAATATGCTCAGTTAACTGTAATGGTGATTTTTTTCTTTCTTCGGCAGACATAAAGAATTTTCATGATTGATATAAAAGTAAACTTTGTGTGTCTTTATTGCTTCTGCTTTATCTTCTATTGTTTGATCCTTATGCTGTCAACTTAACACAAGCATAATATTTCTCCAACTCCTCTGTTATATTTTTGTATTTTCTGCTTTTCTCCTCTTGGTCTACAAGACAGAACCAAGTGCAAAAGAAGGCTCCTACTCTGCTGCTGTCGGTCCCTTCCACATTAAATTGATAAATCATGTAAGCAGAAGTCATTTGTCAAAAATACATTTATTGGAACCAGAATTACTTTATGTGCAGAGATTGCTGGATTGCTTTGCCAACTCTTACTAAATAATTCGTCAAATCCTTATTTGCTAGAAACATAATACAAAGGGAATGTATAATAACATTAAACGAAGTTCTTCTATCTTGTAACAGTACTTTGAAGGTAGTGTAATTACACCTCATTGCCATATCATAAATGCCGTTATGTTGAACTCAGTAGTCAAATACGTGCTGATGTATTTCAGAATAGACACAGTGGTTATATTTTATTACCACTCTTGATTTCAAAATAGCGAATATTTTCCAATCAGAGCATAACCCCTTCCTAGGTCTCTCTCCAGCTGATGAAGGAAAATTACAATAATCTTCTCTGAAAAGACAAAATCTTTGGTTGTCTCCTGAATTTTTAATTGCACTCCAGGTACCAATGAACCACTTTTTACTTACCTCTGAAATGTTCCGTTGAGTAATATTTTACCATGTGTTTCTGTAAAAACCGCCGAGAACCTCCCTCTAACCAACCCCTGAAATTAAAATGCATTGATCTACCTTAAAATTAAAGAAAAGTAAAAATAAAGCTCTTTCAAAAATTATTATAATGCCTGCCACTGACGACCATGAGAACAAACCTTCTTGTCAACAAATCTGTGACATTAATTTAAGGAATGAGGATGAGCACATCCTCTTCATAAAAACTCATTGGGAAATTTTCTTTCTGTTTCTCTTATGAGACCTGCTTCTCAATCTCTTAAATGTTGTTTAATTTTGTATCATATGAACACTATAATTCATGTAGCTAATCATATTTTCTCTTTGTTTTGTTTATTAGGTAACTGTAAAGCCAACCTGTAGCCCACCTAGCATTTGAGCGTGATTTTCCACCTTTTAAATATCTACCACCCTTAACTTGGGCTTGGATTTATTTTTCTATTTTTATGTTTGTTTACTTATTTTCTAATGTAATGTCCTTTAGTGTTATTCATGACAAATAGAAATGTAAACTCAAGATATTTTATTTTATTGTATCCAATCACTGTATTCAAACTGGCTGTGGGAGTATTATATTTTTATTCTATGTTCCATTTCAATTTATTCTATCAAGTCTGTTTCTTTAGAAGTTTATTTTTTAATCTTTTATTTATTTATTTATTTGGTGGGCAAGATTTTCTCTGAATCAATATCTGATGCCAGCTTTCCTTGTTGTATTTTTTCCTTGAGGAAGATTAGTCCTGAGCTAACTTCTGTGCCAGTCTTCCTCTATTTTGTACGTGGGTTGCCACCACAGCATGGCTTGACGAGTGGTGCATGTCCACACCTGGAACTCCAACCCACTAACCCAGGCCACCAAAGTGGAGTGTGCCAGATTAACCCCTATGCCACAGGGCTGGCCCCAGAAATTGATTTTTCTGTTTATGGAGTTTGGTGTTTTTGTTGATTATTTGTTCATAAATTCCTAAGTGCTTGATAATTCCTAGTGTTTTTTGTTTCTTCATTTGTTTTGTTTATTAAATCACTTCCAGATTACTCTCCTGCATATTTTTTCTAGTTATCTTTCTGTAGATCTCATTTCCTATGCTGTCTTACTTTGAGAATTGCCTTAATTTGTTGTATGCTGATGGCGGTTATGGTTTTTGTTGCTTGTCTAGCATGTTTTCTATAATTTTGTTTCTTTAATTTCACGAATGAGAAGGCCCCATCGGCTCAGTTTGCCATCTTATTCAGTCTCCTTCAATCACCACTTTTTCTCCTGCTGGAGGAGGGAGTCTTTTTTTTTTTTTTTTCCCCAAAGATTTTATTATTTCCTTTCTCTCCCCAAAGCCCCCTGGTACATAGCTGTACATTCTCCGTTGCGGGTTCTTCCAGCTGTGGCACGCGGGACGCCGCCTCAGCATGGTCCGATGAGCAGTGCCACGTCCGCGCCCAGGACCCGAACCAACGAAACACTGGGCCGCCTGCAGCAGAGCGCGCGAACTTAACCACTCGGCCATGGGGCCATGGGGCCAGCCCCATGGGAGGAGGGAGTCTTTTACTTGAGGATGTGTGTGGGTCTATCTCTGGACTCTCTATTTTGTTCCATTAATCTTTGTACCTATTCTTTCACTTATACCATACTGCTTTGATCATTTTCGCTTTCTAGTAAGTCTTGAAGTTGGGTAATATCCATCCTCCAACTTTGTTATTATTCTTTCAAGAGTTTTGTTTTTGCTTTTGCTTTTCCATATAAATTTTATAGTTTGTTGATATCTGCAAAATAGCTTATTGGGATTTTCATTGGGATTGCACTAAACCCATAGATCAAGGTGGGAATAATTGAAATCTTAACAACATCAAGTCTTGCAATCTACAAACATGGAATATTTCTCCATTTATTTAGCTCTTCTTTGATTCCTTTCAGCAGAGTTTTGTGGTTTCCCACGTATTGATCCTATAAATATTTTATTAGATTTTATGTATTTTGTTTTTTATGCTAATGTAAATGATTTTTTTTTTTTTGAGGCTGATTAGCCCTGATCTAACTGCTGCCAATCCTTCTCTTTTCCCTGAGGAAGACTGGCCCTGAGCTAACATCATGCCCATCTTCCTCTACTTTATAGGTGGGATGTCTACCACAACATGGCTTGCCAAGTGGTGCCAAGTCCACACCCGGGATCTAAACCAGTGAACCCTGGGCCACCAAAAAGTGGAACATGCGAACTTAACCGCTGTGCTACCAAGCCGGCCCCAGCAACAGATTTTTTAATATTAATCTTCTATACTATACTCTTATTTATAATCTTTTATTAGTTCCAGAAAATTTTTGTTAATTCTTTGGAATTTTCTGCCTAGGCAATCATGTCTTCTACAGGCAAGAACAGTTGAATTTATTCCTTCCCAATCTGTTTATTGTTTATTTCTTTTTCTTCTCTCATTGCATTAGCTAGGATTTCCAGTAAAATGCTCATCAGGAATGGTAAGAGTACATTCTTCCTTTGTTCCCAATCTTATAGGTAAAGTACTCAGTTTCTCATCTTTAAGTATGATATTAACTGGAGGTTTTTATAGATGTTATTTACCACATTGAGGAAATTCCTCTCTATTCCCAGTTTGCTGAGAATTTTTTTCATGAATGGGTATTGGATTTTGACAAATTATTTTTCTGCATTAAATGATATCATTACATTTTTTCTTCTTTAATTTGTTGACATGATGGATTAAATTAATTTATTCTTGAATTTTGAACAAGTTTTGCATACCTGGAATAAATCACATTTGTTCATAGTGCATGATTATTTAAATATGTTATTAGATACAATTTGATAATATTTTGTTGAGACTTTTGCATCTACGTTTAAGAGATATTGTATGTAATTTTCTTTCATGTAATGTCTTTATCTGTTTTGGTATTAGGGTACTGCTGCCATCATAGAATGAGTTAGGAAGTATTGCCTTTATTTATATTTTTTGGAAGCGATTGTAGAGAATTTCTTTTTAAATGTTTCTTCTTAAACGTTTGATAGAATTCACCAGTGAAACCATCTGGGCCCAGCACTTTCTTTTATGAGAGATTATTATTAATTAAATTTATTTAATAATTATAAACTTGATCAGATTGTTAATTTTTCCTTTTGTGAGTTTTGTTATTTTTTTGTCTTTCAAGGAATTGCTTCATTTCATCTGTTATCAAATTTGTGGGCATAGAGCTGTTCACAATGTTCTATCTTACTTTTAATATCCATGGGATAAATATTTTTATTTGGCATTCTACTATACGGATACACTGCCCTTTCTCAATTATTTATGTTTGTTTATTTTTGTAAATTCTCTTCCCCACTCTTGACCTTCCAATAGCCAGTCTTCTTCCCAGAGGCAACCAATGTTATCAGTTTCTTTTGTATTTTTTAAGAAATACTTTGTAAATAAAATTAGATGCATATTATTTTTTCTCTTTTTGCACAGACATTGATTTGCACTTTGCTTTTTTTGTCTAACAGTAAATCTTAGGGACCTTTCCATATCAGTTCACTGGGTGATTACTCATTCTTTTTATGCATATTCTATTGTTGAATGTAATATAATTTATTTAATCAATGTATCCACACTTATTTTTAGTCAATCTTTTGTTTTTACAAATGACAATGCAACAAATAGCTTTGAATTTATATCATTTAGAAGGAATCTTTAGGCTCAATTCACAGAAGAGAATTTGCTACCTAAAAAAGTGTGTGCATTTTAATTTTGATGCATAATGCCATATCATGCTTCATGAAATTGTACAGCTACATACTTCTACCAGCAATGTAAAAGATTGCCTGTCTCACTTGAGCTTTGACATTATAGAATTATTTTTTTCTAAGTTTGACAATCCTGTAAGTGGAAAAAAGTTTTACTATAATTTTATTTTGCGTGCATTTTATTTTGTGTGTTTGAATATTTTTTCAAAAGTTTAGTGCCATTTGAATTTTATTTCTGATGAACTTTAATCATAATATTTGATTTAGATATTTCCTAATATTTAATTTTTTAATAGAAAATTTACTGCTTTTCTTATGAGTTTATAAGGGTTCTTTCCATATTGGAGGAGGTGGCCCTTTGCTTGAAATAAGATTTTTAATTTTGTTTCCCTTTGCCATTTGTCTCTTTTCTTTTTTTACAGAAATTTTGACATTCAAACTTATTATTATTTTTATGTTGGAATTAAACAGATTTTTACAAGTGTGACACAAAATTCAGAAGTCCAAAAATCTTTGAAAAGTCTGAGATTAAAAAAAAATTAAAATTCTCTCCCATTTTCTATTTTACTAGTTAAATCTAGACTTCATTGTTTACATTTAAATGTTGGATCTTTTTAGGATTCATTCTGGTATGACACATAAATCCAAATTTGTTTGGTTTTAAATAGGCACCTAGTTGTCCCAACTCTAATTCATTCTAAAAAAAAGATCCTATGCTACAGATTACTCTTTGCTTAAATACTAGGATAGATTTAGATCCTTGTAGAATCCTCCTGTCTGAAATTCTGGCTGATATACTTTCCTGATTTACAATTCTCCCTAGAATCAGAGAGAATCTAGAGCAAACTGGATATATTTAGAGGTCTTCTAAGCCTTTGATTCCTGGCATGTCATGTTGATCTTAATCCACCACTTAATAAAATTTAGTATTTTCCTGGCCACTGGAACATATTGAATGTTATGGTACTTTGATGACTTTCATATTCATGAAACTCTCATTGGAATGTAGCTATTTATTCCTACTTTTAAATTCAGTCAATTCTACAAAATATGTAGTCTATATTTGCTAAGAGCAAGGCACTCAGCCTGACACTGCAAGGCATACAAAGATATATAAGACCAACTCCTGCTTTCAAGGAACTTACAGATAAGTATAGAGATAAAATAGTAGGTCACTACTTAGAATTAAAATCAGGAGAAAATATTTTTCTCAAGAATATGCAATGTGCTAATGTTATGGGAGTGTAAAAGAAGGAAAGATCTCATTGGTTGGGAGGGAGGTAAGCAGGAGAGGGTTCATGGAAAAGGAAATAGTTGAGTTGGTTCCTAGTAGGTTGAGATGGCCTAAGGAAAAGTGATTCTAAAAAATGGAAATCTGAAAAAAAAAAATGTCAGAGTGGTCAGAAAACTGTTCCCATACAGAGAGAAGTCTGGTTTAACTGGAACATAGAATAGTTACTGAGGAGCAAGAAGAAGTAAATTTGAAAAGATAAATTGGCTTCAGAGCAAGAATGGCATTTGTTCAACATTTCCAGATAGTTAAGAACCATTAAACGTTTGACAAGGTGGAGGGTAACATAATCTCTACTTCCAAGTAGAGATTAACCAAGTAGACAAGTAAGGGTATTGACACACTTTTAGCTTATTTATGAAGGATTTAAGAAGAAATGATTATTTCTGCTGTAAGGAGTCAATCCCCCTGCTTCTTTCCATGTATTTGTGTATTTTATGTGTGTGTGGTGGGTGGAGGTGGGAGATGACATTGAATATGGGGATCCCTCCTAGAACCTGGTACATCTAGGATTAAAATAATCACTCACTGATGGCTTTGTATTTTTCTCCTTGAGTTTGTACTCTTTGTAACAAGGAAACACCATGCAAATGATCTTGAAGTTTCTGTTATTCTATAGGGCCATTTGGGCACGTGAAGGTGCTTGAGGTGAGTCTCCATCTGTGTTGTCCCCTTGAAGTTGCTTTGGGGGCTGGTAAGAAGTAATATAATGTCTTAAGTTGGGGACAGGAAGAGTATGCTGCAATCCCTTGTATGTTTGCCTAGCTTTTTTCTGAAACTTCCTGGAAGACTTCTAGCCACTAATGCATTAAAAAAAAAAAAATCTGTCATGTAAATTTAACTTGCTAAAAAGCTTATGAATAAATAAGCAAAACCACATTCTAATCAGTATTTCAAGCCAGCAGTATTATATGATGATAGCCTCGAGGAAAGGGTGGAGAGTTGGACGTGAATGCCTTTTACATCCTGCCCTGCACCCACTCACACCTTCCTCCCTTCCTTTTGAAGCATCAATTTATAATATTTTTTTACCTATGAAGGCTGAGAGACAATTGATCATGGCTGCCTCTGAAGGATCTGACCTCCAAAGGTCAGAGTTGACATTTTAATTTAGCACCTGGACATCCATATTCATTTCTTTTCATTTGATATCACCAGAATGGCCTTCCTGGGAAAGCAGGATTTTCAATAGCTAAGCCCTTTGAGTAACATGTAACATCTAGGGTTCTTTTAGAATGATGTAGCTGGGGATCTGGTCTGTAACCCAGCCCATGAGGGAGAAACCACATTTCACATTTTACCATGCTGGTGATTACAGTAGACAAGTGAATGAGAGAGAGAGATAGAGAAAAAAAAAAAGAGAGGCAGAGACACAGAGAGAGACAGAGAGAAAGACTGAGAGAGAAAGAAGGGGGAGGAGGTTAAGGAGGAAGAGAAGGGAAAGGTGGGGGGGGAGGGAGAGGGAGGTTTACATCCATAGGATAGAGAAATTCAAGAGGGAATGCATGTGGTTTAAAAGTGATCTAATAATGAATGTCCATCCCTATACACAAGAGTGTAAATTTCTGTGTAGAATGGTGATTTCCATATTGTTAAATAAAGAAGGACTTGAGATCAGAATCAAGTCAAAGAAACAGAGAAATTTATCATTATTGAACCTGGTAATGTAGTTGATTGAACTCCAGAGAAAGCTGTGTGTAGAAGAGCTTTTCAAAGGTAAGGATTACTCACACTAGGCCCCTGGGATATGCTTAAGAGAGGTTATAACTGGAATAGTTTGGAAACCATCACAAGTGGAGAGAGGGGGCTGTATTAACTGACCTCTCAATGCTGCCAAATAACTAAGATCTAACTCTGGGCTCTTTGACCCCTTCTTCCACTCTGGATCTTGACACCAGCTTTGATTGCTGAGAATGGCATAACGGCATTTCTACAAAAATGACTCAGGGCAAAGATTATCAGATTTCTATTCATTAGGTGACAGATTGATATTTCTAATTGTGCAACTTCCAAAATTCATGTGTATGGTGCCATGTTTATAGTTTCTGTGATGTTAGTTTTTTAGTCCCCTATTGGCAGAAGCTCTAGAAAACATGGAAAGTTAATGGAGAAAGGCTGATATGAATGTACCATGAATTTGAAAGAAAGAGGTAGAAGAACACTGAGCAATAACAGATATGGAGGAAGGGGAGTTAGAAAGCAAATGGAAGACTCCCCTTGCTGTAGTCCTGAGAAGGGATACCAGGAATGTAGAAATATGGCTATAAGTCAGGCTGACAAGGAAGAGGGGAAGGTGCCCAGGATAGTTAGCAACGCTTAGCATTTCTCAAACTGCAAAATTTCCTTTGTTATGGGTCTGGTTACATTCTTCAGCCAAAGACCAAGATATTTCCTTGCTTACTTAGCAATAGCAGGTAGCCGTACAACAAGAACACCACGCATATCTACCATTGTCATTTACTAAGTACATGATATGTGTCAGGATCTCTATAAATTTTTTTACAAGCACATCATTTAACCCTCATCATGATCCCATAAGGTGGTACTATTATCAATTATGTTGAGAAAAGGGGAAACCGTGCCTTACGGAAGGTAAATAATTTGTCTAAAATTTCAACACTAATGTCTATTAGTGGTGGTGTTTGAATCCAGATCTATATGAACAGAAATGTCTTACTTCTTGGGCTGTATAACTAAGATATTGTTATTATTAGGTTACTTTTGAAACAATTGGAAACAAAGAAGTACTTTCTCACATTTAGAGTGACTGCTTTCCGTGGAAGAGAGAGGGGGCAGGCCTTCCAGGGCTGTATTTTATCCTGTCAAGGAGGGCCTTCGGCTTGCCATCAAGTGTGAGCACCCATACTATTAACCAAGCATTATTGAAGTGAACTCTGGCTTTGAAGCCTAGAAATATGCTTTTGAAAGCAATTGTAGGAGAGGCAGAGCTAAAAATAGTCAGCAGTTTTGAAGCAGAAAGAAAAAGGTTTATAAAGAAAACTATTAAAGTCATCAACTTTCCCTTGCTTAAGGTCAAAAACTTACAGTATGTTGGAATACTATTATATTACAAATGACTTCCAACAATCATCTGTTTTCTTGCTCTTGTCAGCTCTCTGCCTGGGGTCTTTCTACTTGATCATTGTTGTTTTAATGACTGTGAACCAATGAATAAGCTGTGATACCTACAGGTTTAAAACAGTAGAAGGGAGAATATGTGGATGGATACTGTTTTACATCATGGAAGTCAATCTCATATAGAAACTGTTGATTTATGGTTGAAGAGAAAGAAATCTGTCAGGAAAGTAAACACAAGCACATTAGCCCTTCTTGAAGGGCAGAAAATTCAAAGAAATGGGTAGTGGGGCAAGTCCCTCTCCAAGGCGTGTTTGGCTACCTCATTGAGATTGAAGCTCTACTCCCAGAGTATTATGCATCAAGGTGAATTAGATTCTGTCATTTGCATAATGCATCAAGGTCAGAAAAGAAAGTTTTTCAAACACTTAATGAAACAAACACATGGCTAGAATTTGAGTCTTATCAAAGATAGAGACTTCAGCCAGAACATAGGTGCTTAAGTCAAGGCACGTACAAAATATTTTTGAACTTCCCTCGAGCAGGCACATACAGACCAACTGTTTAGTAACTGTATAAATACATGAAAGAAAAGCAAGGAAGGAGTGGGGGAATGAACAGTCCTAAGTTTCAGGCCATACAAGCATTTTCTATAACTACAGAGCAATCACTGTGTATCAGAATTTTAATCTATGAAATGGTAATAGATTGGGAGGGAGGGCATCATCCTTGGGTCTATGAGGTAGTTCTATAAAGAATTTCAGTAATCATCTATTCTATTTCTGATTTTTATAGTAAGAAATTTGAGGATCGGGGAAATTTAATAATTGACTAAGGTTATAACTCCAGTCAGTGACAAAGCTAATATTAAAATCCAGATTTCCTGATATTCTCTTAAGTGAACATTTGGACCCTCCAATAATTTGAGCCTAGGGTCAATGTCAATAAAATTTTAGTATTATCTGCCTGTCCTCCTGTTCTGTTCATATTATTTATCATCTAATTTTATTCACTTTTGTCAAATATCTACTGAGCACCTTTTGAAGGTGCCAAGTACTGTGCAGAGGACTAGGATTCAACAATGAATAAAGCAAGTGTAATCTCTGCTGTCGTTGAGTTTACAATCTAATGGAAGCCAGATATTAAACAAGTGTTTAGAAGTGCAAACAGTGTTTGGAAATGCAGAGTTTGGTACGGTCCTTGTCAGAGCAAGCTTTATTATTTTTACAGACGAGGAAAGCTTACAGACAAAGAAACAAAATCCTCCAGGAATTTCTTACGCAAATGTTGGAGCAAGAATCTGGGACTTTAATGTTTCAGGATTCTTGACATCTTACACTTTACATGTGTGTATAAAGGATCTTAGACTTATATCAGTTTTAACTATTTTAAAGTTAAATGACAAAGAAAAATTATACCAGATGGAGTTAAATAGGCAAGGAAGATTTTATTCAAGACCGTACTGCAAAAGGGGAGAGAGATTGAACTCAATTCTGCTGAAACAAAATGTAGGGGAGTTTTAACTGCTGGGATAAGCTGTGGAAAAGTACTGATGGACTTTGGGGGGAAGTTAGTCAAAGAGATTAAACCATATGAGTCTTCTAATTGTTGCTTATGGAAGTTAGGCTCTTACTCTCTCACCGAGACTGGGAGATAGGGTCACTATCTTTCTTGATGATTACATGTCAAAGGGATTGCTCCCAGGTCCTTGAGAAAGACATTCCTGGGTTGTGAAACTGCCAAAAGGCTGGGGGAAGAGAAAGTACAATTGCAAGTTTTCTAAAGTAAATGTTCTAAGAAAAGGGAAGTCAGATGCCCATAGTCAGGAAGAAACCTGTCTAAACTTTGAGAAGCTGAGGGGAATGTTAAGTCCATCTTGGTCACAGAACATACTGAGAAGCTGGTAAAAGCTGTTGAGCCCTCTTGCCAAGAAAATACACTTACGAACTAGAGCAGAAATCTGTCCTTTTGCCTAAACAACATCAGTTCCCACTACTGATTTGTTCATCTGGGTTTCTATTTCTGAGACCTCCTGCCCCCTACTCTAAGTCCTTATGATTTGAGTGGGGGACAAGGGGCACATACTCAACTCTCTGGCCACAGGGATTGGTTAAGGAAGGAGCATTTGACTCAGCAGGCCCAATATGGAGGTGTTGAGAAAGAGGAATCTTTTCTTTCTATTGGACATGAAGCAGGAACAATCTAAGACTGGGTGCTAGGGGCCATCAGGTGGAGATAGTCCCCCTGACAGTGAATCAAGCACACAGGAAAGTAGACCAATGAGACTGAGACCAACAGAGCCCTGATGACATCATTGCAGGCCTTGGATCTAGCCATGCCTAACGTTGGCATACTTTTTTTTAAAGGAAATTGAATTCATTCCCTGTTTTAATTGAAACCAGTTTGAGCTGAGTTCTCTGATATTTTCATCTTGATGGATGAGAGATATGAGTAGGAATGAGCATTTTTTCCTTAATTGTCTGATTTTTTCTGAACTATGAAAGTATCTTACACAGTCAACATATTAAATATTGTACAAGCATGCTACTGAGTGGAACACAACATGCAGGGCACTGAGATATGCCTGTCACCAGACTCTAAAACACAGTTCAATCCAAAGGAAGGAAAGAAGAGGCTGAGGACAATGAACCTCCTTGCATACTTAGGTCTGCTTAAGAACATTAATTCTTTCAAAAATCTTCAGGAGAATCCCCCTATTTTCTACTGTGTGCCATCAGGCAAAGTTGATTATTCTCCCATAGCAAGCCCAGGCCTCTAATAAGGCTTTAACAGCAATGAGCTGGATATGTTCAAGAATAAGATGTCATTTTGATGATGGGCTGTCCGCATGCTCAGCCCTCCTTGTGGAAGTAAGCAGACAGTCCAGCACTAGCTAGTTCCCAGAGCTCAGTGGGTCACCTGACTGCAGCGTCATTACTCTCTAACAGGGTATGTGTCCTCTGATAGAGAATAATCAGGACAGTGTTGGGTAACACTTATTGTGTTCAGTTCAGGTGCAGTAAAGGGAGACAGTTCCATAGAAAGTTCTTCCATTTGCTTGGGTGAATATACCTGAAACCATAGGTGGTGGCTCCTTCATCCGTTTCCAGGGATTGTTCCAATTCATTAAAATATTTCACCATTCAATTTTAATCACATATTTGGCAAGCTCCCCACAGGTGATTGGGAGCTCATTGCATGACTTAAGAGCTTTATTCTTCTAGACACCCAAATTTATTAAGCCCTCACTTAAGGCTAGGTGGTGTAATAAATAAATTTGTAAAGATCCTTATATTTAGTAGTCCCAGAAACTCTGTGAGGTAAGTATTGTTATTATCCCTATTTTAGGGAAGAGGAAATTGAAGCTCAGAGAATTTAAGTGCTTGTCCCAAAGTTACACTGCTAATCAATGAGCAACGGGATTCAGCCCTAGGCAGCATGCTTCCAGTGTTCATGTTCTTATCCACTGCTTCTCTGATGCCTCTGTGAGAGTTCTAAGGAACTAGGGGCTTATATTAGTTTTCTATTGCTGATGTAACAAATTTGTGCAAACATAGTGGATTAAAACAACATAAATTCATAATCTTACAATTTTGAAGGTCAGAAGTGAAAATGGATCTCACTGGGCTAAAAGCAAGGTGTTGGCATGACTGCGTTCCTTATGGGGGTTTGGAGGAGAATCCACTTTTCTCTTCTCCAGCTTCTAG